>NC_054483.1:93370047-93674357 GCF_017639515.1 Carcharodon carcharias
AAATGGAGGCAAAGACATTAAGACTGAGGAAAGCTCACAAAGTAATTGATATAATTGTGTTGGGGTCTGATGATTGTCATTGGACTCTGACATTCAAATATTGATGAGGCATTTGCCTTCCAGCAGTAATTAACACTAATGTTGTGGCAAGCCCAACATTTAAAATGGTGGCAGTCGAAATGACATCAATCAGACCCCAAAATAGTCTATTGCCGAACTGTTATCTGTCCCACATATTAACGCCACCAACTGTGTCCTCAGAACTTCTATACTTGTCCTGCTCTCCATTTCAAAGCAGGCAGCTGTACATATCTTTAAATCTGGCCACCTGACCATATGGCATGAATATAAGATGTAATTCGGTAAGTGTTATTGCACTGAAATTTTAACTGTGATTCAGAATGCAAATTCTGCCAACACAGATTAGCTGTAAAATGCTTGTTCAGTTACTGAGCAGAATGGGTTGCATGATGGCCGCACAGATGCCATCAGTGATCCTCTTCACTTTGAGAAATGCAGCACCGCACTGATTTTAGGCAGTCGTAGCATGCTGATATTTGTATTGAGTTTGAAAGCAGATGAAAGTGCTGACCTTGTGAGCACTGCATCAGTCATTTGTTTGTACAGCTATGGACATCACACACTTTATCTGATAGCTCAGCTTACACTGGAGCAATTTGAACATTGTCTGTCTTCGAGGCAAGGATTTCAAAAGCTGCCTTATAGCAGTGTCTGGCAGGGGAATCTCTTTTCTAAATCTTTTCTGCATTGAGCCCTCACCATGTGCCTCACAAAGGGCAGTTCCACTTATATTCTTAGAACTGGGGGAGAGCAGTAGAAGTATGAAGAAGAAATGGCAGGAAAAGGCTGCATCAGGCAATTGCTTAAGAGGTACCCTTCCACCAGAGTCAAGAGGTCACTTGATGAAGTCACAGCTTTATGGAAACAACAGTTCAGTAAAGAGGCATAGCAGGAACCGTGACTCCACTGCAAACTGACTTCCAAGCGTTCTGAAAAACACAAAACCTAAATGTAGAGCAGACATCCCTCTGAAAACCAGGCTTAATTTCACAAAACGTGCGAACCTTGGGCAGAATTTTGCCCTTGGCGGGCGGGCTTGGCGGGGACAGTCGGGAAGCCGACCGCCACCCGGGATTGGCACCGCACCGCGGTTTCGCACTGGTCAGCCAATTAAAGCCCGCCCAGAGTGAAACGCGGGCGGCAGCGCTGAGTGCTGTCTATGTGGGAGGGAGGAGGGCGAGCGGGCTGAGCGGGAGTGAGCGCTGCATAACCTCCCTGAGGCCCAGAGCTGCCTCAGGGAGATGAAGAGATATAATAAAAAATAATAAAGAAAATAAAAAGGTAATAAAACATGTCCCCTGATTCTGTCGCATGAGCAGGGATGTTATTAATTCAATTGTAAAACTTCTATTTTATTTTTATTTGCTGTTGAAAGCCTCATTCTCCCCGTGGTTGAGGTTTCCAAAAAAGTGCAAAAGCTGCTTGGGCTTTTCGCCTGCCCGTCAACCGTAAGGTTTATCTTAATTAATTATCTAATGGCCTTAACGGGCCTTTTAATTGTTGGCAGGCACACTGCTGACTCTGACGCACGGCCACCGACTGAACTATCGCGGTATTGTGCGTTGATGTTCACATGCTCGGCCCACATCGACGGGCACCATTTCACGCTTAAGCGGTTTGGGCATATGCCTGCCTGCCCGCCGAACAAAAATTGCTGCCCTTTAATGTCTCCAACAAATGTGTATGTTAATATTTACAACTATTCCGATAGTCACCATGCTTCCTCTTAGTACTCCCCCATACAATTCTTAACTTTATCCTGGAGCGATCACTCTGAGTCCTACCCGAGGGCCAAGGATACTAGAGAAGCTCGGCTGCATTGTAGGTTTTGCCTCCGGCACCAAACCTTCTCCTGTCCCCTTCTCCGGTGATAGGAAGAGTCACAACTCCACCTTTCCAAAACTCCGTCCTCTGGGGTCTTTACGGTGGATGCTTACATGACAATGTAGGAACGTAAGCAAGAAGCCCGGGTTATGTGGCGGGATTTTCCATACCCACACGCTGCCGCGATCTTCTGGTCCCGCCGCAAGTTAATGGACTTCTGGCTGGGGCTCCGCCTCACCCATGGCGGGTCCCACCCGCAATGGGGCCGGGAAATCCTGGCCATGGTTTCTCATCTCTGCATGTGCCAGCCCATGGAGGCTCTAATTCATTAAAATTAATGTGGGGAGGGGGTGAGCGGAGATTTATAGTTGGCGTGTACACTTGGGAATACTGGTGCACCATTCATAAACAATATTTATTGCTCACAATTACAGGCTCTTTAGCTAATTCTTTTGCTCCAGACACTTACAGGGCAATTTTAACTCTTCCTGGAAGGTGGAAAATAAGCAGCGAGGCAATAAAAATGGAGCATCTCCATTCCCCCTCCCTCATCTGCAATTTTAATGCCACTGCCTTTGGCAGCAGGTGGCAAACTGATCTTGTGAAGGAGTGCAGCCAAAAATATGAAGTTATAAGAGAATTGGCTATAAATAAACAGTTGTAAGAGAGTTATTCTTCTATGAAGTAGGGATTAAAAATTAAAAGCTGAATTCAAATTAAAAGCAGAGTTCAAATTAAAAGCAGAGTACAACTGCTGGACAAAGGGGAACAAGTTAAAAACGTTGTAAACAATACTCTAACACAAGGCAGTTCAGAAAATAGACAGGTACTGGTCTCTGCATCACCTCAGCAAGGTACTGATAAATTGAAAGATACTACGGTCTAACAATGGATACAGATGGCTCTTAATAACTTGTCAAACTGAATCCTAGAAACTAAGTGACTGCTGTCTGCGCCTCTCAGTACATCGTTTGATTGAAGGATGTTGACTGAAAATGAATGCTGTTGATAAGAAACAAAGGATGTTGTGCAGCACGAGTGCTCAACATGCTTCCTGCTGCTGGAGGTACCCTTGCTAGACTCAGTAGCTTTCTACTTGGGAATTTAAGGTAAATACTACTTTAAATATTGATGGATCTCTCTATAACATTAATAAGACCTGGATTCTCTGTTAGAAACAAGGTTGTAATTGGCTTTCTGAGAACTGTCAATGTTGTGATTGAATTACCATCAAAAACCAGTTTCATGTTTGATTCTTTAATAAGCTTTTATAAAATTTAGAAAATAGATTGTCTCATAACATCTTCTACATCCAAACTCAAAAACCCATTTCTCTACACGCTTCAGTGGAGAGGTACATTTTTGAGCAGAGATGCCCGGACCCTTATTATAATCTGGCTAATACTTGTTATAAAGGCCATCTGGAGGATGGTAATATTTTCTGGTAGTTCCTTCTCTTTGGGGAGAGTTAGATCAGTTCTTCAGATCCATTCGAGTGTCTGTGAGGCCTGTATTTCTCAACCTTACGTGAGAGTGATCATCTGAGGAGTACGCCTGATCTGGATTAGTCTCAAAAAGGGGCTAGGATGATAATCCATTTCAGTCTGTGAACCCTACCATTTTTCAATTCTTTTTAGGTAAGAAATACAAGTAGAGTTTGTCTGCAATTCATAATGACTGACCATGTATCATGATGATTAGAGTCATTATGTTCTTTTGTTGCTCATTTTGGAGTGTGTACCTTGCGTAAAAGATATAAAGGGACTGACTTCCAAAGGTCAGTTTGTTAATATAAGGGTATTTTATTTCAGGTAAGCCTTTATTTCAGTGCTAAGGTTGAGGGAAGATGGACTGAGCATTTAACATTCCCATGCATCCAAAATTGTTTTTGATTTGAAAAAAAATTTAAGGCAATGGAAACAGAAAGTTGAGCGAATATAACATGAGCGGCCTTATCACTGCCTCCTGTTTTGTGCTATCAACAAAATTCATCACTCAAGGACTTTTTGTTTGGAATGCACCAAGGCATAACTGAATATTACACCTAGACAAATGTTGCTCCTGAAGTGTTTGTCATCTTTAATTTGGGATATCTTTATTGTAATAATAATAGCTTGAAAGCTGTTGATTATAACAACTACAACTTGTATTTATCTAGTGCCAGTAACAAAGGGCAGAATCATCCCAGATTTGCACTAATTGCAGAAGCAGGTGTGCAAAAAGATGTCTTACTTGCCGTCTGCAATGGCAGATTTTCGCACTGTATCATCCCCTTCCCAGCATGCCCCACCTCATTATAATGCATTCACGGGACCCCCCCCCAGATTGCTGGCGAGCGGGCTCGGTTTTGCCCGCCAAGCCGTGACCTCAGCGCTTCCTCACTCTGGACGCCATATTTAACACTCAGCAGAGCACATGCCTACTTCATGTCTACAGACCAGACTAGGACTGCTCCAGGCGACAGGTGGCCCTGAAAGCAAAGATGGCGGCAGCCCCCAAATTTAGTGACACCTCTCTGGGGTGCCTGCTGGACACAATGGAAGGCCGCCATGATGTCCTCTACCGCCGTTCTTGCCACAGGAGGTCCACCAGAGTCACCAATCCATCCTGGGAGGCTGTGGCAGCGGTTGCCAGTGCCAACAGAGCAAAGAGGAAGTCAGCCATCCAGTGCAGGAAGAGTATGAATGCCCTCATCCACCAGGTATGGCCACCACCTCATCACCCTCAACACCCTTCCAAACACATCACACATCCATGGGTATCTCACACCTCAAGGGACAACACCACTAACTCTCACATACACCCTCACATCTCCCTCAGGCTAATATCCTCTGGAGTTTGCGTTCTCATCCATCGATGGCTCCACTCACCACACAAATATTTCTTGCAGAGCCATGCGTCCTGCTCACACTGTCTCCATCTGTTTTCATGAAGGAGAAGCTGGTTCACAGCAGCAGGGAGATATCCAGACTGGGGGTGAAGTGGCCCACATTAGGCCCCTCACTCACTTTGAGGACATGCCATTATGCTGACTGGTGAGGAATGGATCATGCCTGCAGCATTGGTGAAGTCGGTGGTGAACACCCACATGAGGATCCTTCACTAGATTATCCCTCTCTCAACGCAATTGTGCATGCTCTCTATCCTGTTTTTGACTCTGCTAACCTGCACTAATTATCTCTACTTTGGTTCACAGGGAGCTCTGCCAAGTGACCGGCACCCTCAGCCAGTCAGTCCCTCAGCTCCATCCAGGTCCTCACCTCCAGCAAAGAGGACACTTCCTCAATTGAAGAGCTGGGAAATAAGCAGCCTGGACAACCCGTCACAGCGCTTACCCACAATCTCCACCAGCGCAGAGACACACACCTCGGTGGGACATAGAATTAGGGCATGCTCGGGTTCACAATCTGGTGGTCACCACACGGACACATGTCTGCAGCAGGAGGTTGCAGGTTAAGCTGAGCTGCCTGGCACTTGTAAGACTGCTGGGGAAGAGGCATCTGCAAGGTCCAAGTCAGATGATGAGCCTCAGGATTCAGCCTTACAACTAATCGTGGACAGTCAGCAGAAAGTGGGGAAACATCACGCAAAGCTGTTGGAAGCCCTCAAAAGAGTGGCATGGGAATCAGAGGAGTGCATCCATCAGCTCTCTGATGAAGTGGTGCCCACATGTGCACGCATGGAGGTCTCCATGGAAGGATGGTGGATGCCATGGAGAGTCTGCTTCAGCTGAATATGGAGATGAGCACAAACCTGCACTCCATCACAGTAGACATGGGTGAGTTCCTGCAGTGGCAACATGAGGGGGAAACGGGGCACATCAACGTCCCTCCAGATGCTCCTTCCCCTCAAGGAGTCAGACCGGGGCCCCTGGGCACCCAGGGAGTAGGAGCAGCAGTTAGATACCTCAGGAATCTCAGAGCCTGTGTGCTCCTTCCGAGTCCCTTTTGCTTGTGACCCCCTCAAATCCATCCTCTGTCACCACAAGGGAAGCAACTGGCCCACAGGAGGACAGCCAAAGTGAGCCAGGGCCCTCAAGGCCTAAGCTCTCCACAGGAAGCACACCAAAATCATTAGAGACAACAGGGCCAAACATTGCACAGGCTGTCTCCTCCCCTCATATGTCAGCACCTAGAAGAAGTGGTAGGACTAGAAGGTTAAGAAATACCAATTACAAGTGGTTGCACAGCTGAACATATTTGTCACTTTATAATCTGAAAATACATTCATTTTCACTGAATAATGTGTAATGTTGTCTTTCACCTTCATTTGCAGGCTTTGTAAGTCCTCCCCCCGCATTCTCCCACCCCCTCACTAGCAGTTCAGCTGCATGCAGCTGGACTATGAGTGATTCTGGAGGATAAAGTGTGTGTGCGTGTCAGGGCCTTTTGGAGCATTGTGCAAGCATGCTCTCACGCACACAGGGCTTTCATCGATCACACTCATCTCACCGTCCTGAGTATCTTCAATGCTGCCTGCTGGGGTTCTCACTCAGTTGTCTATCTGAGCTGACTTGCATCTCCGCCCACCCACTGATCACACTCCCATGCAGCACCTGTGTCCACCCAAAACGAGGCTCCGCTCACTTTTGATTTCAAAAACACGGTCTTAGTCAAGTTTCTCATAAGCTCCCCCATCCTTTCCCCTCCCCTAGTCAACCATGTCCTTTCCCCCATCACAGTTGACCCCCCCATCATCACCTTCGATCTCCCCACTGTTACCCTACAGCCTGAACCCTTGTCATTCCAGGATGTCCAGGTGAACGTGTACGTTCCCTATCTTCCTGAAAATCTCACTCCCATCCACACTGACCTTCCCAACCTCCTCCTTCCCACCCCAAGGGTGCATGTTTGCCTTTGCAGTCCCACTCACACCTAGACCTTCCTCTCCTAACACCCACTCCCCTTCCCCAATCATCGGTATCCGTCCATGCCGAAGTCCATGAAGTTCTGAAGCAGGCCCGAAAAATCAATGGAGACCATGGCGAAGTCCGTGCAGGTCCAAAGCCTCAGTGAAGTTGCCGTGTAGAGACCTCCCACAGTCCGTGAGCTGCTTCACAGTGGAGCCATGTGCATGAGAATCCACCCAACATGTGCTGCACGTGTCCAGGGTCCAGTAGCTGTAGGGGTCTAGCATCTTCTTCTCTCGGGTGTGCGCGATCTGATCAAGGCCCTAAAGGTAAGTCCCAACTTCTGCAATGTCATGCTTATCCAGACGTGTACTGGACTGGTGTGTTTTCCCGCCGCTATAGCAGTAAAGACATTTCCAGTCGGGCATCACTTTGCATCCCATTAGCAGGACACAAAATCAGGTTCAGGCTGGCCTTCAGCAGGATTGGCGATCAGCCATGACAGACACTTTCGGATGATCCCATTGTAATTTCCCACCAGCCACCAGGGTGAAAGTGATTTCTGCCCCTCCTGCTGAATTCCCACCCCCACCCACCATTACGCCCGCTGCCAATGGGAGCGGAAAATTCCTGCCAAAGTAAAATCCCCCAAGGTGCTTCAGAGGAATGTCGTCCAACAACATGGACAATGAGCTACATAAGGAGATATTAAAGGAGGTGACCAAAAGTTTGGTCAAAGACGTTGAGTTTAAGGAGCATGTTCAAGATTGTCAAAGAGGAGAGGCTTAGAAAAGAGTTTAGAGCCCAGACTGTTGAAAGCATAACCACCAATGGTGAATCGATGAATCAATTAAAGCTGGGGACTGTCAATTGGCCAGAATCAGAGGAGCACTGATATCTCAGAGAGTTGCAGGGCTGGAGAAGATAACAAAAAAGAGGGAAGTGCAAGGGCATGGAGGGATTTGAAAGCTGGAATGAGGATATTAAAATTAATTTTTTGCTTAACCAGGAGCCAATGTAAGTCAATGAGCAGGGAGATGATGGGTGAATGGGATTTAATGTGGTCAAGAATATAGGCAGCAAAGTTTTGAGTGACCTTAGATTTATGGAGGGTAAAACATAAGAGGCTAGCCAGGAAAGCATTGGAATGGGCAGTCTAGAAGTGACAATGGCATGGAGGAGGACTTCACCAACAGATGAGCTGCATAGGGGGCAGAGTCGGGAAATATTATGGATGTATTATGGCACTGATGTTATAGGACTTGCTGAGTAGTTCCAGCATTTTCTGTTTTTATGGGAAATAGGTGGTCTTAGTAATGGTGCAGCTATGTGTCAGAAACTTATCTCAGTGGGTCACATATGACACCAAGGTTGCAAACAATGTGCAGAGTGAGCAATATTCTTGGTTTTCTTGTGTTTTGCTGATGAACAGATGCCTCCCTGATTTAATTGCTCTCATGGACAGCAGCTGGTCAGCCATCTCTATTGATGAATGAGTTGCTGTAAAGTGTCAGAAATCCTCAAGTGATCTTCAGAGTTAAAATATTTTATCAATATGCAGACAACATCATTTTTTAAAATGTAATTCTCCAAACGTAATTCGCTATTTATTCACGTATGCTGATTTCCAGACTTTATTTTTCCTTTGGAGATGCAAATCTCCAGTCCTGCTTCAGCATTCTTCTGTAAAAGTATACCTCATAACCTTTGAAGTATTCTTTCCGCAGGCTGCAAGCCTTGTGTGGGTATTTTTTTGCACCACGTTTGTTATTCCCTTCAGCAAGGAGAGAGCTGTGTTTCAGGTTTAACCCTCATCAGTCTAATTAATGCTCTTTAGAGCATGTAATTCATTTATATGATCCGCACAAAACACTGCTGTTTAAAATGGGCTAAAATGCAAAGTAAAATAACTACTCCTTGAAATAATGGAAATCCAGTGCTATCACCGTATTTGTACTGGAGAGAAAGAGAGGAAAATCAAGTTCAATGTGCCTCAGACAGCATGTACTGGTGACTTCTTACAATTCTTTTAACCAGTTTCAGCACTAGAAAGCGGCAAATGAGTATGAATAGCAGTTTCCTCTCCTAAGCATGTGATTTAACTCCTGCTGTGTCAAACAATTGGCCGGGAGATCAAAGTAACAATAGAAGCCTAAAACTGCCGCTACCAGGAGCTTTGCACATATACTTTCACTAGCAGCACCGTGCATGCTACCTGCATCGCAAGTTAATCATCAGTAAAAAGACCCACAGCTCCGCAGAAGCTGCTCAGCACTTTCGGAACATTTTATTCTGAATTAAATTAGCAATTATGATGAGATTACTAGCAGCCACTTAAATGTTTCAGACAGAAATCTGATTAAGATGAGTTCTATTCAAGCAAGCAATTTTAGGGATTTAAAAGTAATTTCCTTTCGTATCATTGGTTGCAGGCTGATTTGAAAGCTCAGAGATAGAACTTGCAGTATTGAAGTTTTTACAATAATATATGCAATCTTCTGGGAAAAGCAATCTGGAACATTTTCTGGGATACACTGTTAAATATTTGATATCATAACTGTGGAGTTTTAAATGCTATATTATGGTGTTATAAATGAGCTGAAACATTTAAAATATTCCAGTTATATCTGAAAGCATTTTGTTTCTACCTAGTGTTAGTTTTTATTCCACTAAAATATATTCTGTAGAGCAAATTGAATATAGAGATTGTTTGCTGGTAATGCATTGTGTTTCAACTGATTTGAATAAACATAAAAAGTTTAGGAAATTGTAACATTCCTTTATCAGTTTCATGATGGTTAAGAAAGGTTAGCCTTTAGAAGTTGTTAACCACTGCTCATAGCATCTGCAATAGATAAAGAAACCATTTCCACATAACAAAAAACAGAAATGCTGATAAAAAATATAAATTGCTATGTGCCATATGTTCATGATTGGAAAAATAGAATACATTATGCAACTTGACGTTTACTCCAAGTAATAGAATGGTGCAGCTCGTAATCATCAAAATAAATAATAATAGTTGGTACTCACATAAAAGAGCAATGCTATTACGAAACCATGTCTTAAAAGGCACTCTGCCAGCTTTACGAATGGAACACACCACAACACAGTGCACTGACATTCTCATCTTGTCATTATGATTTGTAATATGAAGTATTATTTTGAACCTTTGCTTTTTTTTTAACCCAGAATATACATATGAAAACTCCTTTGTAAAATGTTGCAGCAGGAGGGAAATATGCTGCAGCAAAGAGCTGGTCCAGCATTCAGTGAAGTGCATCTACAGAGGGACTTTCTCGAATTGGGCCTGTCTGGAAAGCCTCTAATACCCCAATCCTGCCAACTATGAACAATTTTTCAGGAGTAGTCCTTTTAATCCTCGGAGAGTTCTGGAAGAATTTCTCTCCTTCCCACCCCGGCACTCCACCTAACACCTCCCCCTCCACCAATATTCAGAACTTATGAGGGTAGAAATTTCCCTCCGGCGGTGCCACAAAATGGGTTGTATCGAAACAGCCGCCCATTATATACAGTAGCTGATTTTTAATTCAGTTGGCTGCATTGGAACTGAATATCAGATGCTGTGCACAAGCAGGTGGCCAATCCTATACTGCCTGTTTTGTGCCACCACCAGAGACACATTTCCACCCCAAGACCTTTCTGTTTATTCAGAGAACGCTGAATGTTTTATAATTGAATATCAATATTGGAAAACATAATATTGGCAGTTTTCTGTGACATCGTTTTATAAACTTTCTTAAGCGGACCTTTCATTCAGCAAAAAATCGTTACTTAAACTGGAGGAAAATGACCTGAAAGACAAACCACTAAGAAACAAATATCTTTTGCATCCAGTGTTTGGAGAAATGCCTTTGTGCACTGCTGCTTCTTGTGTACTGTGGCATGCCATATTCGTATGACTTCTGAGATCATCATGGGTGAGACAAAGGCTTTGGGCAGAAGCCATTTTTACATACCAAGTGGAACATGGGACAGAATTTTGCCCTTGTCGGCTGGGCTTGGTGGGGGTCGAGCAGGTGCAGTGATCGGGGCCCGAGCACGTTTTTGTGCTGATGGGCCAATTAAGGCCAACCGAGCATGAAATATGCGCTGCTGTGTTACCTGGGTGGGGCGGTGGGGGGAAGGAAGAGGCCGAGCATGCAAGTTCACGCATACGCGCAGGTGGGCGCAGGAAAAGCCCCTAAGACACAGAGCTGCCTCAGGGAGCTGAAGATATAAAAAAATCAAAAATAAAGAATGTAAAAATGTTAAAAAGAGCACATTCCCTCATGTGACTCTGTCACGTGAGCAGGGACATGTTATTAATGAAAAGTTAAAATTTTTATTTTATTTTTATTTGCTTTAGGAAACCTCATCCCGCCCGTGGATGAGATTTCCTAAGAAGTGCAAAGGCCACTTGGCCTTTTCGCCTGCCAGTCAATCATTAGGTTGAATGAGCAGCAAAAAATTACATTTAATTGGTGCTTTAATGGCCTTAATAGGCCTGTTAATTGTCGGCAGGCATACTGCCGACTCCCGCTTGTGCCAGCTGACTGAAATAGCACGTGAGTGCGCGATGACGTCAGGATGCTTGCCCAATGTCATTACACGTCATTTTACGTTTGTTCGGGTCGGGAGCGTGCCTACCCGATGAGGTAAAAAACTGAGTGGGTTTTGACACCTGTAAGAAAGCCAGCAGCTGTAACATACAGAAGAGAATAATTAAAACTTCAGTCTGCAATTTTGTACAGGACACTAACTGCTGTGTGAGTCAGTATGGCTCTGAATATTCCAGCACTGGCTTCTATGGGGATAAAGACAGATTTGAGAATCAGTTGGAAATTCTTCCAGTCTCAATGGCAGTCCTATGAAATTGCCACAGAGTTAAACAAGAAACCTGAACAAATAAGAGTCCAATTCTGTTATCAGTGCTTGGGAAAGAGTGCTGCAAGCTGCATTGCATCCTGGACCTCACTGAGATGCAGAAAAGCCAGTCTTGTGAAATTTTGGAGGCCTTGAAGCCCCACTTTAAACCCTCTATTAATGTTACATATGAATCCTACGTGTTCAACACCGGAGCTCAGGAAGAGGGAAGAATATTGATTAGTATGTGACTGCAATGAAACATCTAGCTTAATCTTAGTGGGTTTGAGCAACTGAAATATGACCTGATCAGGAATAGGATTGTCTTAGGAACAAGAGATCCTACTGAGAGAGCACATCCGCTGAGAAAAGAGAAGCTTACTCTCAAAAAAGCTATTGACATGTGCAGAAGCTCTGAGCTTGATAATCATCAGCTGAAAAATATTGATGGGAGAACTGATGAAGCTTGCACCATGCTGAGAGGCAGTCAGGCCTTCCAAGCAGAAGACAATGGAGAAAAGGAAGCACCAGGAGAAGGGCCAGCAGAAAGACCAATGCCAGAGCATTGAATATAAATATCGCCGAGGACACCGTGTCATGAAAATATAGGTTAGTTAGATAAAAAATAGATAATAGGCAGAATTCATATATAATTAGGATATTATATCTTTTAAACAAGGCAAACAGACATCACCCAGAAGCCTTGGCGCACTCATTGGGACATTGTTTGAGTCTGACACACCAGATGGAACTTTTCCAAATCCTCTGATATTAGCATACTGGTACAGGTTGTTAAGGCACGGTTACCACAGCACATGAATATTCCAGAAAAAATAGAATATTTTAAGCCCTGTCTTTTCTACATTCTAAATTACTTAATTTTTAAGGAAAGAAATGTTAAAAGGGTATCATAACATTCAAGGTTCAACTTTATCTGCAAAAGGGCACACTGATGTGTTTTTATTTCAAAATGAGGTTTCATCACACACTGGTTTGAAATGGTACATAACACCTCCATAAGTCATTATCATTAATCATTAATCAACTTAACTGAAATATTGCACATCACTTTTACAAGATTCAACTTTTGCTGACCTTTAAAAAAAGAAAAGTTTTGACCTTTTGATAACCTCATCGTGGACAAAGGAATCTTAAGTTGGCTATGCAGTAAAATTTAAGGTTTGAATCCTTTTATATAAATCACAAATTATGAAAATAAGAAACAAGTAAAAGTCATAGGCATAGCTACTGAAAGGCATTACACACAGCTATTGACCAGATAAATGCTCACAATGTTCGCATATTAAGGCAATCCTCAACAATTAAATAATTATCAATCATAGATTTGATTTGATATAGCCTTATCAAAAGGGGAGGAGTTTACATAAAGCAGTAACATCTGCAGCTGCCAAAGATGATGGAATTCAGTTCAGCAGACTATAAGATAGGAGCCTTTAGTCAGTTAAGACAAGGGTGTTGAACAGAAACCTTTAGGTTAACGCTTCTCAGGCTGCTGAAGAGCTGAACATTTTAAAGTGAGTTGGAGCTCCGGAGTGTCCAGCTCATCAGATAGCTTAAAACATTCAGGGATTTAAGGTAACACTTTGCTTTAAACATTTGACGGATATTCTAAGACAAGTCTCTAGCATAGTAAGCCTTTTAAATACTGGATTCCATATTAGAACTAAGATTATGTTTTCCATCTTTCTATAATCTTTAATGTTGTGATGTACTTGTCCAATTGAAGTGTATTGCAAATTATGGTTCTTTCATAAATTTGTAAATAAGTTAGTAAACTAAAGTATAACATCTCACGTAGTATTCTGTATGCAGCTTTAAGAACCCCCTCTCTTGTACGCTCCAAAGTGGGGAGATACAATTTTTTGAAGAGAGATCCCAGACCCTTACAATATCTGGGCAATTATAATTTAGCTGATAGTTATTAAAATTGCTACCTGGAAGAAGGCAATATCTCTTGAAGGTTACCTTGCTTGTGGGAGAAATGGTTCACTTGCTTGGACCCAAACCAAGTGTCTGCAGGAAATGGCTATTTTAAACTCAAGTGAAGGTGATTGTTAGGGGAGTGGTCCTGCTCTGGGATGGCTTCAAAAATGGGTTAAGCTAATAATCCACTTCAACTGCACAAAGGAAAAGGAAGCATGTCCAGCATGGGCAATGCAGTACTCTAACTGCAAGAAGCTGAATCACTTTGCATGCAAGTGTTCTGCTGGAAAGAAGAAAAGCAAGCCTACTAAGATGGTTGCTGAAGAGGTGTCAGACAATGTTTCTGATGAATCACTCTACACCCTAGAACAGTTTGACACTGTCAAGTCTCAAGGTTAAAAAATGATGACTGTAGAAGGAGAGCATCAAGTTAATGTGAAGTGTCAGATGGACACTGGTGCTACGTACAACATCATGAGTTTCACAGGCCTGTGTGAAAATCAGCCGCCAAAGCTAAATTTGAGGTGAAATGGTGGAACAATGCTCACCCCAAGAGGACAGACTAAGTTGAAACCCAATGCTTTAGGAAGATAGTAGACACCATGCAAGATCCACTCATCTCAGCTGAAACAAGTCAAAAACTTGGACTAGTAACCCTCCATGTACCAGAAGGGATTTGTAGCATTTGGCATGGCACCAAAACAGTGACTGCTGAATAAATCATGACAAATTACAAAGATGTTTCCACAGGTCTTGGATATCGTCCTGGTGAATATCATCTTGAAGGAGATGAGTGTGAGGCCAATCCAGCATCTTCCGAGGTGAGTTCCAGCTGCCCTCAAGTCCAGTCTGAAAAACTAGAGGAGCTTGAAACGATAGGAATAATCAGGAAAGTGACAGGTCCTACAGACTGGATTAGCAGCATGGTAATAGTGAAAAACCTGGAAAGCTGAGAGTGTGCATAGGACCCCCATAAAGCTTTGAAGAGATCTCACTACCCTACATCGACCACTGAAGAAATGTTGCTGCAACTTGCCAAGGCAAAGATCTTTACCAACATAGATGTTAAGGGTGGATACTGGCAGGTGAAGTTGGATCTAACTACATTCTGGATGCTATTTGGGAGGTACAGGTGGTTGTGAATGCCATTTTGCATTTCTGATGTTCTGGAAGTGTAACAATGCCAACAGCATGAGATAGTCAATGATCTTCCAGGAGTGGAAGCGATCGTGGATGATCTGCTAGTCTATGGATGTGGAGATATGATGGGAGAAGCCACTGCAGACCATGATCAGAATCTAATGAGACTGCTAGATAGAGCTCGCCAGATGAATCTGAAACTGAACAAGAAAAAAACTGCAACTGAAGATGACTGACGTCAAGTAAATAAGTCATGCGCTGATCCTGATAAAGTGCAAGCTGTAGCAAAGATGCAGCAACCAACAGATGTGGAAGCAGTGCAACGATTTGTTGGATTTGTGAACTATCTAGCAAAGTTCTTTTCAATTTATCATCAGAGTGTGAAGCTCTACACAAGCTTCACTGCAAAGGATGGTCAGTGATATTGGGGCACAGAGCAAGGAGCAGCTTTCACTCACATCAAACAACTAGAGATGACAGTGCCAGTGCTAAGGCACTACGATGTCAACGATGAAGTCACTCCACAGTGTAATGCCAGTGAGACAGGACTTGGAGAAACCCTCATGCAGCAAGGACATCCGTTTGCATGTACACCCAGAGCATTAATGCAAATTGAACAACACTATGCACCGATTGAGAAAGAGTGTCTGGCTATTGTCTTTGCTTGTGAACATTTTAATCAGTCAGTACCTGTTTGGGAGAGAAAATGTGACTGTAGAGTCTGACCAAAAGCCACTGCAAAACATCGTTCTCAAACTGCTTTGCTCTGCTCCAAGGTGCCTGCAAAGGCAATTACTTGGTTTGCTGAGGAATCATTTAGAAGTGAAATACAAGCAGGTGTACATCGCAGACATGCTGTCAAGTGCGGCATTCCCTTTGAAGGAAGGTGATGCTGCTAATACAGAATGTGAAATCTTCCAGATTCAAAAAGAAGCAACAGATGACATGCTCTGGAAGTCATCTACTCAGCAGAGACAGTGAATCTGACAGGCAAGCATTTTGCATAGTTTGCTTGACCTGAACAATGAGGTGCAACTCCAAGTACTACAAGAAGTAATGATGAAAGGATGACCTGAAACCAGCAACGACACACCTATTGCTATAAAAGAATGTTGGGTATACAGAGATGAAGTGATTGGCCAAGATGGCACCATGTACAATGGACCTAGAGTGATCATTCCTAAGGAGATGGGAAAAGAGATGCTGAAGCTCATCCATGCAAGCCAACAAGAAATATCTAGTCAGTGGAAGGTAAGAGAAGTGCTCTACTGGCCAAACATGAGCAATAAGATCAAGGGCCACCGCAGCCGGTGCAGTGCTTGTAATAAACATCAAGTTAAGCAAGCTAAAGAGCTGCTCATGACACAAGATATCCCAGACAGACTACGGATAAAAAAACAAAAACAGAACTACCTGGAAAAACTTAGCAGGTCTGGCAGCATCAGCGGAGAAGAAAAGAGTTGACGTTTCGAGTCCTCATGACCCTTCAACAGAACTGGGTGAATCCAAGGAGAGGGGTGAAATATAAGCTGGTTTAAGGTGGTGGTGGGGGTGGGGCGGGGGGGGTGGGGGGGGGTGGTGGGGGGGGGGTGTTGGGTGGGGGGAGAGAAGTGAAGGGGGGTGGTGTGGTTGTAGAGACAAGCAAGCAGTGATAGGAGCAGATAATCAAAAGATGTCACAGACAAAAGAACAAAAGAATACAGAGGTGTTGAAGTTCGTGATATTATCTAAACGAATGTGCTAATTAAGAATGGATGGTAGGGCACTGAAGGTACAGCTCTAGTGGGGGTGGGGGGGCATAAAAGATTTAAAAATAACGGAAATAGGTGGGAAAAGAAAAATCTATATAAATTATTGGAAAAAACAAAAGGAAGGGGGAAGAAACAGAAATGAGGTGGGGATGGAGGAGAGTGTTCAAGATCTAAAGTTGTTGAATTCAATATTCAGTCCGGAAGGCTGTAAAGTGCCTAGTCGGAAGATGAGGTGCTGTTCCTCCAGTTTGTGTTGGGCTTCACTGGAACAATGCAGTAAGCCAAGGACAGACATGTGGGCAAGAGAGCAGGGTGGAGTGTTAAAATGGCAAGCGCCAGGGAGGTCTGGGTCATTCTTGCGGACAGACCGCAGGTGTTCTGCAAAGTTGTCACCCAGTCTGCGTTTGGTCTTTCCAATGTAGAGGAGACCGCATTGGGAGCAACGAATGCAGTAGACTAAGTTGGGGGAAATGCAAGTGAAATGCTGCTTCACTTGAAAGGAGTGTTTGGGCCCTTGGACGGTGAGGAAAGAGGAAGTGAATGGGCAGGTGTTGCATCTTTTGCGTGGGCATCGGGAGGTGCCATAGGTGGGGGTTGAGGAGTAGGGCATGATGGAGGAGTAGACCAGGGTGTCCCGGAGGGAATGATCCCTATGGAATGCCGCCGGGGGGGGGTGAAGGGAAGATGTGTTTGGTGGTGGCATCATGCTGGAGTTGGCGGAAATAGCGGAGGATGATCCTTTGAATGCGGAGGCTGGTGGGGTGATAAGTGAGGACAAGGGGGACCCTATCATGTTTCTGGGAGGGAGGAGAAGGAGTGAGGGCGGATGCGCGGGAGATGGGCCGGACACGGTTGAGGGCCCTGTCAACGACCGTGGGTGGAAAACCTCGGTTAAGGAAGAAGGAGGACATGTCAGAGGAACTGTTTTTGAATGTAGCATCATCGGAACAGATGCGACGGAGGCGAAGGAACTGAGAGAATGGGATGGGGTCCTTACAGGAAACGGAGTGTGAGGAGCTGTAGTCAAGGTAGCTGTGAGAGTCGGTAGGCTTGTAATGGATATTGGTGGACAGTCTATCACCAGAGATTGAGACAGAGAGGTCAAGGAAGGGAAGGGAAGGGTCAGAGATGGACCACGTGAAAATGATGGAGGGGTGGAGATTGGAAACAAAATTAATAAATTTTTCCAAGTCCCGACGAGAGCACGAAGCAGCACCGAATTAATCATCGATGTACCGGAGAAAGAGTTGTGGAAGGGGGCCGGAGTAGGACTGGAACAAGGAATGGATGAAGCTTGGAGTAGATCTCTTCATTCTCTTTGGGACTAACTACCTTAGCATCGTTGACTACTGTTCAGACTGTTGCGAGTTAGATAAGCTGGCGTCAGCGACTAACAGTGAGATTGTAGAATGCTTGAAAGCATGCTTCAGTTGTTATAGCTTTCCTGACATTGTGATGAGGAACAATGGCCCCCAGTTAATGAATGAAGAATTCAAGCGCTTCATAAATGGGAAATTCAGCACTTACGCAGTCAATGGAAAGGCTGACACAGCAGCGAAAATTGCCAAAGGAATCATTAAAAAATCAAGTAGACCCAGCACAGATGTGTACAAGGCGATTTTAGAGTGGAGAAACACACCTACTGATAACATGGAAAGTAGTCCAGTTCAGCAATGAATGTCACACTGCATTCAAACTATTCTTCCAGCAGCTAAAAAAGAATTACTGAAGCCAGAGGTAATAACAGGAGTGAGTGACAAAATCAAAGTGAAACACCAAAGACAAATTTCACTTTGATGAAGTGGCCAAATCATTGCCAGAGTTGAGAGTTGAAGAGCCAATCAGAATGCAAACATTCAACACACTTAACAAAAGTCAGCCCACCTGGCAATTTGGGATCCGTGTAGAGCAGCTGCCACCTCGATTGTACACAGTGAAAGCGGACAACCAGATATATCGTTTCAAATGCAGACACACATGCAATCGGAGAAGCTGCTCCTTCACAGCAGACTGCTGACGAGGAACGTAAAAGCAAAATACCGCGAATGCTGGAATCTGAAACAAAATCAGAAAACTAAGCAGGTCTGACAGCATCTGTGGAGAGAGAAATGGAGTTAACGTTTCAGAGTTGATTTTGCCAACTGAACAAGGAATGGAGCAACCATCAGTCCCAGGAGTCAACTGCTCCACAACAAATGCAATGGACCAGCAGCAAAACTTGCCATGGCAAAGAAGAGGCAATCAACCCAGGAGCCAGCAGGCACCAGGCGAACAATCAACCATGACCTGCACGCATACCATTAGACAAGGCCCAAGAGGGGGTTGCAGATGGTGCTAAACATTAGGGCCAGGGCCTAAGGGAGGCCCAGCCTCAAGTCCTCCATTTTTTAATGAAATGTTGATGCCCTGCACCATTCTGAAGTGAACTCTTATTTCCAACAACCTCCCGCTTATTTCCTCCGTCAGTGATAAGCGGGTGCGAAGACCGACAGTTGTGCTGCAGAGGGGGCGGGGAGCTGAACTTGATTGACATGGTGTTTCAGCTTTTCATTGGTCCATCAGCTTAACATTTGCACAGGATTAGTTGGGTATTTTGAGCAGGTACAGATATGCACGTGGCGGGTGGAGATGTTAGTGCACTGGATAAAACACGAGGCACTGGGAAGGTAAAATGTAACTATGAGTCTACAAATCTTGTCAGTTCTTTTGGACTTTAAATTAACTGCAGTCTCTGGAATTTACAAAGGGATCATATTTGATTCACTATTTGACCTTTCAATTTCCTCACCTATTTAGGCCTATAAAATGTAACTTGCAGTTACAAAGAACAAAGAAAAGTACAGCACAGGAACAGGCCCTTCCGCCCTCCAAGCCTGCGCTGATCATATTGCCTGTCAAACTAAAATATTTTGCATTTCCGGGGTCCATATCCCTCTATTCCTATCCTATTCATGTATTTGTCAAGCTGCCTCTTAAACACTATCGTACCTGCTTCCACCACCTCCTCTGGCAGCGAATTCCAGACACTCACTACGCCCTATGTAAAAAAAACTTGCCCCGCACATCTCCTTTAAAGTTTTCTCCTCTCACCTTAAATCTATGTCCCTTAGTAATTGACTCTTCCACCCTGGGAAAAAGCTTCTGACTATCTACTCTGTCCATGCCACTCATAATTTTGTAAACTTCTATCAAGTCGCCCCTCAATCTCCATCGCTCTATTGAGAACAATCCGAGTTTCTCCAACCTCTCCTCATAGCTAATAACCTCCAGACAAAGCAGCATCCTGGTAAACCTCCTCTGCACCCTCTCCACGCCTCCATATCCTTCTGCTAATGTGGCGACCAGAATTGCACGCAATATTCCAAGTGTGGCCTAACCAAGGTTCTATACAGCTGCAGCATGACTTCCCAGCTTTTGTACTCAATACCCCTGCCGATGAAGGCAAGCATGCCATATGCCTTCCTGACTATCTTATCCACCTGTGTTGCCACTTTCAGTGACCTGTGGACATGTACACCCAGATCCCTCTGCCTGTCAATGCACTTAAAGGTTCTGCCATTTACTGTATAATTCTTACCTGTATTAGACCTTCCAAAATGCATTACCTCGCATTTGTCCGGATTAAACTCCATCTGCCATTTCTCCGCCCAAGTCTCATACAATACCCAGCCTATTCCAAGTAATTTAAATTATATTTTGAGGTGCTGAAAGTTATTTTTATATTAATTGGACAACACTGTGGATTGCATTTTAAGTAACCCTGAACACCCAATCCTTGTAGGGAACCGTTGATTGTGATCATATGGACTTTAAATCAAAACCCGCAACTTTGAGAGTCCTCACTGGAATAGTTCCCAAAAATAAATAAATATAGCTCTATTTTTGAAGGAAGCAAATAACTGATTCTTAGGTGATTGCTTCTCTTCTCATACATGTGGATGGTCTGTGCTTTGGAAGCACTTTATAGAACCCAAGCAGTGGAATCCAGATCAATGTTTAATGAACGAAAGTGAACTGCATTCCCTTTTGAAGCAGTGTTACATTTAGTCAGAAAATTCGGCACATTGGATAAATTATACACATAATCAATTCAGCACTTGTGATGGAAAGCTCGGCTCAGGGTTGAATAGGACACAGATTACAATTTGGTTCAGTATGAGTCAGTAAATAGGGTGCGAGATGGAAAGGTGCTGTTTTAACATGCCTAACTGGAGGATATTACAACCCATTTAAGACTGGACCTCAGCTGAGGGGGATGGATGTGTAGTGAGGTTTGGTGGATTGGGTAGAGCTGGATGAGCTCAATCAACAGACATGTAGAAGCTAGCCTGTACAGAGGTGGGAAGAGGAGTCATTGTTGGAGAAGTTCTGGCTACGATTAAATAGGTAAAACCGGGATCAAGTGAGGGAAATCTCACTGAGCTAGATGGCAGTGCAAATGAATGAGGGAAAGGATGTATTGGTGGGACCACGTCAAAAGCTGCAGGAAGATCAAGGCCAGATATGCAGCTCAGTCACAGTCACAGAAGAAGCGACTAGGCTAGCAGTTGTTTCAGAGCTGTGGCTGTAGCAGGATCCTGATTGGACAGATTCAAAAAAAAACCTGAAAGAAGGATGAGCACTGGAGGCAACAACATGTTCCAAGGAAAGGTTCACAGGAGATAAAGTGGTAACTTGAAAGGACGAGGGCTGAGTGTTGTTTTCTTTAAGGGAGGAGAGCGCAGGCCCGACTCTCAGAATCCCCCCAACCCGAATAGGGAACGCACAGTGCTTCTGGGCGAGTGTCACGCTGGGTGGGCCTTAATTGGCCCGTCCACGTAAAATGGCGGTGCAGACCCGACCGGGGGCGCCGATCGGGTTCGCACCCACTCCCGCCCACCCCCACACAACCCCCCCCGCAAATGGGGGGAAAATTCTGCCCATATTCAGTGGTAACCTTCACTTTCATTGGAAAAGCCTGGAAGTGGCGGCAAATGGCAGACCTTCAGTCTCAGATCCATTCAAGAAATAAGATCGACTCGAGTGAAAGATAGACCCTGTGGCATCAGCCTCCTGCCATTATACAGGCGTGAGCTGTTTAATGGGCTTATCTGCTATGTATTGGCCAGGATTTTCCAGCCCCGTCATGGGTGGGACTACCACGGGAGAGGCGGAGCCCCAGCCTGAAGTCCATTGGCTTGCGGTGGGACCGGAAGATCCCGGCAGCAGTCGGGTGTGGAAAATCCCGCCCACCCTCTCTAGTGGCTTGGAAATATCCTGTTGCCTAGAAGTTTAGTGACTTTCGAAGCTGTGAAAAAAGTAGTTCCATCGTTGACGTTATCAGTAAATATGCCCACAGCAGAAGGCATATCTCTGACATTACTTCTGCAGTGAGATGGCAGCAACAAATACAGGTATACTCTGATACAATCAGCTTGGAGCAGTGTGACCTATATGCTACCTCCTGTTTTATCTGTGGGCCTGTAGGCATTGTGTCCTCATCAATTGGTCGTCCTCATCCAATTCATGCAGCACTGTGGGAACAGTCAAAGGAATTCTCATTCTCCCAGTTTTGTTAGATGCATTCCGTTTTCCGGCAGCATTAAGAATAGACTAGCAAACTGGAGACTTTGGCAAAAAGATAGAACGGTCTAAGGATATGGGAATGCAGTAGCAGAAAGATGCTCCAGGCCAAAAAGATACACCTCAGCAATAACAACTTTAAATATGACCAGGTCCATTATGCAGCTACATGTCTATTTTATATGGGTGAGCTGGTGGTGGAGACTAACTCATAGTTGTTAAAATTGGCTCTGCACTCATTTAAATAATTATACACTGCTAATGAGGATCACCCGCAGTGCGTTGTCTCTGCACAGAATTCAGGGCTCATATTTATTATTTTATGTTCTTTAGGCTGTAATACTACTACTAAAAATAATAATAAAAGATTTATTGGCAAAGACATTTTTATTGAACACAAATCGGAGTGGATGGATATTTCCAATTGTAGGTTCTGGAGAATCTAGAACAAGGGATCATTGGTTAAAAATAAGGTGTCGCTCATTTAAGATGAGGGGGATTTTTTTCTCTCAGAGGGTTGTGAGGCTTTGGAACTGTCTTCCTCAAAAGTCTTTGAATATTTTTAAGGCAGAGCTAGAAAGGTTCTTGATTAACAAGGGTGTGTAAGGTTATCGGGGGTAGGCAGGAATGTGGAGTTGAGGTTACAATCAGATAAGCCATGATCTTATTGAATGGCGGAGCAGGCTCGAGGGGCTGAGTGGCCTACTCCTGTTCCTAATTTGTATGTACATATGTTTGTATGGAGCTCAACAGTTCAACCCACTTATTAATGAAGTTCATAACTGGATTATACTAAATAGCTGAGGCAGCTTTTGGTGAAACGGAAATAAAGCAATCATTAATAGAAGGTCCTAAGTAAACTGTGAATAGGATTAACTGGGGGTGATTTTTCAACTACCACTCCCCCATCCATATGTTGCCTGAAAATGGGGGACCGGGAGAGAAAAATCAGGTGGGCACCTTGGACAACCCTTTGATGCTGAAGAGCTGCCTAATTCAATTTTCAGGCAGGGCTTGGAATGAACACCCAGCCTTATTCTCACCCAAAAGCAGGCTGTTTAAATAGGCAAACTTAGGTTCAATACCAGTTGCAGGAGCCTGGTTCTTATTTTCATGAACAAGTGAGGGGAAGGTGCACATTTCGCACTTGGCCCAATTGTACCAGATGGGAATTTTTATGAAAGCCACAAAAGGACAGCAATCTACTCCTGCCCCATTCTTGACCACTCACTAAAAGACTTGACCTGCTGCCTAGCTCCAAGCAGAAAATGGCCAATTTTGCAGCCTCCAAGAATGATCAAACTGCAATGCAGCTTCCATTTGACATTCTCATCTCACTGAACCTTAAAATGATTCGGGGTCCCTGATGGCTTTGGGTGGGTACTGACCAACTTCCTGTCCTTCATGCACTGGTTAAAAGTTACTGCCCCATTACATAGGCATTATATATAGAAATATGTCCCGGCTGTAAAAGTTTGAAATTGACATTCTATCCAAGAGTTAGATATTTTTTCTAATGTCATAGGACAGATTTCCAGTCACTGATCATGCCAATATTGAGTCGGCTGGTGCAGTGCTTATAGCAAAATCAGGTTAAGGTGTTCCAGGCACTAAAACAGGAAAATCTGTCCAACTGCTTTGAAGTGTGATCCATATTGTGAGCAGTTCCAGTCAGTGTTTATAGCCAAATATGGTAAAGATGTAAGATTGAAAAGATACATTTGGGAGTGATCTATTTAGACTGATGCATGGAGCAATCAGAATCTCATCATAATCCAGGGAACCCTCATTTTTGTAGAGTTTTCTATATTGGAAGATCTCAATGTAAGAAAGTGGAAATGTTTGGTTGATTGGTGTGTCAATGACACTGTAATCGGGTAACAGCAATTTCAAAATTCCCTAGGGTTGGATCTGTCAGAACATGCTAATTGTTTAAACTACTTGTGCCATCTGCAAATATAGGTATAGTCTCCCAGACACATCAAAAGTACAAAAGGGAACAACAGTGATTATTTCTGATTAATTCCCTTGACACCTGAGGTAAAACTACAGTTATTGAATGAGCTTGGGTAATTTACCTCTCTTAAATGCTGAATTATGTTGGTACTGATAGAATACCAATGCCTTCAGGGATTGTGTTATGCTATATCATTTTCACAAGGTGCCGCATAACACTTAGTCTGCTTAATTGCTAGATGGCTTGTACCATGTCCGAGACAGATATAATTGACATATTTTGTAAACATGAATAGCCATTAGGCATTTCCTCAAGAGGAAAACTGTTATAATGAATTGATCCTGGCATTCTTTTCTATATAGTCAGAAATCTTCTTTAAAGATATTTATATCGGAAAGATTAATGTTTTACCCTAAGATGCTAGTTTGCATAACAAAGAGAATCACTCATAGAACAAAATGCAACTTTTTGCAATCAGTGATGGTTTTTGGACACATCTCAATATGGCAAAGTCTTAGATCCAGCTTTTCGCTCCAGCATTGGGCATAGAGACGGGAGAATTCCCAGCTCCGTGAATGTGACCTCTAAAAATGCCACCCAAATTTCTGATTTAAAATGCCACCCAAATTTCTGATTTTTGATTTTTGACCTGGAGAGGTACGGGCCAGAATAGGAGTCAGGGCAGGCAACTCCAGAAGTGGTCGGAGGTGGGCCCTGTGTGGATCAGGCAACTCAGGTGCAGATAAAAAGCGGGCCTTCAGAAAGGCGCATTTGAGAGGTAGGTCATCAATGGTGAAGTCCCTGTGCCTTGGTTGAGACTTCAGTCTGGTGAATTTCCAAGCTGTAGATGTCGTCCAACACTGGGACAGATGGCCTACCCTGGGGAGGTACCCAGGTATGATTTTCTCGATGGGGGAATTGTCATTGTTGCTGCCTAATCAAAGTGTACTCTACTGAACCACTGAAAACATGGAGTGTATTCTCAAGACACAGATGAGGAGATGGCATTGTCTTGCCACCACTACCTGGTGCAGATATTATACAGTCATGCAGTTAGCTGCCAAGACTCAGTGGGCGGATGAATGATGAACAGTGCCATACTGATTATCCATCCATTGCTCTTTTACCACCCATCCATCAGCATACGCCCACACTGTTGACCCTAGATCAGGACCCTCACAGCTGCACTGTCACAGCATAAGGGTGTGACAAAGAGGGAGTAAACTAGCAAGGCTGTCAGTGGTCACAGAGCACAACATATAACTTTGGAGTCTCACCCGCAAAATACGTGGCACCAAGCATTTGCACAGAGCCATTTTCTCCAGCAAACTTCACCAGTAATCATTGACGATGTGGTGAAAATGGTTAGTGCATGTAAACACACAAAAATAAATGAGAGCATTGTCATCTGAATGGCTCGCAGCCCTTTTTACGTTACATTTTAATTCATAGAATGTCACACAGAGGAGATGAAGGGGGAGAAGGGATGGGTTCAGCTGCCCATGATTTACTGACCAGGATCTTCACGTTTTGGTGGAAGAGGTAGAGAAGACCTGCTGGACACTGTAGTGCCCCTGCAGCAACCATGAAGGCCTGGATTCAAATTGCGGCTACGGTGAGTGCAGCAGGAGACCATCAGCGCTCATGGATTCCGTGCGGGAAAAGATTTAATGACCTGCTGTGTTCCGGAAAGATGAGCAGCTTGGCTCATCCACACAGGGTCCCAGGGGAAGGGTCATATTTGCATGCTGCAGCTAAGGTGTGAGACATGGCACATATCTCTGCTTCAGCATTGAGGCTTATATGTGTACATAGCTCGTGTAGGTGTGCACAGAACCGTTGTGAATGAGCACTGTAAAGCACAGACACGGTGAAGAGCAATATCCTTCCCTGCACTGTATATCAGGCTAATGTAAATTCATGTTGTCTTTGCAGACCAGGAGGATGAAGAATGCCACAGAGATGGCCTGGACTGGGGTTGGGTCAGCCTAGTTGAGATGCATCCCACCCTCGGAACAGAGGGCCATGGAGATTGCTAGGGCGCCTGAGCAGCTGTCTGTTGGTGATGATGAATCACCATTAGCTGCTGATAAAGGCAGTGTTGAAATCACCTTGGAACATGGTAGTAAAGGTGGAGGTGATGCTATCACTCCATTGAGCACAATGGGACATTAGCATGACAGGGACATTAGGATGGGGTTGTGTTATATGGGCAGCACGAGCATGGTTAAGGCAATGGTGTGGTTCAGCAGATGTTTTCACAATGGGAAGGGCTATGCCAAAATCACTCCTGTGTCTCACACAAGTCCCAGCTCTGCTCCCTCACTCCCAGCACTTTCTCCAGTCCAGATAATTCCTCAGGCATCAAGGGGAGGAAGAGGTGTCTGAGGAGGCAGCATTATATCTGACTAGCACGCAGTCTGCCACCTCCGATGCAAGCATTTTGGAGGGATGTAGCGTGTGTGTAGAGTTGGTGGCACAGGGTGAAAGTCACTGCACCACAGAGCAGGAGAAGATATCAGAGTCGGTGATATCTGTGCACTGTCACCCTCGGAAGAGGGAGGTAAGTCACAATGATGCTTCAGTGCGCAGGAATGTGCAGCTTCAGAAGTCACCTTTTTGGGGTGCAGTACTTAGATAGTACTGTGGTACACAGTAGTAGATAGGCAGTACATAGATAGAGAATCAGCAGAAAATATGTGTGGACAACTGGTGGAGTTCCATGAGGCAGTGAGAAGTCTTGGACTGCGAATGGAGGAGTCCATCACCATCATGAGCTCCACAATGTCCCAGAGGCCCAACTGCATGAGCACTGACCAGAGAGAATGATCAGTCTGTTCAGAGTATGAGCACTGATATCCACGGAATACGTGAGGAGCAGTGTACTTTAACAGGACAGTCACACTGTTGGCACATCAGTTGCTGGAATGGACGACTGCTGTGCACCAGCAGCCAGCCCCATCACCCATCAATGCCACCTTCGCTAATCCAGGCCTGTGCAGATCACTGAGGAGGGTAAAGGTGCTGAGATTTCCTCAGCACCCTTGTCTTCCTCCATCTCTCCAGCCCCTCCATCAGAGCCCTCGTCTGCTGTACATGTGCCAATGACCACGGCTGCCTATGCAGAGATGCAGAGGCTGCAGTCTGAAGGAGGTTCTCAACAAGGGTCACTGCATGATGAGACAGGCCACCACCCTCCCCATTGCCATATAGACCCAGATGTGAACAGCTTATCTCCTTTGAGGTAACCTGGGGGGCACTTTGTAGGAGTGTGCGAAAGAGGAAGGTGTCATCTCGCCGAGAACACTAATGAGTTCATCGTTGTTACACTTTTCACATTGTATATTGTGGTATAATGGCCTGGCACATATAGGGTAAAGATGGGACTGAGTACAGTACCACTCACACTGTGATGTAAGAGAATGCATCACCCACACCTAGGCATCAGTCTGGTGTTGAACAGAGCTGTGTGTTCAAGCAAGTATGGAGGGAACTGCTAGCTTGAACCCTTAACGTTATATATGTACATAGCCCTTGTGATTAATAAATACATATAGTTAATCCACTTAAGACTTCAAAGACTTCATTAAGACCTACAAATTGTATCCAACACTCTACAGCATGGTGACAGCAAATGGAAAAACCCAAAACCTCGCAAAAAATGCAGAGAGAAACTAAAATCCTGCAAGACTAAAGAAAAATTCAAAGAAGCACTCTGATCAGGAAAATAAAACTCAAGCTAAAGATGTGTGGAGGAAAATTGCCAGGGAAAACTCCAAAGCAAGACTTGGAAGCTGAAAACAGAAATTTCAATTCCTCGCTCCAGCGGAAGACTCCATAGGATCTCTTGGGTCCAGCTTCAATTCCTAGCGTGCAGAGTCAGCAAACTGAGCAGGGGTGAGCTGAGATTTTTAAATTCTAGGATACAGCAAGTCCTGAGAAACTTTTAAATAGTCCAGTGGTCAGAAATTGCTGTTTATAAACTCTGTCGGAAAAACCAAATTCCTGAGTTGGCACCTGAACACCTCGTGTCCGAGCTCGCTCCGAAAGGGAAAAAAAAAATTAATTCAGAAGAATCATAACTAAGGAATCAGCTTCAAAGACCAGCAAAAGCCAGGATTTGATGCTTTTGCAACCCTAAAGCATAGCGCTGAAGTGGAGAAGTCAGCAGCTAGTTGATCCAAGCAGCCATTGTTTACATTTTTTCAAGGCTGAGTGTGAACACCATTGCAGCGGGAGCCTAACAAAACCAGCAAGCACCGTAAAACCCCTTGTCTTCAAATGAACAGCAGCGCCAACTTGAATTTCAGCCGCTTCTTCAAGCTGAACCCACACCTTAAAATGTTTTAACCATGGATCAAATATCCAAACTATCAGGCCAGTTTTTACTCAGCCAAGGGCCAAACCTAACAGAAAATTGGGTGCCCTGGAGATGAGAATTTTTAAACTACCAGGACAGATCAGGTCTAAGCAGAAAGTCAGAAAAAGTCCAGATTGAAACCTTTCCATACCGGTTTGGTGAACTTGCTGATGAAGTAACCCTAATGCAGTGAATTGATGAATCCTGAACCAACTTTGATGAAATATTAAAAGGCTTTGAATATTTTATTTTTCTAGTTGCAGAACACACAGAGCTTAAAAAGAAGCACAGAAACCCTCAGTAAAGCACCAAAAGGAAAAAGGACAATACCAGGGTAAATCACACAAAGGCACCAGAGAGGCACGGAACTTTTCAGAAGCCTTAAAAATATATATTTTCTGAAATCCTAGCACATTATCTGAATTACAACAGCAAATGACAGAATGCGGAGGGATTAGCTGGCTATGGATGAAGGAAAGCTATCTGATGAAATCCAAAATAAACAAAGCCCACAGAAGGAAAATGAAATAAGGCTGGAAGATGTTCATATCAGAACTAAATTGGAAGATTTGAAACTCAAGATTCAAGCTGAGTATATATACTTGGAAATGCATGAGACATTTAAGTTGTCAATGAGCCAAAGTGCTCAAGATCTGAACAAATACATTTTCAAGGTGTCACAGAGGTACAAGAAAATGACAACAGAGCTGAAGAAAATGCTTGAATATTCAGAAGAAAGCACGGAAAAACATTACATTACCAAGAAGATATATGAAGAGATGAAAATCAAGAACCTAGAATGGCAAGGGAAAGTAGAGGTTCTCACAAAAGAGAGTGAGGTGTCTCAAAATCAATTAGTAGAAGCACAATTACAGAATGCAAGTTTGAATGATAGCACGGAGGAATTCTACTCTGCAAAGGAAAAACTGATCAGTATAGAGAATCAACTTTCGTGTAAGAAAGATACATTTGATAAGGAAAAACGAGAACTAATGAGAATACTGGAATGTCATTCACATGAAGTAGAACACTTGAAAGGGGACTTGAAATGCTTAAATGATGAACTTGTAGAAACAAAATCAACAAAAATGGATCTTCAATTAAAACCTGATGAACTTCAAGCATCAAGAGTCTTTAGTAAGCATTTTGCAAAATGTTGGGAACAGGGGAAGGAATTGTTGATGAATCAGAAACATTGCTTGCAGGCAGAATTAGCAACTAAAATTGATGAACTTCTTGAACTTTGGTCCGATCTGAACAACATAAAAGATGAGATGTGCAGTATGGGAGAGAAAAGCCAGACTTTAAAAACAGAAAAGGTGAATTCCACGAAACCGATTGAAGATCTAACGAATTAATTGAAATGGTCTAAGGAGCAGCCAGTGTCCATGGAAGAAAGATTCTGAAAAGATCTGGATTCCCAGTCAATGTTGTTAAACTTTTAAATAAGAGTTGCGCTGATAACTCTGAAGCAAAAACAACTCCACTTTACCAAAGCTGATGCTGAGCTGAATGAAAAGATTCATAAGCTCAAAAAAAATGGAAGAGATGAAAGTAATCAAAAGCTTGGCTAAAATTTTGAAACCATTGGGAATGAAGGTTCTAGTGTTGAAGCCTGAACTTCCATTTGAATTGTGGCAAGCTGCGTAATGAAAGAAGGAGAAAAAATGACACGGAGGCGAGTATAATATTCGTCCTCCTCGCAGTATGGGATGGAACATCATCCACCTCTCACCATGCCAGCTGCTGAATTGACAAAGAGAGGTTATACTAAGGGATAGAAAAGAGGATAAAAAGATACCCAGATGCCAGAACAACCTTCAAATCAACAGATTTTACCCGCAACAACAGAGCCTACCACTCCTCTGACAGTAGTGCGAATGAGATATGAAAGTGTTATAGGGCCTCTAGACTGAACCAATGAAGTGGGAGGAGATGGGATAGTAATAATGATGTAAATAAATGGGCCAAACTAGAATAACTTGAAATACATTAGATAAAGACTTAGGAGGAAGTCCAGTATAAGGGCCTGGGAAATATAGGGTAAACGTGGGACTGAATACAGTACCGCCTGCACAGCGAGATAAGAGAACACATAATTCACACCTAGGAGGTCAGTCTAGTGTTGGATAGAGATGTGTGTACAAGTAAGTATGGAGACAGCTCTTAGCTTGAACCCTTTCCTGTATATAATTTATTATGACTTAATTTACAATGAGAGAAACCATGAGCACACTGTAGAATATTTTCATACATCAGCTGATCGACAGTCAGGTGAGTTATATCAATTACCCAACATGGTCAACTAAGAGTTGCTGTCGAATAATTTTGCAAATTGGATGAAAATCCTCCAGAATCTCTGCATATGTTTTTTTTTTCTTCTTCAGAAAAGTCATCTAGGTGGGTGGTGCCAAATATATTCCATCATCTCTTGATCTAATTTGACAGTCTTGTAATTTTCCACTTTGGTGAGATAATAGCCAAGAAACCATCCAACTGTAACATAAAGAAGCTGTGGGTGCACACCAGGTTTGAGTGCCAGCCGCTGGCTGATGCCGCTCTGTAGTACCGCAGTGGTCCAGCCAATGAGCCCCAACCACATGCTGTCCCTGTTGACAATCCCCAGTGGCAGCAGCACTTACGCTTTGTCCGGCAGGAGCCCCATTTCCCACTGTATATACGTACACAGTTCTTCGTAGTTAATGAATACATACAGTTGACTTACTTAAGACTATGAAGACTTCATTGAGACCTACCAAACAATATCCAGCACGCTACAACATATATAGTAAATTTAAGCACTTCTTGAATATATTTACTTACACCTATACATGACTCGGTGTGTGTTTGTACACTAGAGCGTCATAAAAGGAATGGTAACATTATGAAGACGATTCTTACCAGTAATGAGTGCTGCATACTGAGCTACATCTCGATGTCCCATTAACAGAATCAAGGTTGTCAATTGATTTATGTTGCTTTGGAGGGCTTCTTCCTTCTCTGCTGTATCACATAAGATTCCAGTGTTCAAAGGCTCAGGAACTGAAATGCTCCTTGTATCTTTGATTGTCCATCCAAGCTTGACTTTAAGGGAGGCTCAATGAGCAGACTCCATGAACAGATGCAGGGCAGCAAGTGCAATCTCAAGCATGAGTGCTGAATGCAAGGCATTCATCTGCACTGCAGTGTTACACATTGGCCAAAGTGTAGGCATGACAACTCGTCTGTTGTCTAGATGGTATTGGTTGCCTGCTGTGCGCACTACTATGGCTGCATTTTAATTCCAGGTGTCACAGGATGTGTTATGTGCGGTAAACAGAGGTCCATGGAAGCCAGAAAGGTTGCATTTGGCACCCACGTTAGAAATTGGACCATTGGCCAGAATGGATGGTGCACAAGTTCTTTCAAAGAGCTTTTATTGCACAGTTATGGGCTCTTCATGTGCGAATTGCTTTATCTGCATGTATGCTACAATATACAACCCTACCAGCAAGTATGGGGTTTGAATTATGATGCTGTGTCACTCTCAGCATTTTGGGCATTGTTTGATTAGAGACAATTTGGCTTCATGGGCCCCTCATTTACAGTCATTGGTGTTCATGTGAGGGGGCCAGGTTGTGAATGACTTATTACCATGTTTGTTTGCAATATGATGAGACGCATGCTATTGATGGTGAGAGTTTCAGCCATATAAATGTGACTGAGTCCAACTCATTGATGTTTATTGACTCCCTTGTGGGGAATGGGCAGTCCCTTGAGTAATTTTGAAACCAATGTACACAGTATGTCACCAGGGACTGGCTGATGACAATTGTGACAAGGGAGGACCTTATGAGAATCTATTTTGCACAAAGACTCTTCTGGCAATTCTGCCCTCCTGCACAAAGTCAGCCCTGGCTATACAACCATGCCTTCCAGCCCCTCTGCCATTGGTGTCTCCTCATCCTCATCCAGTTTGGAATCATCCAAATGGACAGGGGCTTCCTCCTCATCTTCATCTTCATCCTCAGAGGTTTGAGCTCTGCCCATGTTGTCATTGTCATCGATTTGTATGCCCCTCCACTGCGCAATATTAAAAGGTTAGGCAGCATGCAGCACGTCACTACTATTCCTTATACCCTTGCTGGGGCATATTGCAGAGCTCTGCCTGAGTGATTGAGGCACCTGAAGCCAATCTTTAAATGCCAATTGCCTGCTTGCTGCTACTCCTGGCAAAAACACAGCTGCTATTGTAGTTATGCTTTGCAGCCATTGGTGGGCTCCTGGGAGGGGTAATTAGCCAAGTTCTACAGGAGCCCTTGTCCCCTAGAAGTCAACCACATATCTGCATTGGTGGCTGAAATAGCTGAGGCAGTTGGGAACTCCTTATTTTTAAGGAGTCATGGCAGCTTCCAGGGAAACTTGTTGACACATGAAGGAAGATGTTGTTGTGGTCACAAACCACCTGTACATTGGGTGGATGGACTTCTAGTTGACAAAGTCTACATTTTGAGTTGGGGCCTTATATGGTGAGATGGCTGCAATAAATAACACCCTGCACCTGGGGGCAGCCTACTATTTGGGCAAAGGCTGTCACTCTGTGTCTGAGACACCAAATCTTACAGGGAAATTCAGGTGGTTCCCCCACACGAGCAAACTGGGAATTATTTACAGCCTTAATTCAGCTGTGTGTTGCTGACTGGGATGTACCAGGCAGGGGTCCTGATGATCCCTGGAAATATCCTGAGGCATAGAAGTTGAGAGCGATGGTCACCTTCACAGCCACTGGCAGGACATCTGGGTCAATGGACTGTGACTCAAATTGCTGCTGAACCATGTGACATGTGTCTGTCACCCTCACAGCTTAACCTCAGTCACCTTTGGCACTGGTTCTCATCATATTGAGGTGGGATGACTTAGGTCTGTACACCCTTCACACAGGGTAGTACCTGGTCATCCTGCCTCTCCACCTGCCCAGTGTACAGGCAGCATCTTCTTCCTCCTGAACTTCTGCTCTCTGGCCTCTGCCTGCCCATGGTGACTGGGTTCTATGGCCTGTATGTGCGAAGGTGCCATGCCCAGCTTTATTGTTCCTTCGCATGAAGCACTATGTGCCCTTCTATAGCACAAAGTTCTTCCTGGCACTTGGTGCACGTGTCAGTAGGGCAACAATAATTGCCCTGTGAGACCAGGAGACCCCCTACTCCCTTGAGTTAAGGGAAAACAGTCAGAATTTGTTTTGTACCACTTCTGGGATTGTGAATGAAATTTTGAAGCAAATTGCAGAAGGTTACCCTACCTCTCCAAAGGGGTCTCCTGGCTATACATAGAAATATACCAAGTTCATTCAATCTCTTACCAGGTCTACCTTGCACACTACGGGTGGCACACTCCTGGGCTACCAAAATCTGACCAGAGTGGAGGCAGCTGATGATCTAAATGATCAGTTCCCTCAGTAAAACGTACGTGTATGAAATGCGCTCCCCCTCATTCACCACCCCTGCAAAAATGAGAAGTGCTGTGTTCAGGGGTAAGACTAGCGATTTCTGGGCAGTCCCGCTATTTGTGCCATGACGGATAGTCTATTCATCTTGGTGAAAATCTAGGCCATTTCCATGAAAAATTTTTGAGTTAGTTAGTGTGGCCACATTATAGGCATTCTAGGATAATCAGGGCCAGGAACTGGTAGGCTGGACTGATGTGCAGCATTAATCATGTATAGTATTGATACTTCTCGGAGTAATTTCTCTTCCATAGCGTTTAACTAAGTGGGTGCTGGTCTATGGCCTATATCAGTTCTGCTCAGGGTGATGTCTTCTGTGACAGAAACAGGAGTAGGCCATTCAGCCCCTTGAGCCCATTCTGCCCTTCAATTAGAACATGTCCAATCTGTACCCCAACTCTCATTTACCCACCTATGAGCATGATTTATGTTCCTTGATACCTTTCCCTGATAAAAATATCTGTTGATATAATTTATTTATCCATTTTGTGATTTCCTGGCTGGACGATTAACAGAAGGTTTGATCTATTTGTGAGGAAATGAATGTGTCTCAAGTAGTTTTTGACTCCAATAGTATTATATGTTTTAGAATGTAGATGTGTGTACAACAGTGATATAAGACAATGGTCCTGATATTTCTTTATCTGTCCTCCCACCAACTCCTCTTGTCATCCAGAGAACACCTGAACGTGGGCTAGTGGGCATAACATAGGTCTCAGCTCCTTTTCATTTCCTTTATGCCTGGGAAATGCACAGAGGGAATTCTGCTCCAAAGTATTCACATTATAATCCTAAACTGTTCCTTTTTGATGCATCTTAAACTACAGGAGCTCCTATCTGCATCTGCAACAGTTTTTATTGGCATTTTATCTTGAATTTCATACTAATATATTTAAACTTAGGAGAATTCAGACATAAGTATTTAAACGCAGGGTGTAGGAGGAAAGAAAGGAATAAGTAACTGAAAAATTGGGTAAAAATGTTTTAAATTTTTCACCTATATGTAGATGAACTGTGCATATCAACTCAACCTCAGAACAGTCAATTGAATCATGACAGTCAGTGTTGGCTTTTTGGGTCAAAAAGCTGAGACAAGCTAGCTATATTGTTTATTTGCAGTCTATCAGTAAACAGCAGATGCTCATTAGTATCTTAATTACCTACATCAGAGAACTCTATTTTCTTTTACTTACAGCAGGAATAGACTCGGCTTTACAACACAACATCTCAAGTAACTTTTTTTCCCAAAACCATTCTGTGGAGAAATGGTCAAATGATCCTGAACTGGTGCAGCGATTTTATTATTCCCTCCAAACTTGGAAACGTTTGGACAGTTGAGAGCTGAAAGCTGTATCCGAAGCTGGTTGTTGAATACAGGCCATGGGCTGGAAATACTTGCAGCTTTCAGGGGTCTTCTGCCGTGATCCCAACAGGAAAGTGCTGGATGAGCTGGGAATGGGTTCAGAACTTGGATGCAAGCACCGAGTTCCAGCTTTTCCTGAGAGTTTCTGACGAGTCAGCACTATCAGGGTCTGGCCAGGAGCTAGGTCTGCCAGACATGGAGTTTCCATGTCCTTGGCTTGTGAAGCATTGGTGAGCTGGTATGCTGAGTGAAACCAACAACAACAACTTATATTTATATGGCACCTTTTAACAAAATGAAACATCCCAAGGCGCTTCACAGGAGCGTCATAAAACAAAGTATGGGCGGAATTTTCTGTGCCTGTTGGCGACGGGCATGTTTGGCAGTGTGAGCGGACAATATGGTGAGAAGGTCAACAACCAGGTTCACGACATTGTGAAGCCAGTTTGCAATCGTCCACTTTGCCCGTCAATAGCTGGAAGCACTGAGAGGTGTGTGCACGACTGCATTTTAAATGTAATGCCTGGCGTGACAAAACGGCGAGGTGATGGCATGATGGGCGAATTGGAGCCGCCCACCATCTAAATGGCATGTTTCCCAGGTATGTATGATTGATGAGGTGGGATTGGGATGATATGGCATGAAAATTCGCCATTGCAGCCGACAGGTAAAACGTCCTTTTTCCTGCCTGCTACTGCACTTTGTGCAAAATCTGGGACCATCCTGCTTAAATAAAACAGGGCCACATAAGGAGATATTACAGATTCACAGAATTGTTAGGGTGCAGAAGGAGGCCATTCAGCCCATCATGTCTGCACCGACTCTCCAAATGAGCATTATGACTTGGTGCCATTCTCCTGCCTTTTCCCCGTAACCCTGCACATTGTTTCTATTTAAATAAACATTTAATGCCCTCTTGAATGCCTCGATCAAACCTGTCTCTACCACACTTCCAGGCAGTGTATTCCAGACCTGAACCACTTGCTGTGTGAAAAAGTTTTTTCGCACATCACATTTGATTCTTTTGCAAATCACTTTAAATCTGTGTCCTCTTGTTAATCCTTTTACAAGCAGAAACAGCTTCTCCCTATCTACTCTGTCCAGCCCCCTCATGATCTTGAACACCTCTATCAAATTTCCTCTTAGTCTCCTCCTCTCCAGGGAGGACAGTCCCGACTTCTCCAATCCCATCCTCATCCCTGGAACCACTTCTATAAACGTCTTCTGCATTCTCTCCAATGCATTCATATCCTTTCTAAAGTGTGGCGCCCAGAACTGGACACAATACTCCAGCTGAGGTCTAGCTAGTGTCCTATACAAGTTCAGCATAACCTCCTTGTTCTTGTACTCTATGCCCCTATTTATAAAGCCTAGGATATAGTATGCTTTATTAACTGCTCTCTTCACCTGTCCTGCGACCTTTAATGACATATGCACATTAGCCCCTTATTTTATATTGTTTCTCTATGTTCTTACTACCAAAATGAATCACCTCACACTACTCTACATTGAGTTCATCTGCCACCTAACTACCTACTCCATCAATCTGTCTATGTCCTTTTGAAGTTCTACACTATCCTTCTCACAGTTTGCAATGCTTCCAAGCTTTGTATCATCCGTAAACTTTGAAATTGTCCCAGGCACACCAAGATCTAGATCATTAATATATATCAAGAAAAGTAAGGGTCCCAAAATCGACCCCTGTGGAACTCCACTACAAACCTTCCTCTAGCTCAAAAAATACTCATTAACCATTACTTGCTGTTTCCTATTTATTTTTATTCATTTGTGGGATGCAGGTATTGCTGGCTAGACCAGCATTAATTGCCCATCCCTAATTGCCCTTGAGGAAGTGGTGGGGAGCTGCCTTCTTGAACTGCTGAGGTCCATGTGGTATAGATGCACCACAGTGCTATTAGGGAAGGAGTTCAGGATTTTGACCCAGCGACAGTGAAGGAACAGCAATATATTTCCAAAACAGGATGGTGAGTGGCTTAGAGGGTAACTTCGAAGTGGTTGTGTTCCCATGTGTCTGCTGCCCTTGTCCTTCTAGATGCTAGTGGATGTAGGTTTGGAAGGTGCTGTCTAAGGAGGCTTGGTGAGTTCTTGGCAGCGCATCTTGTAGATGGCACAAACGGCTGCCACTCAGCGTCAGTAGCAGAGGAAGTGAATGTTTGTGGGTGGGGTGCCAATCAAGGGGGCTACTTTGTCCTGGATGCTGTCAAGCTTCTTGAGTGTTGTTGGAGCTGCACTCATCCAAGCAAGTGGAGAGTATTCCATCACACTCCTGACTTGTGACTTGTAATGGGCCAGACCAGGTAAGGACAGCAGATTTAAAAACAAAAAACTGCAGATGCTGGAAATCCAAAACAAAAACAGAATTACCTGGAAAAACTCAGCAGATCTAGCAGCATTGGCGGAGAAGAACAAAGTTGACATTTCAAGCCCTCATGACCCTTCAACAGAACTAAGTAAAAATAGAAGAGGGGTGAAGTATAAGCTGGTTTAAGGTGGAGGGGTGGGGGGAGAAGTGGGGCGTGGGGGGGAGTTGGGGGGGCGGTTGTAGGGACAAGCAAGCAGTGATAGGAGCAGATAACCAAAAGATGTCACAGACAAAAGAACAAAGAGGTGTTAAAGGTGGTGATATTATCTAAAAGAATGTGCTAATTAAGAATGGATAGCAGGACAAGCAAGGTACAGATAGCTCTAATGGGTGGGGTGAAATAAGACTAAAAGGGCAAAAAAGATATAGATTTAAAAATAATGGAAATAGGTGGGAAAAGAAAAATCTATATAAATTATTGGAAAAAAGAAAATGGAGGGGGAAGAAACGGAAAGGGGATGGGGATGGAGGAGGGAGTTCAAGATCTAAAGTTGTTGAACTCAATATTCAGTCCAGAAGGCTGTAAAGTGCCTAGTGGGAAGATGAGGTGTTGTTCCTCCAGTTTGCGTTGGGCTTCACTGGAACAATGCAGCAAGCCAAGGACAGACATGTGGGCAAGAGAGCAGGGTGGAGTGCTAAAATGGCAAGGGACAGGGAGGTCTGGCTCATTCTTGCGGACAGACCAAAGGTTTTCTGCAAAACGGTCGGCCAGTCTGCGTTTGGTCTCTCCAATGTAGAGGAAACCGCATTGGGAGAAACGGATGCAGTAGACTAAGTTGGGGGAAATGTAAGTGAAATGCTGCTGCACTTGAAAGGAGTATTTGGGCCCTTGGGTGGTGAGGAGAGAGGAAGTGAAGGGGCAGGTGTTGCATCTTTTGCGTGGGCATGGGGTGGTGCCATAGGAGGGGGTTGAGGAGTAGGGGGTGATGGAGGAGTGGACCAGGGTGTCCCGGAGGGAGCGATCCCTACGGAATGCCGATAAGGGGGGTGAAGGGAAGATGTGTTTGGTGGTGGCATCATGCTGGAGTTGGCGGAAATAGCGGAGGATGATCCTTTGAATGCGGAGGCTGGTGGGGTGATAAGTGAGGACAAGGGGGACCCTATCATGTTTCTGGGAGGGAGGAGAAGGCGTGAGGGCGGATGCGCGGGAGATTTGCCGGACATGGTTGAGGGCCCTGTCAACGACCGTGGGTGGAAAACCTCGGTTAAGGAAGAAGGAGGACATGTCAGAGGAACTGTTTTTGAAGGTAGCATCATCAGAACAGATGCAATGGAGGCGAAGGAACTGAGAGAATGAGATGGAGTCCTTAGGAAGCAGGGTGTGAGGGGCTGTAGTCAAAGTAGCTGTGGGAGTCGGTAGGCTTGTAATGAATATTGGTAGACGGCCTATCACCAAAAATTGAGACGGAGAGGTCAAGGAAGGGAAGGGAAGTGTCAGAGATGGACCATGTGAAAATGATGGAGGGGTGGAGATTGGAAGCAAAATTAATAAATTTTTCCAGGTCCCGATGAGAGCATGAAGCAGCACCGAAGTAATCATCAATGTACCGGAGAAAGAGTTGTGGGAGGGGGCTGGAGTAGGACTGGAACAAGGAATGTTCCGCATACCCCATAAAGAGACAGGCATAGCTGGGGCCCTGCGGGTACCCATAGCCACACGTTTTATTTGGAGGAAGTGAGAGGAGTTAACCGAGAAATTGTTCAGTGTGAGAACAAGTTCAGCCAGATGGAGGAGAGTAGTGGTGGATGGGGATTGTTCAGGCCTCTGTTCGAGGAAGAAGCTAAGGGCCCTCAGACCATCCTGGTGGGGGATGGAGGTGTAGAGGGATTGGACGTCCATGGTGAAGAGGAGGCGGTTGGGGCCAGGGAACTGGAAATTGTTGATGTGACGTAAGGTGTCAGAGGAATCATGGATGTAGGTGGGAAGGGACTGGACAAGGGAAGAGAGAAGGGAGTCAAGATAACGAGAAATGAGTTCCGTGGGGCAGGAGCAGGCTGACACGATCGGTCTGCCGGGACAGTCCTGTTTGTGGATTTTGGGTAGGAGGTAGAAGCGGGCCGTCCGAGGTTGGGCGACTATCAGGTTGGAAGCTGTGGGAGGAAGATCTCTAGAGGAGATGAGGTCAGTGACAGTTCTGGAAACAATGGCTTGATGTTCAGTGGTGGGGTCATGGTCCAGGGAGAGGTAGGAGGAAGCGTCTGCGAGTTGACGCTCAGCCTCTGCGAGCTAGAGGTCAGTGCGCCAGACAACAACAGCACCACACTTGTCAGCGGGTTTGATGACAATGTCAGGGTTGGACCTGAGAAAATGGAGTGCAGTAAGTTCAGAGAGAGAGAGAGATTAGAATGGGTGAGAGGAGCAGAGAAATTGAGACGACTAATGTCGCGCCGACAGTTCTTAATGAAAAGATCGAGAGAAGGTAAGAATCCAGAGGGAGGGGTCCAGGTGGAGGGAGCATATTGGAGGTGGGTAAAAGGATCCAATGAATGAGGAGAGGACTCCTGCCCAAAGAAGTGAGCATGGAGACGAAGACGGCAGAAGAAGAGTTCAGCATCATGCCGAGCCCGAAATTCATTGAGGTGAGGGCGTAAGGGTATGAAACTAAGTCCTTTGCTAAGCACTGAACATTCAGCGTCGGAGAGGGGAAGGTCAGGGAATATAATGAATACACGGCTGGGGCTGGGATTGGAAGATGGGCTGCGGACAGAAGGACAGGCAGGGGTGGAGGGTCCTAGATGGGTGTTGGTGTCGATGAGTTGTTGGAGCTTGTGTTCCTGAGCACTTGAGAGAAAGAGAAAAAGTTTCTTGTTGAGGTGTCGGATGAGACGAAGAATAAAATGAAACTGGGGGCACGCGCAGCTTTGAAAAAAGGTGTGGCGGTGCTGCTGGAGGGAGAGGTCGAGTGTGTTAATATGGCAGCGCATGGCACTGAGTGTGGATTTCCAGAACTGTCACTGACCTCATGTCCTCTGGAGATCTTCCTCCCACAGCTTCCAACCTGATAGTCGCCCAACCTCGGACTTTGCTTCTATCTCCTACCCAAAATCCACAAACAGGACTGTCCCGGCAGACCGATCATGTCAGCCTGTTCCTGCCCCACGGAACTCATTTCTCGTTATCTTGACTCCCTTCTCTCTTCCCTTGTCCAGTCCCTTCCCACCTGCATCCGTGATTCCTCTGACACCTTACGTCACATCAACAATTTCCAGTTCCCTGGCCCCAACCGCCTCCTCTTCACCATGGACGTCCAATCCCTCTACACCTCCATCCCCCACCAGGATGGTCTGAGGGCTCTCAGCTTCTTCCTCGAACAGAGGCCTGAACAATCCCCATCCACCACTACTCTCCTCCATCTGGCTGAACTTGTTCTCACACTGAACAATTTCTCCTTTAACTCTTCTCACTTCCTCCAAATAGGCCCCAGCTATGCCTGTCTCTTTATGGGGTATGTGGAACATTCCTTGTTCCAGTCCTACTCCAGCCCCCTCCACAACTCTTTCTCCGGTACATTGATGATTACTTCGGTGCTGCTTCATGCTCTCATCGGGACCTGGAGAAATGTATTAATTTTGCTTCCAATCTCCACCTCTCCATCCTTTTCACATGGTCCATCTCTGACACTTCCCTTCCCTTCCTTGACCTCTCTATCTCAATCTCTGGTGATAGACTGTCCACCAATATCCATTATAAGCCTACTGACTCCCAAAGCTACCTCGACTACGGCTCCTCACACCCCGCTTCCGGTAAGGACTCCATCCCATTCTCTCACTTCCTTCGCCTCCGTTGCATCTGTTCTGATGATGCTACCTTCAAAAACAGTTCCTCTGACATGTCCTCCTTCTTCCTTAACCAAGGTTTTCCACCCACAGTAGTTGACAGGGCCCTCAACCATGTCCGGCCCATCCGCTCTCACGCCTTCTCCTCCCTCCCAGAAATATGATCGAGCCCCCCTTGTCCTCACTTATCACCCCACCAGCCTCCGCATTCAAAGGATCATCCTCCACCATTTCCGCCAACTCCAGCATGATACCACCACCAAACACATCTTCCCTTCACCCCCCCTCCCGGTGGCATTCCGTAGGGATCATTCCGACTAGGCACTTTACAGCCTTCCGTACTGAATATTGAGTTCAACAACTTTAGATCTTGAACTCCCTCCTCCATCCCCATCCCCTTTCCGTTTCTTCCCCCCCCTTTTCTTTTTTCCAATAATTTATATAGATTTTTCTTTTCCCACCTATTTCCATTATTTTTAAATCTATATCTTTTATGCCCTTTTAGTCTTATTTCAGCCCACCTCCACTAGAGCTATCTGTACCTTGCTTCCAGCTATCCATTTTTAATTAGCACATTCTTTTAGTTAATATCACCACCTTCAACACCTCTTTGTTCTTTTGTCTGTAACATCTTTTGGTTATCTTCTCCTATCACTGCTTGCTTGTCCCTACAGCCACCACCACCCCCCCACTTCTCCCCCCACCCCCCACCTTAAACCAGCTTATACTTCACCCCTCTTCTATTTTTATTTAGTTCTGTTGAAGGGTCATGAGGACTTGAAACGTCAACTTTGTTCTTCTCCACTGATGCTGCCAGACCTGCTGAGTTTTTCCAAGGACAGCAGATTTCCTTATCTAAAGGGCATTGGTGAACTAGATGGGTTTTTACAACAATCGACAATGGTTTCATGGTCATTTTTAGACTTTTAATTCCAGATTTTTATTGAATTCAAATTTCACCATCTGATTCAAACCCTGCTTCCCAGTGCATTACGCTGGCTCTCTTGGATTACCAGTCCAGTAACAATACCACTATGCCACAGCCTCTCCCCTCAATTTTGTATCCACATTGCTCCTGTCTCTTTTATTTCAGGTCCTTAAGTTAGTTGACCAAAAGCTTCGTCAAAGAGATGGGTTAGATTCAAGGTTATCTTTCAAGAAGCGTCTTAAAAGAGGAAAGTGCAATAGAGAAAATGAAGTGAATTAGGGAGGGGTCCTAGGCAACTGAAGGCATGGCACCCAACAGTGGAATGGTAATGAACCCAGCCAACTGAATGGTGGGGCAGAGCCCATCTAAGATTCCAGACCTGAATCATGCTTGAGACCTTTTCTTAAAGCTTTTTGGATCCCCTTGTCCCTTAGAAAGGGGTCCTGGGACACCTCTAGTTCCTTTCTATTGGGGTTTGTGTACTTAGCCTATTCTGCCACATTTTGCAGCATTTTGAATGGGAAGACTTCAAGATGCGCCCTCTTGTAGTGGTGGTGTACCTGCCTGGGATAGTTAACTCAAAATCCTCACCATGATGCTAAAAATGTTGCTGGGGTCAGTATCAGGGGTTCACAGGTGGCACATCCTGGCATTTATGACATGATGGTGGGCCCACGGATTTTCAGCCCCACACGTTTTAGAGTTCCTCTTACCTTTGCTTATTATAAACTGAAGACAACAAATGCCACAGGGTATTAGATTGGAAGTAATTCACTCTGAATTGACAGGAACATTTTAAAAGGAGACACAGAAGAAAGAACAAGAATGCTTGAAGCCAGAAATATTAGCATTTACAGCAACTTGTGCATTTAGCTAACTATCTAACCTTATTATAAACTGATTAAAATGTAAAATGTTAAAAATGATTTTTTTTTGCTTAACTGTTCTGCTCTGTGTGATTGCATCAATGGAACAGTCATTTTGAAACAGCTTAACATTAAAATGTTAAGCACTGTGAATACTGTTCAGTTTCAAGAGCCTATTATTCAAAAAGCACCAGTTCTAGCGAAACTAAAGATGGCAGGTAATCTTCGCCAGCAATTGGAAAAGCTTTAACAGAAAGTAAGAAAATGACAAGATTGCATCAGGTTTCACTAAGCAGTCAAAAGATGTCAGTACCTCTCCAGTAATTACCTCATGGGCAGAGAGGCTTTGAAAATACTTAATGGATTTTAGTTTGAAGCACTTTGTGGCAGTTAAAAGACAAGTAAGAAGGAACAATTTTGTGGTCATAAGCCAAGTGAAAGCTATAAATAATTCTGTAAATCTCATATAAATGCTATGGCAAATAACATTGGAAAGAAAGAAGCATGTCCGGCTTAGGTTTGGAAGTGTAATGACCACTAACGATGGAGGGTTTATCAAATTACAAAGGAAGATGCAACAGTCAAGTACCCGCAATGTCTTCAAAGAAGATGCTTCGCATCTTTAAATTGATCCCAAAACTTCAAGGTTACCATCCAAAGAATTACCTCCAGCTGTAAAAGATATTTGTCCCAAAAGTGTTATGGGTCACAACTCCAAGAGTTATACCAGAATTGGTGCTTTCTAGTGTTGACCCCACAGGGATACCTGTGCCAATACAGGACCATCACTGGAGCAGGACTGCCCCATGCAACTCCCCAAAAACCTGTTACTTCCATTAGCTCCAAATTCCCCTCCAAGTCACAAACTATGCTGGCTTGGAAATATATTACAGTTCTTTCATCATTGATGTGTGAAATTCCTTGAACTTCCTATCTAATAACACTATGGGAGTACCCTCAACACATGGATCGCAGCAGTTCAAGAAGAGCACTCAACACCGCCTTCTCAAGAGCAACAAGGGATGGGCAATAAAGGCTGGTCATTTAGTAATGTCCATACCCCAAGAATGAATTAGAAGCAAAGTCAAGCACCTGTCACCCATGGTGAGACTTGCACAGGTCACCCCTAGTAAGAGAAATAATCTAGACCTTAACAATACATTTCCTCACATTTTCTGAGAACAAGGATACTTCTCTGGTCTGAATCCTAGTCTGTGCTGAGGATGGTTGATGGGTGGGGTGAGGTCTCTGATAACTGGGCCAGGCAGACAAGAACTCCAAATGTAGCCACTCCCAGCCCCAGGATAGGCTCCCACTGACTACTTCCAATGCAACTGGCCTTCTAATAATTGGTAAAGTTTTCTTGCTTTACAAGCTTAACCGGGATCAGCAAGGACCCTATACAATTGAGTCTCAACCTGTTTTCTGTTGCTATTCCTGAAGCATTGATCCTAGTTTTAATAGGGTTAAATTAACATGACGTTTGAGTTTTGCCTTTAGAATAAGATCAGGATTCAGCCCAGGACCCTCAGGTGACCTCCATGTGCACTGCTGGTGAGCCCAGTACTCCTCATTCTTCCCTGTATACTAGCTCTTTGACGTAACTTAGACTTGGTGCACAGAAATTTCCTGCATGAGAACTCCCCTTCCTGACCACACCCCTTTTGCATAAGAATATACCATGAGGCTTGGCTGAGCGCCCAGATATCTATTACTCAGTATCACAGTATCTTTACAGTGCAGAAGGAGGTAATTGTCCCCATCAAGTCTGCCCTGGCTCTCTGAAAGAGCATTCCACCTAGTTCCACTCACCTGCGTTACCCTTGTAACCTTTCACATTCTTTCTTTTCAGGTAGCAATCCAATTTCCTTTTGAATACCTCAATTGAACGTACTAGAACCTACTCTGCTGGAACACCTGTACCCTAGGTAAAACATTTTGATTAACAGCTCTTTATCTCTGATCTGTACTGTCAATTGCACAATCTTTATTTCATACATAATTTTGGGGTTTCAAGTGCTTGCAGTTTCTGCTAATGACACTTTAAAGGGTCTGGATGATTGACATTTTGTAGTAAAAGCAATTTTATGAATGATTAACAGTTTTTAAAAGCTCTTTTCACACATACCATTGTTAATTGTAGGGTTCAGTGGTTCTGTACAGAGTGTATATTGGGTGAATGGGCATGGAAGTGCCATAGGTTTGCATGGAAGATATGAGGGGCCATGGGGGTGGTGGGGATCATAGGTTAGCATAGAAGGTGGGGCAAACATCCAGGGAGCACCATAAATGGTTTGGTCACCTGTTCCTTTACACACATAACTCATTTCCCAGAATTTGGGTTGGAGTGGGTCTCCAGGATTATCAAGTCTGTGTAGGCTTTGAAGATATACCGTCTTTCCTAGTTTGTTACTACCTAAACTTAATAACCTAAGACTGAATACTACAGAGGCTAGGAAAGCCCCATACAATCTGAAATGTGTGTGCCTTGGTGGTTTTTCGAGTTTTAAATCAAACACTGGGCAGAACAAGTTTACATTTTATTGTCACTTTTAATATCCCCAAGAGGAACTGTTTGTTAAAAATAACATTCCAGTTAATATTAAAATCCCACCATTTAAACGTAGTGGAGACTAAACTGCTTTTAGAAGATGATCTCTTCTGTTTAACAGGGCATAGAGCTATGTCTTGAGGGGCTAATAACGTAAAGAGACGGAGGAAATTAGCTTGCTGGTGTCTACATTTTAATAAGTCTTTCTTTCCAACTGGCAAATGTACAAAACTATTAAACTGGTCTACATTTCACACAAATTTCTGGCTAGAACATTTTCTGATTAAGCGACATGTGGTTATTGTGATTACCTTTATCCCTAATGAACTATTAACTAAATACAAAACTGTTAACACATCATACTCTGTGCAGTTTTTTGCAATGCATATTCATAAAGCCTGGCATCCAAAATAAGCTGCCTTTCACTTACCAGAAATAGGCTATATGTGTAACTTTATTATCCTATAAATTGTGCTGGGTGGTTAGCCAACGGTTACAGGTTTAGGGTCTTCCCTTGGACATTCTTCCGATACTAAGGCGCTAGTCAATCCTGCAAGTGGTTGCAGTATCTTATTTTAGGGGTGTGCCCTCATTGCTCGATATATAAAGTGTAACACAGAAATGTAACAATAGAACTTCCTTGTAATCTGAAATTAATATTTTTTTTTTTTGCATCCGCATATCCCCATGTGTGCCTCTCCAACCTTTTCAAAAGTGGACCAAGAATATATTTGATAAGGTGAGGCCTGGCATGAATTATTAAGCTGATTCATTTCTGAACAAGCAATGTATAAAGTAACAATTATGATCAAATTCATTCCATTCGATCAGTACAACTTGTCTTTGAATATGAACACAAAACAATGAAATGCTACAAAATCCCATATCAGAGGTTTCTCTGAACTTTAAACCTTCCCCATGCAGATTTCTGTTTAAAGACCTGGCCATATGTGAATGTTTCTGTCTCTGTTATATGTCCAATTATTCACAACCAGAGAGGAAGACCTGTCAAGTGAGCAGGAATAGGGAGCTCTTAACACAGTGGGTGTCAGGTGTTTAGCAATTATTGAGACAAGCTAAAAACAAAATGATCTTGGTAGCTTCAATATTTAGTCATTAGAATTGTAAGTATGGGCTGGATTTTATGGGTTTTGGTGGGTTAAGGGAGGCAGAATGGAAAGTGAGCGGTCCACTTGTTCTCGCCCCCGCTGTCTCCGCTTGGCGGCAATTAACAGCCACCCAACAGAAAGATGGCCAATTAGTAGTGCAAAGGGGGCATCTAGGCCAACACCTTAGGCAGGAGAGGGGTTATGCCATGAACAGGAAGCCTGTCTGGACCACCAATTTAAATGCCACCTTTCTTCTGAATATCCCCTTATTTCTGATGGCAGGCTCAAAACAGCCAAAATGAAGTCAAAAAACACACAAAGGGTGTCACCTTCATCAGCAGACTCAGCTGCTACAGACAGCCATATAAGCCTCACTTGTGGGTCTTTTCTTTCACCCTTGTGTCACCTCCTCATGCCTGGCGTAAAGCACTACCAAAAGTTTTCCCATCTGTGTCTTTTTATTCATTTATGGGATGTGGACTTTGCTGGCTGGGCCAGCGTTTATTGCCCAATGCTAGTTGCCCTTGAGAAGGTGGTGGTGAGCTGCCTTCTTGAACTGCTGCAGTCCATGTGCTGTAGGTGCACCTGCAATGCTGTTAGGAAGGGAGTTCCAGGATTTTGACCCAGCGACAGTGAAGGAAGGGTGATATATTTCTAAGTCAGGATTGTGAGTGACTTGGAGGGGAACTTCCAGGTGGTGGTGTTCCCATGTATCTGCTGCCTATGTCCTTCTAGATGGTAGTGGTCGTGGGTTTGGAAGGTGCTGTCTAAGGAGCCTTGGTGAATTCCTGCAGTGCATCTTGTAGATGGTACACACTGCTGCTACTGTGCGACGGCGATGGAGGAAGTGAATGTTTGTGGATTTGGTGCCAATCAAGTGGACTGCTTTGTCCTGGATGGTGTCCAGCTTCTTGCATCTTGTGGGAGCTGCACTCATCCAGGCAAGTGGGGAATATTCCATCATACACCTGAATTGTGCCTTGTAGATGGTGTACAGGCTTTGGAGAGTCAGGAGGTGAGTTACTTGTTACAGGATTCCTAACCTCTGAACTGCTCTTGTAGCCACAGTATTTATATGGCTAGTCCAGTTCCATTTCTGGTCAATGGTAATCCCCAGGATGTTGATAGTGGGGGATTCAGTGATGGTAATGTCATTGAACATCAAGGGGCAATGGTTGGACCCTCTCTCCTTGGAGATGGTCATTGCCTGACAATTGTGTGGTGCAAATGTTACTTGGCACTTGTCAGCCCAAGCCTGAATATTGCCCAGGTCTTGCTGCATTTGGCCATGGACTGCTTTAATATCTGTGGAGTCGTGAATGGTGCTGAACATTGTGCAATTGTCAGTGAACATCCCCACTTCTGTCCTTATGATGGAAGGAATTTCATTGATGAAGCAGCTGAAGATGGTTGGGCCCAGGACACTACCCTGAGGAACTCCTGCAGCGATGTCCTCGAGCTGAGATGACTGAACTCCAACAACAACAACCATCTTCCTTTGTGCTAGGTATGACTCCAACCAGCGTAGAGTTTCCCCCTGATTCCCATTGACTCCAGTTTTGCTAGGGCTCCTTGGTTCCTTGATGCCACACTTGGTCAAATGCTGCCTTGATGTCAAGGACAGTCACTCTCACCTCACCTCAGGAGTTCCGTCCTTTTGTCCATGTTTGAACCAAGGCTGTAACGAAGTCAGGAGCTAAGTGGCCCTGGCGGAACACAAACTGGGCATTAGTGAGCAGCTTATGGAAAAGCAAGTGCCGCTTAATAGTACTGTTGATGATCCCTTCCATTACTTTACTGATGATGGAGAATAGATTGATCGGGTGGCAATTGGCCGGTTTAGATTTGTCCTGCTTTTTGTGTAAAGGACATACCTGGGCAATTTTCCACATAGCTGGGTAGATGCCAGTGTTGTAGCTGTACTGGAACAGCTTGGCTAGGAGTACGGCAAGTTCTGGGGCACAAGTCTTCAGTACTATTGCTGGAATGTTGTCAGGGCCCATAGCTTTTGCAGTATCCAGTGACTTCAGCCATTTCTTGATATCACGTGGAGTGAATCGAATTGGCTGAAGACTGGCATCTGTAATGCTGGGGACCTCTGGAGGAGATCGAGATGGAGCATCCACTTGGCACTTCTGGCTGAAGATTGCTGAGAATGCTTCAGCCTTTTCTTTTGCACTGATATGCTGGCCTCCTCCATCATTGAGGATGGGGATACTTGTGGAGCCACCTCCTCCAGTGAGTGGTTTAATTGTCCACCACCATTCACGACATGGATGTGGCAGGACTGCAGAGCTTAGATCTTATCTGTTGGCTGTCTATTATTGGCTGCTCGTGCTGTTTGGCATGCAAGTAATCTTGCTTTATAGCTTCACCAGGTTGTCACCTCATTTTTAGGTATGCCTGGTGCTGCTCCTGGCATGCCCTCCTGCACTATCCATTGAACAAGGGTTGATCCCCTGGCTTGATGGTAATCATAGAGTGGGGATATGCTGGGCCATGAGGTTACAGATTGTGTTTGAGTACAGTTCTGCTGCTGCTGATGTCCCACAGTGCCTCATGGATGCCCAGTCTTGAATTGTTAGGTCTGTTCAAAATCTATCCCATTTAGCACGGTGGTAGTGCCACACAAGATGGAGGATATCCTCAATGTGACTGTGCAGCGATCGCTCCTATCCATACTGTCATGGACCGATGCATCTGTGGCAGGCAGGTTGGTGAAGATGAGGTCATGTATGTTTATTCATCTTGTTGATTCCCTCATCATCTGCTGCAGACCCAGTCTAGCAGTTATGTCATTTAGGACTCGGCCAGCTTAGTCAATAGTGATGCTACCGAGCCACTGATGATATTGAGGTCCCCCACCCAGAGTATATCCTGCGCCCTTGCCACCCTCAGCGCTTCCTCCAAGTGATGTTCAAAGATGAAGGAGCACTGATTCATCAGCTGAGGGAGGGCAGTACATGGTAATCAGCAGGAGATTTCCTTGCCCATGTTTGACCTGATGCCATGAGAGTTCATGGGGTCTAGAGTCAATGTTGAGGGCTCCCAGGGTAACTCCCTCCTGACTGTGTACCGCTGTGCTGCCACCTCTGTTGGGGCTGTCCTGCCGATGGGGCAGGATATACCCAGGGATGGTGATGGTGGAGTCTGGGACATTATCTGTAAGGTATGATTCCATGAGGGTGACTATGTCAGGCTGTTGCTTGACTACTCTGTGAGATAGCCCCCAGATGTTAGTAAAGAGGGCTTTGCAGGGCTGACAGGGCTGCAATTGTTGTTGTTGTTTCCGGTGCCTAGATTGATGTCAGGGGGTCCATCCAGTTTCATTCCTTTTTTGTGTCTGTGTGTTACAACCGAGTGGCTTGCTAGGCCATTTCTGAGGGCATTTAAGAGTCAACCATATTGCTGTGGGTCTGGAGTCATGTGTAGGCCAGACCAGGTAAGGACTACAGATTTCCCTCCCTGAAGGATATTTGTGAACCAGATGGGTTTTTTACAACAATCAGCAATGGTTTCATGGTCATCATTAGACTTTTAATTCCAGATTTTTAATTCCACCATCTGCTATGGCGGGATTTGAACCCAGATCCCCAGAACATTACACTGGGTCCCTGGGTTACTTGTCCAGCGGCAATACCATTATGCCATCGCCTCTCCCTAAAATGCCCAAAAATGGAGTGAGTAATGGAAAATTGCATACAATTGGCTCTTCAACAAACTCAATAGCTCATTGGTTGCTTATTTAAAAATGGTGAACGGGTTTCCGATTTCTGCACTCACTCACCTTCTGTAACATTGGAGGTAATGATGTCATATTGCTGATTGGATGTCATGACACCGTACTTTATGGGCAGAATTTTACCCCTCGCAGGCGGGCATGAGCCCGACCTGATCAGGCATAAAATTGTGCGAGAAGATGCTGGGCGAGTATCCCGGCGTCATCCCCCACGAGCGCAATCTTCAGGTCGGTGGGCACACGTGGGTGTCGGAGCTGTGCCCGCCATCAATTAAAAGGCCACTTAAGGCCATTAAAAACCCAATTGATCCAGGTTTTACGTTGTCCATGTGATTCTGCGCTCATCACATGGGCAAAACGGGCAGGCGGGCAGCCCACATTTTGCAAAAGCTCATCCAAGGACATGATAAAAAGGGTCAACAGCACTGGCAGTGTGAGTAGGAGATAGTTTGTTGCTTGTTGCTTATTTGACCTTGACAGCTTCATCTCAGTTCTGAGCTTCATTCTTAGCATTCCCAGGCTTCAGCTCAGGTCTCATTGGTGTCTCCTAGGCCCATGAAGGATTTTGATTGTGTGGACCCTTCTAGGTGTTGGATAGCCTTCTGTAACCCTAGTAATGGTGGTTGCGCTCTCTGCTGGTGGCACCTACTCTGAGGAGGAAGAGAGGGGCAGAAGGGAGAGGAGGCCAGGTGTCCCAATGCAGCTTCCGGGGAGTGACCTGTGGGAGGAGAGGCACAGGCACAAGGGCCGCAGAGCCTGCAGGAAGTCCAAGGCAGAACAGGCCACAGAAGACGCCACTATCCTGCTACCAGGGTTTACAGGCAGCAATGCAGCTACCTTAATATGTCCGAGGAGCAATACTGAAGGAGGCTCCACCTCTCCAGGGAGACTGTGACCTCCATTTGTCAGGTTATTGGGCCTGAGAGCACCTCCAACTGTGTGGTTGGATACCACATGCCAGTGGCTCTGAAAGTCACAGTGGCCCTCAACTTCAATGCCTCCAGCGCTTTCCAGGGGTCAATGATGGACCTTTGTGGAGTGTCCAAATCAGCTGTCCACAGTTGCGTCAAACTGGTGACAGAAGCTCTGTTCAGGCAGATAATAACAGTTATTCTTTTCTATATGAATGAGGCCAGCCAGACTGAGCGAGCCAGAGGGTTTGCAGTGATTGCTGGGTTCCCCCGCGTCCAGGGTGCAATAGACTGCGCATATGTGGCCATCAAGGCATCAGCGGGTCAGCTGGGTGCCTTCATCAGCAGGAAGTGGTTCCATTTGATGAACGTCCAGATAGTGTGTGACCACAAGACGCAGATTTTGAAAGTCTGTGCAAGGTACCCTGGCAACTAACATGATGCTTATATCCTCAGATATCCCAGGTGCTGAGGTTATTCGGTGCTCCAGCCCGACTGGATGGTTGCTGGGTGACAAGGACTATCCGTTGAAAAGGTGGCTTATGATGCCTCTCCCCTACCCAAGAACAGAAGCAGAGCAACATTATAACAGGGGTCATGCCTCCACAAGGGCAGTGATAGAGAGGACTATAGGTTTTCTCAATATGTGCTTCCGATGCCTGGACCATTCAGGGGGTGCACTACAATACCCCCAGGGCGGGTGTCACTGATATTACTCGTACTGCACTTTCCACTATCTGGCACTGGCAAGAGGATTTTGATGCAGCTGCACAGGCCGCAGATGATGAATCCAGTAGTGAGTACAAAGAGGACTACAGTGAGGAGAATGCTGAGGATGTGGAGATAGACCTATGTATCCTTCAGGGAGGCAGGGATGACTTGATCCAACGTTCCTTCAGCTAGGCTGCCAAAGATCTACTTCCACCTCATGGCAGGGCCGCCGCCTCCATCCTGGATGTCTGAAATGACCCTTTCATTTGAACCCAAAGTTCATTCAGTGCTTATGCAATAAAGTTTGGAGCTACTCATGTCCAGCATTACAAACTGGCATACCCTGCACCAAAAGAAAAGGTGAAGCATACTCAGGCCATTATGTCAAAAACAAAATTTATGTAATTTTCACATTCAAAACATATTAACATTACCAAATCTGATGTTCATTTCCACATCAGTAAACATAAAAAGAAAACATTACAGAACAGAAGATCATCCGATGCGCAGTCCCTCTTGTGCTCATGGTGCCTTAAACCTATGTTTATGAGTGTTGCATCTTGGTGCCCCCCCCCCCCCACCCCCACACTCGCTGGCAGCGGCTTTGGTGACAGCCCGCTGACTCTGCCGGCTTCTTGGCCTCAATTACCTTGGTAGTCATCCTCTAGCAAATGGAGCCTGTGCTGGCCCTGCCAGGGAGGGAGTGGCTAATGCATCTGCCCAGTCATCGCAGACTCATTAGATGCCACGGTCACTGGCAGAGGGGCAGAGGAGCAGCTGCCATCATCCAGAGCACCCTGAGAGGAGCCCGCAGAGACGGCAAGCAGCAAATGTCTAAACTCTATTGCACAAGCACTGAATGAACTTTGGGTTCAAATGAAATGGTTTCAGACATCCGGGATGCAGGTGGCAGCTCTGCCACGAGGTGGAAGTAGATCTTTGGCAGCCTTGCTGAAGGAGCGTTGGATCAAGGCATCCCTGGTGTCCCTGAAGGATACAGAGGTCTACCTCCATGCCCTCAGCATTTTCCTCACTGTGGTCCTCTTCGGACTCGCTACTGCCAACGTGAGGTCCCTCTGGACTTCCCTGCTTGCCATTGATGGACAGGCATCTAGCTGGGATACTGAGTGCCTCATCCATCTCCCACACTGACACTGACCACCTGAAGCCATCACCTGTGTGAGGGCTTGCAGGTCCGAGAGCAAACTCAGGAACCCCTGATTCGGTCCCTGGAGCTGCCTCTCCATGAGAGTCGCCACTCGCTCAATGGAGGAGGCAGTGTGCTCAGCCATGAGGATCAACACAGTGCTTATGCTCCTCGTGGACTCCTCCACAACAGAGACCATGGCATGCATACCCTCATGGAAGTCTGTCAGATCCTCCCACACATCCCGCTTGACATCCAGCATCTGCCACCTAATGGACAACTCCAGAGGCTCATCATCTGCCTTCGACTTAGCATCGCCCTCGTCTCCAGCAGTCCTCCGACTTCTGGCACTCTGAGCACTCTCTGCCTCCGCCTGCACCTCAAGTGAATGTGAAGTGCCTTCGTCACCATGCACCAACTTTCTAGGCGAAGACCTAACACCCACCGAGGTGCTGATATCTGCGCTGGTGCCTGGTTCAGAGAGCGGGTGTGAAGCCCGCCAGTCCTCTGGCGTCAGGGGTGGCTCTTCAATGTCCTGCGATTGAGTGTGAGCTGGCGAATCTAAGGGAGAACAATAACATGTCATTAGTTTAAGTCATCACACTGTCACTGTGCATGCCAGGCACCCTGGTGAGACAATGCAGATTTGCATCATAGTTTCATTGTCTTTCAATGATCAATGGGGACTCCAGGTTTGAGGATCCCATTAATGAAGAGTACACAAGAATGTTTGCGCCATCCGAAACTCTCACCTACATGCACTGCACTCTTACCTTCATTTGATACCCAGGCTCTCCATGACTGGCTGATCGAGGTGCGTGCTGGCTTTCCAGCTCCAAGGCGTCCTGCTCAAATCTGGTCAATATTAGGAGGTTCGGGGGGGCCTCCTTCTGCCTGTGACCTCTCAATACGGTTATGGTTTGTCTTGTCCTGAAAGGACAGAGGAGCATTAATTAGCCCCCTCTCTACCTGCAGCACCATTGCAGCCTGGCCAAGCCCACCTGAGGAACACCTTGCAGGGCACATTCAAGGCGTGGCCCTCAAGCCGCAAGGCACTCAGTCCAAGCAGCCAGGACTCACCCCCTTGGCCAGCTCCGGCGTCATTGACAGTTGGCACTCAGACTCTAACACCTCTGAGGTCCAAATGGGGATGGCCAGCCTTTAACACTTCTCCACACTGACCCATGCCAACACAGTACTCACCCTTCCCGAGTGCAGTGGGTCATTGAACTCGAGAAGATCTTCCTTGGGAACTTGCCTCATTGAACCTGGCAAGTTGCTGACTTGTTGGGGAACAGGTCCCCTTGGCTGTGAAAGCCGGATGCTAAATTAAAACAGCAGTTAAGTACCTAGTGCAATATTTGAATGCCTTACCTTACAGCTGACATCTTCAGTATTGTCCCACTGAAATCCAGAAGCCGCACGACGTCATGGCTGCTGACCTTGGCTGCCACATCTTCCCTGGCTTGTTTTGTCCGATGCAGTGGCCTCCTCCTTCCATCTCTAGGGACGAGGGTGTCCCTCCTGGCAGCCACCTCCTCCAGGAGCACCGCAAGGTACTCGCCCGAAAAGCAGGAGGGAGTGGGGGTTGGGGTGTGGCGAGTGCCCACCTGACCTGCTCTCCCGCCTGGCCTCTCCAAGCTGCTGTTGAGGCCATAGCTTCACTCTTCAGAAAGCAGAATATATGATTATTCCCTGGCAGCCTTCAAGGAGCTGCCTGTGCCGTTTTTAAACTGACCGTCAGGCTGCCATTGGACCAGGCGCCCAACAGGCCCCTGCAGCAACCCAGCCCGACCCGACCATTGGGAATACGCGTTTCACGCTGGGCGGGCCTTAGTTGGCCAGCCAGTGTGAAATTGCGGTGGTGGGCTGACCACAGTCCGGGACCTGTTTCCTGACCAGTCCCGGGACCCCTGATCACACCGTCCGCCAAGGGCAAAATTCAGGCCTATGCCTGTGCATGGGGGTGGCAGAGGGGGGAAGGGGGCGGTGTTCCCCATCCGATTTGCAGCCGTAAAATCCAGCCCTACATCTCATCTGTTTTAATACTAAACATGATGAGCGAAGATTCCTTTAAAAACCTAACATAACAGTGTTATTTAAATATTCCAATTCCGAAACTCTCTCTGCAAAAAAAAGCCAAAATTCTAAATGTAAAACATGTCAATGCTTATCATTTTTATAATCATTTACTTGGCTACTTTAGTAACAGACCAACTGAAAGGTAATTTGATCCAATTTTAGTTATGTTGTAATATTGTGTAACATAATTTCTAGTCTACAGTAGAGAATTCAATTACTTTCCTTATGTAGAACAAATAATCCGAAAACAAAAAAATCACATGTAGGATATAGCTACTAAATTTATTTTAACAACATGTGCCTAACTCAGTCAGTTTTGCACTGACTCACAGCCATGCGGCAAATAGTAATATGGATATTAATATAACAGCAAAAATATCGTAAGTACTCAGCAGATCAGGCTGCATCTGTGAAGAGAGAAAAACAGAATTATGGGGTCAAATTTTACCAGGCAAGGGGAAGCGGGTTTGGGTGCAAAGGGAGTGTTAAATCCCCCAAACATGACACTGGGTTAGGATCCCAACACCTTCGAGCCCTCTTCTGGATTTCAGTGGGACAATATTGAAGATGTCAGCTGTCGGGTAAGGCATTCAAATATTGCACTAGGTACTTAACTGCTGTTTTAATTCAGCGTCCTGGCTTTCACAGCCAAGGGGCCCTGTTCCCCAAGATGTCAGCAACTCGCCAGGTTCAACAAGGCAAGTTCCCCAGGAAGAGCTTCTTGAGTGAAACTGATGAGCTGGGAAGGCTTTGATCAATTACACTGAGGAGCTTCAACCATGAGAGGAAATCAATGGCAGAAGTGTGGTCCCTCCCATCTGGAGACAGATTTCCAAGAGGAGCTAAGACCTCAGGAGGACATGACAGGTGAGTGACATAACACTTTCAGGTGCCAAGCTCCACAATCTGACTTCCTCTGCATTCTCCTGCACAGTAGTCTCAGGACAGCACACCTTGCATTTGCACTCACTCCTCTCTGCAGGCACCTCACCTCCTCTCATGGCCAGGTGAGAGGCTGCTGTTCAAAGCACTTCTCTGTGGGAGTGCTGTCACTGCTCGACAGGTGATTACCAACTTCTTGGAAGGTACTTCAACCATCTTGCACTTAATTCACCTTCAGCTGCACTTTCCTGCTGCCAGCCTTCACCATATCATGGAGCAGCTTTTGCAGCTCCAGCTCCTACTTCTGCTGAAGGACAAGAGGAAAAGCAACACCTACACCAGCAGCACCAGGAGCAGGACGAATAGCACCATCAGCAGCTGCCTTCTCCTCAGTCATATGCTCCTTCAGAGGACAGAGGGGATGGCACAGAGATCCAGCTGAAAGGAGATGAGACCCCTAACACTGCGTCTACAGGCAGAGGCTCAGCTCTCTCAACATGTCTGAGCATCAATGCTTCAGGAGGCTCTTGCTCTCATGACAGGTCACTGCTGGTATCTGCAGTCCCTGGAATAAGACCTTATTTGCAGCGGAGTAGGTGAACATCTACTGCCAGTGGCCATCAATGTTCCAATCACTGGTTAGCCACACCCTGCCTTCCTCTCCCCTACGTTGACCACCCCCCTCAACCCCCCTGCCATTTTCTGCCTCTTGCCAAGCTGTATGCTCTCTTCTGCCAGGAGAGAAAGCAGACTCGTGAGTGTTTCTAATGGATCATTTGTTCAGGAGAGAAGGACACCATTTGTGGAGGGTGACTGTGAGGTATGGGTGTGATAAGGATGAGAGTGAATGTGAGTGTTGGCTGTCCTGGGGAGGACATGAGATGCCTGCAGAGAGGAGTGAGTGCAAGTGCAAGGTGTGCTGTCCTGAGACTTACTGTGCAGGAGAATGCAGAGGAAGTCAGATTGTGGAGCTTGGCACCTGAAAGTGTTATGTCACTCACCTGTGATGTCCTCCTGAGGTCTTAGCTCCTCTTGATACACTGTCTCCAGATGGGAGGGACCACACTTCTGCCATTGATTTCCTTTACTGCTTCCATCATTTACAAGGATATAAAAAGGAAGAGAGTAGCTAAAGTAATTGTTGGCCCCTTAGAAGTAGAGACAGGAAAATTATCATGGAGGATGAATCATGGAGAATGAGGAAATGGTAGAGATAGTGACCAAATGTTTTATGTCGGTCTTCACAATAGAAAACTCAAATCAGTTACCAGAAATAGAGGGTAACCTAGGGGCTAATAACAGTGAGGAAATTAAGATAATTAATATCAGCAGAGAAAAGTACTAGAGAAACCCAAGGGACTAAAACCCAATGAATCCCAGGACCTTATGGCCCACACACTAGGGTTCTAAAAGAGATGGCTACAGAGGTACCAAAAGTGCTGGCTATATTTTCCCAAAATTCTCTGGATTCTGTCCCAGCAGATTGGAAGTTAACAAATGTAACACTGCTATGCAAGGAAGGAGGGAGAGAGAAAACAGGGAACGACAGGCCAGTTAGCCTGGCATCAGTCATTGAGAAAATGCTGGAATCTTTTATTAAGGAAGTCTTAACAACACATTAGAAATGCAAAGTATGATTAGAACAAGCCAAACTGGTTTTACAAAAGGGAAATTCTGCTTGACAGATTTATTGTTTATTATTATTCCGCCCAACAAATGGCATTTAATGAGGGTGGCAAAGGCCTGAACTTGCCTGAGGCAACCAGGCATCCATGAGGCACTGTGGGCCATCAGCAGCAGCAGAATTGCACACAAACACAACCTGTAACCTTATGGCCTGGCATATCCCCGACTCTACCATTACCATCAAGCCAGGGGATCAACCCTGGTTCAATGAAGAGTGCAGGAGGGCATGTCAGGAGCAGCACCAGGCATACATAAAAATAAGGTGTCAATCTGGTGAAACTATAACACAGGACTACTTGTGTGTCAATCAGCATAAGCAGCAAGTGAAAGACAGAGCTAAGCGATCCCACAACCAACGGATCAGATTTCAGCTCTGCAGCCCTGACACATCCAATAGTGAATGGTGGTGGATAATTAAACAACTTACTGGAGGAGGAAGCTCCACAAATATCCCCATCCTCGATGGGGGAGCCCAACACATTAGTGCAAAAGATGAGGCTGAAGCATTTACTACAAACTTCAACCAGAAGTGCCAAGTGGATGCTCTATCTCGGCCTCCTCCAAGGTCCCCAGCAGGTACTTGCTTAGCAATAACCTGCTCACTGACGCCCAGTTTGGGTTCCGCTAGGGCCATTCAGCTCCTGACCTTATTACAGCCTTGGTTCAAACATGGACAAAAGAGCTGAACTCCTGAGGTGAGGTAAGAGTGACTGCCCTTGACATCGTGGCCACATTTGACCGAGTGTGGCATCAAGGAGCCCTAGTAAAACTGGAGTCAATGGGAATCAGAGGAAAACTCTCCACTGCTTGGACTCATACCTAGCACAAAGGAAGGTGGTTGTGGCTGTTGGAGGTCAGTCATCTCAGCTCCAGGAAATCACTGCAGGAGTTCCTCAAGTTAGTGTCTTAGGCCAAACCATCTTCAGCTGCTTCATCAATGACCTTCCTTCCATCATAAGGTCAGAAGTGGGGATGTTTGCTGATGATTACACAATGTTCAGCAGCATTTGTGACTCCTCAGATATGGAAGCAGTCCATGTCCAAATGCAGCAAGACCTGGACAATATCCAGGCTCGGGCTGACAAGTGCCAAATAAGATTCACACCACACATGTGCCAGGCAATGCCCATCTCCAACAAGAGAGAATCTAACCTTCGCCCCTTGATGTTCAATGGCATTACCATCACTGAATACCCCACTATCAACAGCCTGGTGATTACCATTAACCAGAAAGTGAATTGAATTAGCCATATAAATACTGTGGCTGCAAGACAGATCAGAGGCTAGGAATCCTGCTATGAGTAACTCACCTTCTGACTCCCCAAAGCCTGTCCACCATTTACAAGGCACAAGTCAGGAGTGTGATGGAATAATCCTCACTTGCCTGGATGAGTGCAGCTCCCACAGCACTCAAGAAGCTTGTCACCATCCAGGACAACGCATGCCGTTTGATTGGCATTACATCCACAAACATTTACTCCCTCCACTGCCGATGCACAGTAGCAGCAGTGTGTGCCATCTACAAGATACACTGTAGGAATTCACCAAGGCTCCTTAGACAGCACCTTCCAAACCCATGGCCACTGTCATCTAGAAGGACAAGGACGGCAGATAGATGGGAATACCAAAAACTGGAAGTTCCCCTCCAAGTCACTCACCATCCTGACTTGAAAACATATCATCGTTCCTTCATTGTCGCTAGGTCAAAATCCTGGAACTCCTACCCTCACAGCACTGTGGGTGTGCCTACACTACATGGACTGCAGCAGTTCAAGAAGGCAGCTCACCACCACCTTCTCAAGGGCAACTAGGGATGGGCAATAAATGCTGCTCCAGCCAGTGAAGCCCACATCCCTGCTGCTAATATGCACCATAGAGCAAACCTTAAATCTGCCTCCACCTGTGACCAATCATGCTACAAAAGGGAATTAAATGGCTAATGCCAAGGAGTGATGCAGGAAGTAGTTCTCCTGGCAACCATCTCACACAGCATTCCCAGCACTTCAACAGCCATCAAATGACAGGCAGGTCTTGTTTCCAGGCTCATGCCTGCCCAGCTTTCCTTTTCCTTCCCTTGACTTTTTAATCACCTCCACCTTCAGCTCTGACAATGGTTGCTAACGAGTTGTGATATCCTTCGAGCCTTTCGAAAGGCTTTCAGAGATTTAATCATCCTATTATGATACTTCCATTTAACAGTCTTCATTCCTCTCAATTTCATTTATCTGGAATTTTCTGTTCCATTGCAGGTTTGTTTCTCACATCAGCCCAAATCTACATTTGAATCTGTGAGTAACTACACAAATGAGTTGACATACTTGAGATTACTTAGTTCATTATCATCCTGTCATAATTAGCATCATTTCTTAACTATTTAGATCTGACTCTCGCAAGTGGATTAAAATTAGCTCCAATGCCTTTAGAAAGCACTATTAACATACTAATGAAGTTTGATGTTATCAAAGATTTATTTAAGTGACATTAGCTGTATGGGCAATTTTATTTTAAAAGAATAAAAATGAATTTCATACTCAGTAGCCTAGAAGACACTGGAGAATTACTTTCTCCCTTGTTGAACGGCTGGAATTACTGGGCCAATCGTACTCAGGCTAACTGAATTCCTGTGACAGAATTCTGCTTATTATAGTCTTTTACGCTGTTTGAAGGTCTTTAACCGAATTCCAGACAGCATTATGGCAATTTAGAAATTTGAGAAACTGTTTTACTTATACGTTCTCAGTATAAGTTTTGGATATATATTTTAAGGCAGCTTTAGGCTGCTAATTTTAAATTCATTTCAAAGCATTCAGTTTTTCTAGCAGTCTAGCGGAGAGAGCCAACTGTTAGTAAAATAATCCATTGATAATCATTGCAGTTGATGCCTTTGCAGCATTTGTACAACACCTGCTTCCCATTTGGAGTGTTTGATCAAATAGTTTGCTTCTTCAGAAGCTGTGTGTACAGTGAAGGATTAACATCAGAAGCATACATGGTGCTGGTGTAATAAGGATGTCTGATCACATAAGAACATAAGGACATAAGGACATAAGAAATAGAAAGAGCAGTGGATCATTCGGCCCCTCGAGCCTGCTCCGCCATTCAATAAGACCATGGCTGATCTTCTTGTGTTTCGAATTCCACATTCCCATCTAACCCCGGTTACCTTTGATTCCCTTGCCTAGCAAGAATCTATCTATCTCTGCCTTAAAAACATTCAATGACCCCGCCTCCTCCACCTTCTGAGGCAGAGAATTCCAAAGTCACACAACCCTCTGAGAGAAAACAATTCTCCTCACCTCTGTCCTAAAAGGGGCCTCCCAATTTTAAAACATGACTGAGAAGTAAGAGAAATCTGGAAGGAGAAGAAGTTCCAACCTTGTGCAGAGGTCCAAATGTGTAAATACATGCTGTTAATAAAGAGTAATAGTGTTGAGAGACTACAGACTCAAGCAGAAAGCTTTGGGAGAACATACAATCCCCAAAGCCCCTGTCTAAACCCCAGCTACACAACAAAACACTGTCTGATTCATTTTTTTTTGTCATTTGCCTTTAGTTATTTATGTGTAAGGAGAGAATATTAATCCTCCAAGCCACCAATTTTGGTCACTAAGAGAAGTCACAGGGAAGTACTGGGTAAGAAATCCATTCAAATTGTTGGCTGACACATCACAGGACTTCAGCAGCTGAGCTTGAGTGGATTATTTGGGTTGAGCGTAGGGTTACCAACCCTCCAGGACTGGCCTGGATGCTCCAGGAATTGAAAATCAATCTTCAGGACACAGGCCTATGCAACCCTGGAGAAAAATCATTGGGACATTTAAAAAAATGTTTTTTTTTGCCATTTTCTTTGAACGTTTCTCTTTACCGGATATAAAAATATTGAAAATGGAAGAACAAAGGTTGTTTGGCTGACAGTCAAGCATCATCCAATTGGGTGCTGAGTTATTTTGTTTTTGAATTGGCGTAGGAAAGCAGTGCATCATAAGGATGGATGTGTTGGCCGACTAATGACAAGACCGTGGTGGAAAGTCATGTGATGAAACCTCCAGGAATACATTTTTAATCACATTTGGCAAGCTTAGCAGATCAATCTGCTTTTATTGCCACAATTAATGCACACCTCAGCAACCATCAAGCATCAATATTTTCAGATACTTGAGCTTGACAAATCTCCATTGCATTCCCAGTTGATACTGAGGAATCTTGTTTAAGTGAGTCATGTGAATTCAATCAAAAGATAGCTTTGGGGTTTGTTAACTTCTGACATAACAAAGGTTAATCCTGAATATGAACTGGCAAGGATGAGAAAGAACAGTAGAAGTGCAGCAGAGAAAACTAAAGACATGTTACTTCAACAATTAGAAAAATGTGACTTCTCTTAGTGACCAAAATTGGTGGCTTGGAGGATTAATATTCTCTCCTTACACATAAATAACTAAAGGCAAATGACAAAAAAAAATGAATCATTGTTTTGTTGTGTAGCTGGGGTTTAGGCAGGGGCTTTGGGGATTGTATATTCTCCCAAAGCTTTCTGCTTGAGTTTGTAGTCTCTCAACACTATTACTCTTTATTAACAGCATGTATTTACACATTTGGACCTGCCATTACCTGCACATAACACCTTCAGACAAGGTAAACATACAGGATTGAAGGTTAAACTCCTGGTTGCTTACGCCGTTGGGCTATTCATACTTCTCCTAATATGGGAAGCACACAGAATCATTTAGAAGCACACACATTAAAATAAGGCATCACAGTCGATAACTGAAGACATAACAAACTCATACAGATATCAGTTAATAAGTAAAATATGTCTACTTTTGAGCCGCCAGTAATTCTGCATTTCTATAACTGTCTGTGCTGAGGGACTACATTTAAAAATTAATATAATTTGAAGTGTAACTGTAGTTCAGTCCAATAAGACAACAAAAGCAATGTCATTTTGCAACTCAAGGTTGAATGAGGATTATTCGTTAAGCATTACTGTGAGCTGTTAGAAATGCAAATTGAATTGAGGTTAGGTGAGAGTGACTGCCCTTGACATCAAGGCAGCATTCGACTGATTGTGGCATCAAGGAGCCCCAGCAAAACTGAAGTCTGAATCAAGGAGAAAGCTCTCTACTGTCTGGAGTCATACCTAGCACAAAGGAAGATGGCTGTGGTTGTTGGAGGTCAATCATCTCAGTCCCAGGACATAGCTGCAGGAGTTCCTCAGGGCAGTATCCTTGGCCCAAATATCGTCAGCTGCTTCATCAATGACCTTCCCTCCATCCTAAGGCCAGAAGTGGGCATGTTCACTGATGATTGCACAATGTTCAATACTATTTACAACTCTGCAGATACTGAAGCAGTCTGTGTTCATAAGCAGCAAGACTTGGACAACATTCAGGCTTGGGCTGATAAGTGGTAAGTAGCGCACTAGGAAATGACTATCTCTAATAAGAGACAATCTAACCATTTCCCCATGACATTCAATGGCATTACCATCACTGAATCCCTCACTTCCAACATCCTGGGGGTTACTGTTCACCAGAAACTTAACTGGACGAACCATATAAATACTGTGGCTACTAGAGCAGGTCAGGGGCTGTGAATTATGTGGCGACTAACTCACCTCCTGACTCCCTAAAGCCTGTCCACCACCTACAAGACATAAGACAGGAGTGTGATGGAATGCTTTCCACTTGCTTGAATGCGCACAGCTCTAACAACAGTCATAAAGCTCAAAACCATCCAGGACAAAGTGGCCCACTTGATTGGCACCCAACAACCACCTTAAACATTCACTCCTTCCACCACTGATGCGCAGTGGCAGCAGTGTGTACCATTTACAGGATGCACGACAACAACTTTTCAAGCCTCCTTCAACGGCACCTTCCAAACACACAACCTCTACCACCTAGGACAACAGATACATGGGAACACCACCACCTGCAAATTCCCCTCCAAGCCTAATGCCTGGATGCCTGTGTCCAGTGGGGTTCCCCAGGGGATCGGTGTTGGGACCTTTGCTGTTTGTGGTATATATAAACGATTTAGACTTGAATGTAGGAGGGTTGATCAGTAAGTTCGCGGATCACAGGAAAATTGGTGGGGTGATAAATAGTGAGGAGGATAGCCTTAGATTACAGGAAGATATAGGCAGGCTGGTCAGATGGGCTGATCAGTGGCAAATGGAATTTAATCTGGATAAGTGTGAGGCGATGCACTTGGCCAGGACAAACAAGGCACAGGAATACACGATAAATGGTAGGACCCTGGGAAGTACCAAGGATCAGAGGGACCTTGGTATACATGTCCATCTGTCCCTTAAGGTAGCAGGACAGCTAGATAAGGTGGTTAAGAAGACATATGGGATACTTGCCTTTATTAGCTGAGGCATTGAATATAAGAGCAAGGAGGTTATGCTGGGACTGTATAAAATGCTGGTTAAGCCACAGCTAGATTATTGCTTGAAGTTCTGGAGTCCGCATTATAGGAAGGATGTGATTGCTCTGGAGAGAGTGCAGAGGAGATTTACCAGGATGTTGCTTCGGCTGGATAGTTTTAATTATGTGGAGAGATTGGATAGACTGGGGTTATTTTCCCTGGAGCAGAGGAGATTGAGAGGGGAACATGATTGAGGTGTATAAAATTATGAGGGGCATAGATAGAGTAGACAGGAAAGAACCTTTCCCCTTGGTGGAGGGATCAATAACTAGGGGGCATAGATTTAAGGTTAGGGGCAGAAGGTTTAGAGGGGACGTGAGGAAGAATTTTTTCACCCAGAACGTGGTGAGAATCTGGAACTCACTGCCTGAAAGGGTGGTAGAGGCAGAAACCCTCATAACATTTAAGGAGTATTTGGATGTGCACTTGCGATCCCATGGCATACAAGGCTATGGGTCTAGTGCTGGAAAATGGGATTAGAATAGTTAGGTACTTGTTTGACCAGTGCAAACACGATGGGCCGAAGGGCCGTTTTCTGTGCTGTAGACCTCTATGACTCCATGACTCTATAAGCCACACACATCCTGACTTGGAAATACATCGTCATTCCTTCACTGTCATTGGGTCAAAACCCTGGAGCTCCCTTCCTAACAGCACTGTGGGTGTACCTACACCACATGAACTGCAGTGGTTCAAGAAGGCAGCTCATTACCACCTTCCCAGGGGCATTTAGGAGTGAGCAACAAATGCTGGCCTAGCCAGTGATGGCCACATTCCCGTGAAAGAATGAATTAAAAAACTTGCAAAAAAAACATATTATGAATTAGCTGTGGCAAATGAGAAAGCTTCCTGAAAGAAATGGGCACTGAGAGTCACTAATTGTGAAACTCAAAAAAAACTGTGTATCAGAAAGGGGAAGGCAGCAATAGTCTCCAATAGAAAGGAATCAAAATAATTTTTCTGTGATACGTGAACACTTTTAAAAGATTGGTTCTTTCCCTGACTCAACCTCCACGACAACTTTGGTATCATTTACAAACTTGACCAATCCATGTTGTGCTTCCAAATCTATTTAGATGCCAAATACATAGAATTAGATGGAATACACAGCACAGTAAAAGGCCATTTGGCCCAACTAGTCTGTCCTCATATTTCATCTACATTCCATCTACCTCATCCCGGCCTTTCAGCATATCTTTTTATTCCCCTTTCTCACATGTGCTTGCCTAGATCCCTTTAGAAAGTAGCTGAGCTATTTGCCTCATCCAGTTCCTGTTGTGATGGAATCTGTAGTTTTTGAGACAGACCCTAATTGAAAAAGGAAACTGACCCTCCCAGTTGCTAAGGAAACTAAGACTGAAACTGAGATTGGAAACCAAAACTCCTGGTTGAGATTATATAAAAGGAGACAGAGCTGTCAGAGCTCAGGTGTAGATGATGAGTCCAGTGGTGCAGTACAGGCAGACTGAAGAAAACAGAGGTTAGACCCAGATGCTGAGAACACAAAGATATAGAGCAGGGTTTTCCGGCCCTGCTTGTGGTGGGCATCATGGCTGACAAGAAGAGAAAATATCGCGAGATTGGAAAACACAGTTTACCACCATTGTAAAAGCAGACTGGGATTGTTCGCTCCAGCTGTCAATGGCGGACCACATTTCCTGCCATGGCACATCGGCATTGTCATTTTAATATGGTTGCACCTCATTATAAGGTCAGAATCATCCCCCCATGCTGGACCAAGAGGGCATGTCAGCATCCCATTAGACCAACAAGTTTCACAATGGTATATAAGTGACATGCACCTGGTGGCCTGCTCTTTGCTTGTGACTTTGAGGTTCATTCGCCTACCTTGCATTGCACAGCACTCATGGCAACTCAGACTCAGCGCCAGGCTTCCCAGGCAGCACCATATTCTTTCCAGGGGGGTGTCAGAGGCAAGTCTCTACTTACCAGACCAGCGGTAAGACGGAGTTGGCTTTTAATGTGCTGCAAGGCAAGGCCTCCACTGTAGAAGGAGGGAAACTGGCCTGAGGTAAAGGAATGTGCTGCAGGGCAAGGGTGCCACTGGGGATAAAAGTGGGGAAGGTTCCATTCAGACACATGGCTGGGTGGGGTGGGGAGGCGGGGAGGGGGGGTTGGTGTACGGTGGGGAAGCATTCTGAGGGCCAGGATGAGGAGAGAGTCGGTTCCAGAATGACATAAGCAGCTTTGGGCCAGAATGAGAGGATTGCTGAGTGAAGAAGCGCTTCAATGTTGAGCTTGCAAAGACTGTCCTTGTCCCAGTTCAGGCAGGGGGAGGGCATGCCAGCCCAGTCTGAGTCCTGCCCAGGACGTTGAGCCCAGGGTGCTGTCGTAACATCACTTGCCTTGGTCCGTGGGGTTTCTGTCATTGTCCTGGGCCGCAGATGGCACACTCAGTCAGGGGAGGCATCTGCAGCCTTTAGATGAGGAAAAGATGTTTTGGGGGCATTCGAGGGTGTTGGAAGGGGAGCTAAATGTCAGGCTGTGCAAATGTCCTCAAGGTGGGGAGCAGTGAGGTCCACACGGGGCACAGGCACACCTACCTCACCAAGTTCTGGGGATAACTGCAATCACGATGGACTCAAGGAGTACAGGGGGTGGAATAAGTGGTTCTTGGAGAGAGAGGGAAACCTGAACATTAAGCTGCTGCAGGACAATGGGTGGGATTTCCATACTCACACAGGGAGGGTCCGAGCTAGTCTGGTAGTGAAACCTCAGCACCACCATCTTCCAACCTGCAGCGATGGCGCAGTACAAAATTAAAATGAGGAGAAGCTGTGATGGTGAGGGCTCTGAGGGTCAATTGGAGGGCAGGTGCTTGCACCAGGGGGCCGATTAGAGGGGCACCCAACAGAACTGCGCATCCCCAAGTGAGGAGAGAGGCACAGCTGAGACAGGGATCTGGTGACTCAAATATGCCATATTCTCCAGTAACTGGGCTGGGGACTGGGAGGGCATCCACTGCCACTGACTGTGAAAGTAATTTCTACCCAAGTTGCTCCTTCCAGGGCTCCACTGGGGAGCTCTCTGGCGTCCCCTCATAAATGCATACATGAGGTGACAGATGCCCTTTTTGCCAAAGCCCACAATTATGTCAACTTCGACAGAGATCACGCAAGCCAGGATGCCAGAGCAGCGGGTTTTGCAGTGATTTCCAGATTCCCATAGGTGGAGGATGCCATTGACTACACTTATGTGACTATAAAAGCTCCTTGGCAACAGGCACTCCAATAAATAAACAGGAAAGTCTTCCAAGCGCTCAATGTACAACTGGTCTTAAACCATAAGAAACTGATTATGCAGGCTTGCGCCAGATACCCAGGAAGCATCCAGGCCTCATGCATCTTGAGTGGATCGCAGATCTCGGACATCTTTGAGGGACCACACAGGATCCAGGGTTGGCTCCTCTGTGAGAAGGGGTACCCACAAAGGGTGTGGCTGATGACGCCTGTGTATCAGCCACAGAATACTGCAGAGAGAAGGTACAACAATTGCTCTTACCACTACCTAAGCATTGGTGGAGCAGACTATAGGCATCTTAAAGATATGATTTTCTTTTATTCATCATGGGAAGTGGGCATCGCTGGCTAGGCCAGCATTAATTGCTCATCCCTAATTGACCTTGTGAAGTTGTTGGTGAGCTGCCTTCTTGAACCGCTGCAGTCCCTGTGGTGTAGATACACCCACAATGCTGTTAGGGAGGGAGTTCCCAGAATTTGACCCAGTGACAGTGAAGGAACAGTAACATATTTCCAAGCCAGGATGATGTGCAGCTTAGAGGGAAACTGTCAGGTGGTGGTGTTCCCATCTATCTGCTGCCCTTGTCCTTCTAGATGGGAGCGGCTGTGGGTTTCGAGATGCTGTCTAAGGACCCTTGGTGAGTTCCTGCAGTGCATCTTGTAGATGGTACACACTGCTGCCACTGAGTGTCGGCTTTGGAGGGAGGTCTTGCTGCAGTTGGACATGGACTGCTTCAGTATCTGAGGAGTCACGAATGGTGCTGAACATTGTGCAATCATCAGCGAACATCCCACTTCTGGCCTTATGATGGAAGGAAGGTCATTGATGAAGCAACTGAAGATGGTTGGGCCGAGGACATTGCCCTGAGGAACTCCTGCAGCGATGTCCTGAAACTGAGATGATTGACCTCCAACAACTAATGCCTGGCAAACCTGGCAGAGCACTCCAGTACAGACCCCTGAGGATCATTGTGGCTTGCTGCATGCTGCACAACCTGGTGCTGCAAAGAGGGGAGGACTTGCCAGATGCCGACATGGAGGAGCTGCATGTCTTCTCCAATGAGAAGGACATCGAAGGGGATGAGGGCATTGAGTTCATGGAAGCTGAGGCTTCAGGAGGAGAGGCTGTAGCCAGGGCCAGATGAGGCAGGAGTGCATGTGAGTCCCTCAGAGCCACCAGATTCCACAAGGAGGATAATGAGTTGCAGTGAGTACCCTCTTCGACACCTGCCCTCCAATATGGGCCACATTAATGCCAGCATTGCTATTCCTCTCATTTCAACCATGCATTTCAATATGATAGTGAGTAGTCACACATCAGGTTCACATTGTCCTGATCCTCTGAAGGATGATGAAGCCTTGGGAGCATGTGTCCTTGCCGAGATGAGGCGCTAACTGGAGGAGGGAGACCTGACATCAGACATCAGAAGGTGCTGCCTCTTCAATTGTCTCGCCTGCATCTGAATCGCAACAGCCAGGAGGTATTCCAAAATCCTCAGTGTGCTTGTAGCTGTATGCCTACAATGTGACAAAGCTCCTCAAGGAAATCTATCTCCAACAATGGGATAACGCATTGTGTATAGCCTCAATGGTGAAACTGATAGGTGACACTTGGCCAAGGCAGGCGTGGCTCTGGTCTCGAAGGCAGTGAGGACCTTGAGTTCTGGCGCTCCACCTACTGCCTGGGACTTCTCCCTGCGATTGTGTGCGAGTTTGTCCTGAAAAGAGACAGATGGAGACTGTGAGCAGGAAACATGCCAGGGCAGATGATAAGGTTACCTGGCATGTGTGGGTGGTGAGTGGAGCAGTGGATGGGATGAGGATGCAAGCTGCAGAGGAGATGAGCCCAGATGGAGTTATGAAGATCTGTTTGAGAGTGAGTGGTGATATCCCTTGAGCTGGCAGTGTATGATATCTCTATGAATGTGTGATGGGTTTATGAATGTGTGAGTTGAGAGTGATGAGGTGGTTGACTTACTCTGGCAGAATGAAGATCATTCACCCTCTTTCTGCACTGGATGACTGACCTCTGTGCAGCATTAGCACTGACTATCGCCGCCACCACCTCCCAACCCAGAGAGGTGAGGTTGGTGATCCTCCTTTGGCCATTATGAGGGTGGAGGACATCACAGTGGGCGTTCATGGCATCCAACAGGTGTTCCAGTGAAGCATCACTAAACATGGGGACTGCCGTCTTCTTGACTTTTGAGGCCATATCTTCAGTGGAGCAGTCCTGAGTTGCGGGCATTGAGAACGCTGTGCATGGGTGCCATTTAAATATGGCACATGGAGTGAGGAAGCAGTGAGCTTACACCGGGGACAGGTGAATCAGAGGCCGCCCACCCAGGACCCCACGTTTCCTGTGCTTGCAAAATTAATACATCGGGAGGTGGATGATAAAGCGTGAAAACCTGCCATTGCAGCCGGCGTGTAAAATGTCGTTTTGCACAATGCACTGAGGGGGATATCCCACCCATAGCTGCCGCAGCTGTTTTAGCTACTTGAAGGTAACATTGGTGGATGTATGCTGTCCAGACTATCGGAAGCAAAATTGAGGAGGTTCTGCAGGCATGAGCATTTTTGGTGAAGACTATAACAATGGAACTTGGGTTGGATGCATGCTGCAGTTGGCTGAGGATCACATTAAATCCTAGAAGAGGAGCTGAAGTTCTTTGTGCAGAAAACAGAGTTTTCAAGGTCTTTGTGACTGGGGTGGATGACCTATATGCTGAATGGACTACCAAGCCAACTCGTAAGACCTATTTCAGCTGTACCTGCCATTTAATGTGTAATTTATAGTTTATAATTGGGATCAATTTGCAAGTTAATTCATGTTTAGTTTATGTTAATTCTGGGTTTAAGAGTATGGAGGTTATCTAAGATGTATTTAGTGGTTGCTTTGTGAGACTCTTGCAGAGTAAAAATTCTTGGTCCGAGTTTTCTAGCTCCCCCCAGCCCCCCTCACCAACCCTGCACCCCATGGTGGACTCCCCCACGGCAGGGCCGGTGAGTCATTGAAACCTCCGCTCACATCGGCAGGATCTTCCGGTCCTGCTGGCATGAGGGGCTGGAAAATTCCGGCCTTTGTGTTTTAGATTGTGGAATCTTGTGGCTTCCTTCTTTCAGCAAATAACTGGTGCTTCAGCACTTTCCTTTTTCTAAAAAATGTTACTGGTCTCTACTGAGATCAAAACACTGTGATAGTGATTTCCACATTCCAACCACTCTCTGAATAAAGAAATTTCTCCTTCTTTCTCTATTGAATTTATTAGTAATTATCTTTTATTTATGGCTTCAAGTTTTGGATTTTTTTTAAGATGGGTATCGGAAGTTGGGAAAATTCCCTTACCCGCAAACCCATCCCTGTTACAGAGGATCCTGCCTGCCCTATATTTGTGTCAGGGAGGCAGCGGCAGTTTTGTGTTAGGCCCACCACCTCTGAAGGCAGGCTGATGTAGAAATGGAGGCAAACAGATGACGAGGCTGGCAAGTTAAAAGGCCCGCATTTGTTTACTGGGACATGGTTTGTAATCATAACTGGCAGGCCCTCAAGGTCTCACCTCACACCTCTTTCTGCACCCTCTCACACCCCAACTGAAGCAGACATCTGTTTTTTCCAGCTGGCCTTATTATGAATGCTTAGCTGGGATCCAAGAATGATGTATCCACTTAGCGCAGCAAGCAATGTTTACACAGCTTGGTGGGGAGTTCCAGCCTTTTTTGTTTGGCATCTCTATTATCCTGTAATAGCCTGATTTTTCTTTGATGTTATTTTTCAATGCTTGATTAAAAGGTGTGAAGTGGATAAAGCTTTTTGAAATTGATACTATGAATGGCTGTGTGTTAGGAAATAGAGATAGCTTAAGTACATTATACTTGTACTTGTGGGTGTTAGAAATGAGTTTTAGTTTTAAAGTTTAAGTTTTATTTGTATTTCTGTATCTGTGTTTTAAGAAAAGTCAAAAGAAGTTTTAATTTCACTTTAAAAGGCTGCTTGCATTTTTAATGAGACGTTTACGACCCCAATAAAGTGGAAGTAAACACACAAGAGTAGGAAAAACAGTGCTGTTCCCTATCAACAGAGGGCCAGACAGGCAGGTTCCTCCCAAAGACACACACACACAGAAGAAGAAAGACAGCAGTTTGTTTTGGAAGCTATTTGAGTTCAGTTAGTTTGAAGGCAGCTGTGAAGCAAGAAGCAGCCTAGAAGGGGACAGTTAGCAAGTCCCAAGCTAAGAAAAAACCCAAAAGTCCAGGGGAGTCCAAAGGCCAAAGAAGACTTTCTAGTTAAAGGAAGGATAGGAACCTGGGAAAAGGTCCTGTTAAATGAAGTTAAGAGTGAGGTGCAGGGAGAAAAGCTCCAAGCTTCAGATTTAAAGTGAGAACAGCTTGCAAGAAGCAAGAAGGTTCAAAGAGACAACTGAAGGTCTGTAATTCTTTGCTATGAGCATGTGAAGCAGTGGTGTGCTGTTGAAGCTGAGTTGGTGAGAGAGAGTGCATGGAAGACAGCTTGAATGCATGAGGTGACCTAGGGAAGAGGAACATCAGGAGGAGAGTTCAAAACCCTGGAGGTGAACCCTTGCAGAAGACATCTGTGAGAAATCATTGGTTTGGGAGAAGATTTCAAGGCGAGACCTTGGAGAGTGGAGATTGGAAACCCTCGTGTGAAGGATGGAATTCAACGAGACCGGTGTGACAAGTGTCTGGGGGGAGTTGAGGAGAGATCCATAGCATCTGTATGAGGTGGCATCTGTCACTTGGTTTCAGTGTGTGGTGTGTCTGATCACAGGGCGCCACAGGTTTACATGGACTTACTGTGAACATTAGAGTGTAAGATAGCTTTTGTAACTTGTGTTATCCTTACAAATCTGCATACATTGTGGGTGAAGGAGTATTGTAATATAGTTCATCTTTTCTTGTTGAATTATTCTTTTGTTAAAAGCTCATCAGCTGACTCCTATACTCCTGCTCAGTGGCTACTCTCCACGTATCTAAACAAACAAATAAAAGTTAGGTAAAAACAAAAAAACTGCGGATGCTGGAAATCCAAAACAAAAACAGAATTACCTGGAAAAACTCAGCAGGTCTGGCAGCATCGGCGGAGAAGAAAAGAGTTGACGTTTCGAGTCCTCATGACCCTTCGACAGAACTTGAGTTCGAGTCCAGGAAAGAGCTGAAATATAAGCTGGTTTAAGGTGTGTGTGTGGGGGGCGGAGAGATAGAGAGACAGAGAGGTGGAGGGGGTTGGTGTGGTTGTAGGGACAAACAAGCAGTGATAGAAGCAGATCATCAAAAGATGCCAACGACAATAGTACAATAGAACACATAGGTGTTAAAGTTAAAGTTGGTGATATTATCTAAACGAATGTGCTAATTAAGAATGGATGGTAGGGCACTCAAGGTATAGCTCTAGTGGGTTTTTTTTTATTTTTTTTTTATATAATGGAAATAGGTGGGAAAAGGAAAATCTTTATAATTTATTGGGAAAAAAAAGAAGGGGGAAACAGAAAGGGGGTGGGGATGGGGGAGGGAGCTCACGACCTAAAGTTGTTGAATTCAATATTCAGTCCGGAAGGCTGTAAAGTCCCTAGTCGGAAGATGAGGTTTTGTTCCTCCAGTTTGCGTTGGGCTTCACTGGAACAATGCAGCAAGCCAAGGACAGACATGTGGGCAAGAGAGCAGGGTGGAGTGTTAAAATGGCAAGCGACAGGGAGGTTTGGGTCATTCTTGCGGACAGACCGCAGGTGTTCTGCAAAGCGGTTGCCCAGTTTACGTTTGGTCTCTCCAATGTAGAGGAGACCACATTGGGAGCAACGAATGCAGTAGACTAAGTTGGGGGAAATGCAAGTGAAATGCTGCTTCACTTGAAAGGAGTGTTTGGGTCCTTGGACGGTGAGGAGAGACCGTCCAAGGACCCAAACACTCCTTTCAAGTGAAGCAGCATTTCACTTGCATTTCCCCCAACTTAGTCTACTGCATTCGTTGCTCCCAATGTGGTCTCCTCTACATTGGAGAGACCAAACGTAAACTGGGCAACCGCTTTGCAGACCACCTGCGGTCTGTCCACAAGAATGACCCAAACCTCCCTGTCGCTTGCCATTTTAACACTCCACCCTGCTCTCTTGCCCACATGTCTGTCCTTGGCTTGCTGCATTGTTCCAGTGAAGCCCAACGCAAACTGGAGGAACAACACCTCATCTTCCGACTAGGGACTTTACAGCCTTCCGGACTGAATATTGAATTCAACAACTTTAGGTCGTGAGCTCCCTCCCCCATCCCCACCCCCTTTCTGTTTCCCCCTTCTTTTTTTTCCAATAAATTATAAAGATTTTCCTTTTCCCACCTATTTCCATTATATAAAAAAAAATAAAAAAAAAACCCACTAGAGCTATACCTTGAGTGCCCTACCATCCATTCTTAATTAGCACATTCGTTTAGATAATATCACCAACTTTAACTTTAACACCTATGTGTTCTATTGTACTATTGTCGTTGGCATCTTTTGATGATCTGCTTCTATCACTGCTTGTTTGTCCCTACAACCACACCAACCCCCTCCACCTCTCTGTCTCTCTATCTCTCCGCCCCCCACACACACACCTTAAACCAGCTTATATTTCAGCTCTTTCCTGGACTCGAACTCAAGTTCTGTCGAAGGGTCATGAGGACTCGAAACGTCAACTCTTTTCTTCTCCGCCGATGCTGCCAGACCTGCTGAGTTTTTCCAGGAAATAAAAGTTAGGATCTATCAAGCTGGATTCCATTCTGGGATCAGGCTTGTCCAGGGGTAACCTGAGCTGGGATCATAATGCTGTGATTGACTGACAGCTTTGTGAGAAGGTAAGTGGGGTGACATATTTCAAAGGGAACGCTGAATGCTTGTTTTTGCTTGCCAATTTGGTAACAGGGTTCCCTCATGACTTATGGCTCCTCTGAGAAGCAATGAAGCATGTCTACTAATGGAACAGGCCCAACTCTATCAAACTTGTGTGGTGGTGGCCGGGTTGAAATGGCCACACCTGCAATGGAGCTGGCAAAGGCCGGGAATGCTGTGGTGGGCTGGCTAGCCACAATCTTACCGCACACTAGTCAAAATTACTAGAAATGGAAATGGCGACAGGAATCCCGGAATCAGGTCCCGCCCCCCCTCCCCCCCCCATTTTTAAAGGCCTCCCAACTTGGCCTGACACTGCAAAGATCTGGACCATTCTCCCCACATCTACCCCCTGCAATCCTTTCATCATTTCAAAGACTTTCACCAGGTTTCTTCGAATTCAGTCTTCTCTTTTCAAAGAAAAATGTCCCAACCTATTCAATTTTCCTGAGAGCAATAATTTCTCAGTTCTGGTAGCTTCGTTGTAAATGTTTTTTCTACTTTTACTGGTGTTTCTATGTCCATTTTATGGTTTGTTGACCAGGGTCCAGATTTTCGTGATCTGAATCAGGCCACAATGGAAGTGGGCAGCCAGAAAAAAATGGAGACATCCTGGAGACATCCCACCTCCATTCCTGACTTGAGAAACCTTCATGAGGGTTGGAGGACAGAATGGGCCCACAAACTCAGCCATGCTCCTATTAAGGCTAATTGTGATAGTTGAGGGCTTGTAAAAATCATGAGGGGTCTGGGCAGTGTAGATAAGGATAAACTGTTCCCACTCATGAAAGGATTGAGAATGAGAGGACACAGATCTAAAGTAATTGGTAAAAGAAGCAAAGGTGACATGAAGAGAAACCTTTTTATGCAGTGTGTGGTTAGGGTTTGGAACTGCTTAAGAGTGTGGTGAAGGCAGGTTCAATTGAAGCATTCAAAACGGAATTAGACTGTTATCTGAAAAGTAGAATGTGCAAGGTTATGGGGAGAAGGTGGGGGAGTAGTATTCGGTGAGTTGCTCATTCGGAGAGCTGGTGAAGACTCGATGGGCCAAATAGCCTCTTTCTGTGCCATAGAAATCCTGTGATTCTGTGAAAAGCCCATCCTCCTGAAGTTTTTGGAATTTGCTGGAGGTGGCAGCCATTTGGGGAAGGCCAGCAAAATTTCAAAAGTGCAACTGTTGATCGTAGGCGAAAGCACTTACCCCTCTCAAGGGAAAGTTACAGCAGTCCATCACATTTGAGGCAATTGAAGATGAGGAGAAGCAGCCTGCACAGGGAAAGCAGAGCACTGGGCATCAGGAGGCCAAAGGAGAGGGATGGGGAGCACAACAGGGAATCAGGCACTACCCCTGAACACTGAATCTACAGGCAGAAGCAAAGATGCCTGGACATGACTGAGAACTATGCCAAAAGAGACTGCGATTCTCTAAGCAGATGGTCACAGACATCTGTGCTCTCATTAGTGCAGACCTCTACGGCATCTCACAGGCAGCTGCACACCAATGCATTACCCAGGTAACAGATGCCCTCTTCACCAAAGTTGGACAATACAGATTCATAACTGTTAAGGCATTGCAGGCTCAGAGCACACTGGGTCCAGTACCTGGACAATTCGGGTAGTTCCTTTTAATATCCTCCTGTAAGGGTCTCGGTCGTTGTGGTGGTTTGCTGAGCTCTCCATAACATGGTCGGCTAGAGAGATGTGTTGCTTGAGGACAATGAGTCCCTGGATGGGGACCGTTCAATGGGGGAGGAGCAGGACAGGATGTAAGAGAGGAAGAATTTGAGGCAGAGGGAGATGATGCTAAACAGAGAGGTGCCCCATTGCATGATGAAGTGGCCCCCTCCCGCACCATCCAGGAAGAGGACTTTCCCTCCTCTGCTTCACGGGTGGAAGGTTCCTGGCCCCTGTGACATCTCACTTTCCTGTGGTGCGGTGTGAGACTTTGGCACAAGCTCTCTCCCCCTGGACAACCAGAAGCCTCAGTAATGGCTTCTATGGGCATCTAAATGAGTTCCCCACATCATCTGACACACCTCCATTCCTGCCCCCACTGGTTCTTCATGGAAACCTGTCTCCATATCACTTCAGGGCTCACCCCCACAAAAATCTTAACTTCTGTCAGTTTCTTAACAGAAACAGATTTGGCTCCTGATTACCACCTCCGAGATGAAAATTTAGCCCCAGGACTGTGCACAATACTCTAAGTGCAGACTGATCAGGTTCCTATAGAGGTTCAACATATCTGCACTATTTCAAAATTCTGTGCCTCTGGATATAAAGCCCAGTGCTTTCTTAGTATTTTTTGATTCCTTTTCTGAGCAATAAAACTGTTTTAAATGGTTTATTCACATATATCCCGAGATCCTTTGCACTTCTACCCCTTTCAGTTTCTTATTTTCTAAGGTATTCCCATTTTCCCAACCAAAATGCATTGCCTCACATTTATCAACTTTGAAGTTTATTTGCCACTAAATGCCCAGACTACAGGTTTTCTAATGACTTTTGTATTATGTTGCACTCTTCCTCGATGTTAGCTATCTGCCAAAGTTTGGTGTAAAGGCAAATTTTGAAATTGAGCTACTTATTCCTAAATCCAAACCATTTATGTAAATTATAAATAACAATGGTGTCAGCACGGATCTTTGTGGAACACGACTTTCTACCTCACTCTAGCCTGAACATTTTCCTTTAAACAAAAACCCATGCTCTCTGCTTTCTAATTTTTAGTCAATTTGCTATCCATTCAGCTACATGCCCCAACCTTTATCATGAGCCTGTCAGCTAATATATTTTCAAAAGCCATCCAAAAATCCAAATATATTGCATCTACATGGCTCAGTGTCAAACCGTGTTTCACAATGCTCCTGTGAGGCACCCTGGGACATTTTCTTATAGTTATGGTGTTATATATAAATACAAGTTGTTGTTGTATAAAGAGGAGGTAGCACTGATGTGGGATAAGGTAAAAAATGTATAAAGAGGAGGAACTTAAATGATTGGCAGTCCTCAGGGTAGAAAATGTATCTAGATGGGTTACCTCCTCTGTTATTGAGGGAAATAAGTGGTGAAAATTGTGAAGGTTCTGGCAACAATTGTAAAATATGTTTTGGATATGGGAGTGGTGCCAGAGGACTGTAGGAAATGTGAAGCTTTTTACACTTTTTGTACCTTTCTCTATGCATTTTTATATTTTGTGTGGTTTAGGAATTCCTTTTCATGTGCAATTTGTATTAGCTCCTGGCAGGTGAGGCGAGAATGACAGCTCAACATCAAGGCAGCATTTGATCGAGTGTGGCATCAAAGGAGCAAAACTGGGATCAATGGGAATCAGGGGGAAAACTCTCCACTGGCTGGAGTCATAGCTAGCACAAAGGAAGATGGTTGTGGTTGTTGAAAGTCAATCATCTCAGGCATCCCTGCAGGAGTTCCTCAGGGTAGTGTCCCAGGCCCAACCATCTTCAGCTGCTTCATTAATGACCTTACGTCCATCATATAATGTCATAAGTGGGCATGTTTACAGATGATTGCACAATGTTCAGGGTCATTCACAACTCCTCAGATACTGAAGCAGTCTAGGTCCATGTGCAGCAAGACCTGCACAATGTTCAGGCTTGAGCCACATATTGCCACACGAGTCCAGGCAACGACCATCTCCAACAAGATAGAATCTAATCATATCCCCTTGACATTCAATGGCATTACCATCACTGAATCCCCCACAGTCAACATCCTGGGAGAATACCATTAGCCAGGAACTGAAGTGGACTAGCCAGTAGGTCAGAGGCTGGGAATTCTACAGCGAATAGCTCACCTCCTGACTCCCCAAAAAAACTGGAAATGTAATAAACAATCAAGAGGATAGTAACAGACTTCAGGAGCGTATAGACAGGCTGGTGAATTGAGATGATGAGTGGCAGGTGAAGTTTAATCAAAGAAGTGTGAAGTGATACATTTTGCTAGGAGAATGAGGGAAGACAATGTAAACTAAAAGGTACATTTTAAAGAGGGAGCACTAATAGAGAGACCTGGGAATGTATGTACATAAATGTTTGAAGGTGGCTGGACATGTTGATCCGTGAGATCTTGGCTTAATAGAGGAACAGAGTACAAATGCAAGCATGTTACACTAAATATTTATAAAACACTGGATGTCAAAATCTTAAAGAGGGTGTCGAAGGGATTTATTGAAATTGTACAAGGAATGATGGGCTTCAGTTTTGCAACAAGACCAGACAGGAGACTGTTCCCCTTAGGTAAGAGAAGGGGCAGAATTTAGCCCATGTCAGGCAGGCTCAGTAGGGGTGGGCAGGGGCAGTTGGGAAGCTGACTGCCGCCCTCAATCGGGGCCGGATGGCGATTTCACGCTGGGCGGGTCAATTAAGGCCCACCCAGCGTGAAATGTGAACAGCAGCGCTAAGCGTTGCCTAAGTGGGTGGGGGAGGAGGGTGAGTGTTAACTTCTCACGAGTGAACGCTTGAAAATCTCTCTGAGGTACAGAGCTGTCTCAGGGAGATGAAGAGTTTAAAAACTAATAATAAAGAAGTTAAAAATGTACAAGAAAAATCCCTTTTGTGACTGGTCACATGAACAGGGACATGTTATTAATTAAGTTTTAAAATTTTAATAGTTTTTTAATTTGCTTTAGGAAATCTCATCTCTCCCGTGGAGTGAAAAGTGGCCTTTTCACCTGCCTGTCCAACGTAAAGCTGGACGGGCAGCGAAAAATTTCTTTTTATTGCCTTGTTAATGTTTTAATAGGCCTTTTAATTGTCGGCGAGTGCGCTGCCGACTCCGTTGTATGCCTGCCGACCGAAATATCGCGCCACTGAACTTTGACATTGGGAATCTCGCCCAATGTCAACACACGCCATTTTACGCTCGAGTGGGTTGTGCGTGCGCCTGTCCGCCAAGCTAAAGATTTTGCCCAAGGTTAAGAGGAAATTTGTTGGAGGTGTTCCAAATTATGAAGAGCTTTAATACAGTAATTAGGGAAAAACTGTTTCCAGTGGTAGAAGGGTTGGTAACTAGAGGACGCAGAGTTCAGTTGATTGGCAAAAGAACCAGATGCAACATGAGAAAACATTTTCATGCAATGAGTTGTAATTAGATAGCTTGACCAAAGAGCCAGCACAGACATGATGAATTGAATGTTCTCCTTATGTACCATTTCTTTCTATGGGTGGAAATTTCCCTTCCGAGACTAAGTCCTGTGGTGGGGGCGGGGACAGGGAGTGTTTCCCCCCATGGGGGCCGCCAGGAATCCACCCCGTCTCAGGCAACCCTGACGTCATTAATTATGTAGTTGGGGGTTTCCCAACATTTTTCATGATAGGTTGGGCTGGATGGCGCATTCCCCGACGTCATACCCATGCGCCATACTTGAAAGACACCCGGACAGCAGCTTACCCACCACACCGATTGAGAAGATGGCCAGAAGAGGACAAGGACCTCGGCACCCAAGTTCAGTGGCACCTCCCTGGACGTCCTCCTTGACAAAGTGGAGGCCAGGAGGGATATCCTCTATCCGGCAGATGGTGGTGGCCTCCATGGAGAACCAAGCCCAGCAGATTTGATCAGAGATGAGCACAGACCTGCACTCCATCGTTGTAGCCAAGGCTGAGCTTCTGCAGTGCCTACGCAAGGGGGGGGAGGGGCATCTCTACCTCCCTCCACGTGCCCCTTCTCCTCAAGGGGTCAGACAGGCATCTTCGGGCATGCAAAGGGAGGAGAGGCATCTGGACACTCCTGTGACCTCCACTCAGGGCTCTCGGAGGGTGTCTGGCCCTTCTGAATCCCCTTTGCCTGTGACCCCGTCAACTTCATCCTCTGTCATTGCAGAGGGTGCTGCTGTCCCACTGCAGGGCAGCCACAGTAAGCAGGGGCCCTCCAGGCCTCACGTCTCCAGAGGATGGCTGCCAAGGTCATCCAAGGCAACAGGGCAAAGTGGTCAAAAGGCAGCTTCCACCCCTGCTGTGGATGTCGGGGGAACACCTAGAAGAAGTGGCAGGGAGAGAAATGTTAAGGAGTTCTGAATTCACAAGTGGTTGTACGCATGCACTATGAATGTCACACATATCAAACTTTAATCATGTCTGAAGTGGTTTATTTGCGATAGTCCTTAAGCCTTTATGCACCCACCCTACCCGCCTCCTTCTTCTTCCTAGGAACACCCCATGTCCCCCGGCATGAGGCATCTGCATGGAGGCAAAGATATTTGCAAGAAGTCTCCCGCGCACGTGAGCCTTTGCCCTTCACAGTCTCGCCTGTCCCAGGACCCTAGCATTGTAAATACTACATGATGAGGTTCCCTTTCAGTTGTCACTTGCAATAGCCTGAATCCCCAATAACCTAACTCCATGCAGCATCTCAAGATCTCCACCACGAGGCTCTGCATAACTGCACCTGCCATGGTGGTAGTAACAATCGAGGTGCAGTGTAAGACCTGTTCCCCTAGCCCAACACCCACAACCTCTCCCCGATAAGCACTGAACCCTGGAAGAAATCACTCCCGGCCTCCCCATCATTTTCCGTCCCATCCAGATTAATATAGAGGTCCCTTTCCTTCCCGAGAATGTCACCTCATTACTATAGACATGCCTGCCCTCATCCTTACAACCCACCGAATCTGAGTCACTTTCCTCATCCCTGGACCAGCATTTATTGCCCATCCCTAGTTGCCCTTGAGAAGGTGGTGATGAGCTGCCTTCTTGAACCACTGCAACCCATGTGGAAAAACCTGTTGTTCCAGGATTTTGACCCAGAGACAGTGAAGGAATGGCAATATAGTTCCAAGTCAGGGTGGTGAGTGCTTGGACAGGACTTCAAGGTGGTGGTGTTTCCATCTATCTGCAGCTCTTGTCCTTCTAGATGGTAGTGGTCATGGGTTTGGAAGGTGCTGTCGAAGGAGCCTTGGTGAATTGCTGCTGTGCATCTTGTAGATGGTACATACTGCTGCTACTGTAGATCGGTGGTGGAGGGAGTGAATGTTTGTAGATGTGGTGCCAATCAAGCGGGCTGCTTTGTCCTGAATGGTGTCAAGCTTCTTGAGCGTTTTGGGAGCTGCACTCATCTAGGTAAGTGGGGAATATTCCATCACACTCCTGACTTGTGCCTTGTAGATGGTGGACAGGCTTTGGGGAGTCAGGAGGTGGGTTAATCGTCGCACTATTCCTAGCCTCTGAACTGCCCTTGAAGCCACAGTTTTAATATGGCTAGACCATTTCTGTTTCTGGTCAATTGTAACCCCCAGGATGTTGATAGTGGGGTATTCATTGATGGTAATGCCATTGAACATCAACGAGTGATGGTTGGATTCTCTCTTGTTGGAGTTGGTCATTGCCTGACACTTGTGTGGTGCAAATATGACTTGCCATTTGTCAGCCTAAGCCTGGGTATTGCCCAGGTCTTGCTGCATTTGGACATAGACTGCTTCAATATCTGAGGAGTCGCAAATAGTGCTGAACATTGTGCAATCATCAGCGAACATCCCTACTTCTGACCTTATGATGGAAGGAAGGTCGTTGATGAAGCAGCTGAAGATGGTTGGGCTGAGGACACTACCCTGAGGAACTCCTGTAGTGATGTCCTAGGAGCTGAAACGACTGACCTCCAACAGCCACAATCAATTCCTTTGTGCTAGGTTTGACTCCAACCAGCAGAGTTTTCCACTTGATTCCCACTGACTCCAGTTTTGCAAGGGCTCCTCGATGCCACACTCGGTCAAATGCTGCCTTGATGTCAAGGGCAGTCACTTTCACCTTACCTCAGGAGTTCAACTCTTTTGTCCATGTTTGAACCAAGGCTGTAATGAGGTCAAGAGCTGAATGACCCTGGCGGAACCCAAACTGTGCGTTAGTGAGCAGATTATTGCGAATCAAGTGTCATTTGATAGCACTATTGATGACCCCTTCCTTTATTTTATTGATGATTGAGAGTAGACTGATGGGGCAGTATTTGCCGGGTTGGATTTGTCCTGCTTTTTGTGTACAAGACATACCTGGGCAATTTTCCACATACACAAGTAGATGCCAGTGTTGTAGCTGTACGAGAACAGCTTGGCTAGGGGCATGGAAAGTTCTGGAGCACAAGCCTTCAGTACTATTGCCTGAATATTATCAGGGTCCATAGCCTTTGCAGCATTCAGTGCCTTCAGCTGTTTCTTGATATCACATGGAGTGAATCGAATTGACTGAAGACTGGCATCTGTGATGCTGGGGACCTCCGGAGAGGGCCGAGCTGGATCATCAACTCAGCACTCCTGGCTGAAAATTGTAGCAAATGCTTCAGCCTTATCTTTTGCACTTAAGGAATGAAACCAGACGGACCATCCGGCATCGACCTAGGCACCGGAAACGACAACGGCAATCATAGCCCTGTCAACACTGCAAAGTCCTCCTTATTAACATCTGGGGGCTGGTGCCAAAATTGGGAGAGTTGTCTCACAGGCTAGTCAAACAACAGCCTGACATTGTCATCCTCAAGGAATCATACCTTACAGATAATGTCCCAGATACCACCATCACCATCCCTGGGTATATCCTGTCCCACCAGCAGGACAGACCCAACAGAGGTGGCGGCACAGTGGTATACAGTCTGGAAGGAGTTGCCCTGGGAGTCCTCAGCATCGACTCTGGACCCCATGAAATCTTATGGCATCACATCAAACATGGGTAAGGAAACCTCCTGCTGATTGCCGTGTACCGCCCTCCCTCAGCTGATGAATCAGTGCTCCTTCATGTTGAACATCACTTGGAGGAAGCACTGAGGGTGGCAGAGGCACAGAATGTACTCTGGGTGGGGGACTTCAATGTCCATCACCAAGAGTGGCTTGGTAGCGCCACGACTCACCAAGCTGGCCGAGTCCTAAACGGCACCACTGTTAGACTGGGTCTGCAGTAGGTGGTGAGGGAACCAATAAGAGGAAAAAACATACTTGACCTCATCTTGACCAACCTGCCTGCCGCAGATGCATCTACCCATGACAGTATTGGTAGGAGTGACCACTGCATAGTTATTGTGGAGATGAAATCCTGCCTTCACATTGAGGATACCCTTCATCGTGTTGTGTGGCACCGTGCTAAATGGGGTAGATTTCGAACAGAGCTAGCAACTCAAGACTGGGCATCCATGAGGCGCTGTGGGCCATCAGCAGCAGCAGAATTGTGCTCGAACACAATCTGTAACCTCACGGCCCAGCATATCCCCCACTCTACCATTACCTCAAGCCAGGGGATCAACCCTGGTTCAATGAAGAAGATTACCCTGGTTCTCTGAATTACTAGTTCAGTGACAATACCACTATGTCATTGCCTCCCTTTAGCCATTACCATCCCCTCCTACCACCGGTATCCTCAATTCGTCCCCAAGGAATCCCCCAGTGACCTCATCAACCCCTTCACACTCCCCTGACACATCTACACTGCCCCATGACCCTTCACATCTGCAGAAACCCCCCTCCTACTTACATTCCAACTCAGCTCTTCACACCCTCCCACTCTGTAGCAGCTCATCCATTGCAAGGCCTTCATTAAATCTCTCTTTCCCCTAGCACCCTCAACCTCCCCTGCATCCACCTTGCCCTGTACACCCGCCCCACCTCTTCATTCCTCTCCTCCTGGTTTTTCACCCACTCCCCTCTCCCCACCACCCAATAGTACCTCCTGCAACCTTCCACCTGTAACTTGATGATGGGATCCCTGAAAGAAGTTTCTGGTTGAAGACCTGATCCCTGGAAGAGGTTGCTGTGCTGAGAGCAGCCACCTCCTCAATGCTGCAGCACAGAAAAGCTCCACCCAGTTGATGCTGCACCCACCCAACGTTGCACATGGTGACCCAGGATCCGGTCGCTGGAGGCCTCCATCTTCTCCTCATCTCCACGAGCTGCCCTAGGCCTTCTTAAGGTAAGTGCAACTTTTACACGTCACATTCGTCCAGGCGTGTTCCGGACAGCGTGATTTCCTGCTGGTGTCAGGAAGGATCGGTTGTGGAGGGTGGGGTGCGATTCTGGTCGGGCCTTCATCTGCGTCCCATTAACAGGATGCAAATTGGTTTCATGCCGGCCAATGGCCGGGAGCGGAAAATCCCACTCTCATTTTATGCTGGTGGGAAACCGACCTCCGAGCTCCCACCGCATGGTCACCCCCGCCTGCTGTTAAGCCCATCGTGGGATGCACTGGAAAATTCTGCCCTAAGATTCTACGGTTGAGTTTTATATATTGCAGGGAGATTTCTTCTATGTGGAAGAGAACCAAATATTCATTTCTAGAGAATGGCTTTTTAATTCTGTTTCACAAAGCACACAAAGAAAATCTTCTGCAACTATGGTTAAAAATAAATTACACTCAGCAACTGACCCACAAAACATCTAACTGTGGAGTGCTCGATGTGACTTGATAAAATCACCAATTCCTGATTTATTTTTGCTGTCTTTTGATCCCTTCTATCACGATGCTGCCTCTTCTACAGGCTTAGCCAATCACCATGGCTCCTTACTATTCCAAAAAAGTAGAAACGTCCTCTGTTCCCCATCAATGATGTCACCACATTAGCAGGCACGTTCATCTGCAAGATATCAAATCCAAGCTGTTAGGTGTGCTTTTGCTATTTTATCGTTTGTAAATGTTAGCTTTTTGCATTCAAGAAAAAAATCAATCTGAGGAACAACATTGGCACGTAATTGAAGCTTTAGACTGCAAGTATGTATTTTCCACTGCCAAATTTTTTTTAAATAGCATTGCAGACATGCAATTATATATGTCTCACTTATACCTTGTGAGTCTAAAGGAACTGAAACCTTTAGCTGTCTGTGTATGACATTGGTTTGATTGCTAATTATAGAGGAGTGATGTGAACGGTGTGAGCACATCCTTGCTATCATTGCTACTTTCACCATTTTTAAAAAAAATTATTAATTTGGCATCAATACTGGTATCAAAAGTTAACATTGAAAAATAAATATGCTTTGGAACTGATGCTTGGATAACTGGGGAGAAACAATAGGGAACTGAATTAACTCTCCTGTATTTGCATTATTTTGTAAGTTGCTATTACTTCATGGGCAAAATTTTGCCCTTGGCAAGCGGGCTTGGTGGGGGTGGTCAGGAAGCCGACTGCCATCCGCGATCGGGACCGGACCACGACTTCACGCTGGCGGGCCAGTTATGGCCTTCCCAGTGTGAAACGCGAGTGGCAGCCCTCAGCTGTACCTGTGTAGGGTCGGTGGGGGTTGGGAGGGGGGTGGCAGGGTGAGTGGGCTGGGCGTGAACTTGGTGCACGTGCATGAGTGAGCGCTTCGTAATCTCCCTGTGGCACAGAGCTGCCTCAGGGAAATGAAGCGTCGTTAAACAAAATTAAAATGTAATAAAACAAGTCCCCTTGTGTGACTCTGGCACATGAGCAGGGGCATGTTATTAATTCAATTTTAAAACTTTTATTTTATTTCTACTTGCTTTTGGAAACCTCAACCCGCCCAGGGTGAAAATGCAAAGGCCGCTTGAACTTTTCGCCTGCCTGCCAACCTGGGGGCAGTGAAAAATTGAAGTTAATTGATTGCTTAATGGCCTTACCAGGCCCTTTAATTGTTGGCTTTGTAATACTGGAAAGAACTGCAGGACCACCGGGAAACATTCTTTTACTGTTATGCTTTTTCAAGTGCAGAACCATGTCCACCTGATAGGAAATATACTGGAACTAAGTGTAAGGGAATGTATGACTTTTGAGGAACTCCATTTTGTAGCCCAAGATATTGAGATGGATTTTGCAGTCCGCGGCAGAGTGACAGTACTTGCCATTCACTTTGGGCTGAATATTACAGTGGGGCAGATGGCTTGTCTTCCCCGGAAACAAAGTCATTGTGGAGCTGATCAGCTCCCAGCTGGCCTGATCCGCAGCCATAAGGCGCTGCCGGCCGGCTAAACAAGGACAGAGTGGGACTCGCGCTCCTCATTTCTGCTCCGTCCTGCTCCATCAGTCCTGGCAGCGCCCAAGAGTGCATCAGTGGGAACTGTTGGGGGCTGCAGCAGGGAACAAGCAGAAGGAGCAATGGATTCCCAGAAATAGGTAAGTCTGGTGTCTTGGTCGGGGAGGGGTTGGGCAGGTTAGGAACAGTGGGCCAGGGAGGGGGGTGGTGGTGGTGGGTCTAAGGCTGCCGGCAGGTAGGAAAAAAGGAGGGTTATATCTTAGGGAGGTGACCCTGTGATCTGCAAAGGGCAGCTCCCAAAGATAAACCATGCCAAACGTTTTATGGGCTGCATTATTGTAGTCAACTGGTTGGGTAATGGGCTTAATTGATTACCTATTTAAATATGGCGGGTGGGCTCCTGATTTCGGTGCATGCCCACCCCCTGTTTTATGGGGGTGAGTTCAGGGGCGGATGGGATGTTGATTGAGGAATAAATATTGGCCAGGGCACCAGGGATAGCTCTATTGGTCTTTTTCAAAATCATGCCATGGAACCTGTTACATTCCTTTAAGAGGGCAGACAGGGCCTCAGTTTAAAATCTCATCTGAAAGACAGCAACTCCTAGAGCAGAGCACTCCCTCAGTACTTCACTGGGCTATCAGCCTTGGTGTTTGTGTTTAGTTCCTGGAGTGCAACTTGTACCAGGAACTTTATGACTCAGAGATGAGAGTGCTACAAACCAAGCCATGGCTGGCACACTGGTCAGCAGTAATCACGATCTTAGTTCCATCAAAAACAGGCTTTTTTATATTCATTCATGGGATGTGGATGTCACTGGCTAAACCAACATTTATTACCCATCCCAAATTGCCCTTGAGAAGATGGCGATAAGCTGCCTTCTTGAACTGCTGCAGTCCACGTGGCATAGGTACACCCACGGTGCTGTTAGTCAGGAGGTGGTGAGGGGGAGTGTTCCAGGATTTTGACCCAGCAGCAGTGAAAGACTGGTGATATATTTCCAAGTCCGGATGGTGAGTGGCTTGAAGGGGATCTACCAGGTGGTGGTGTTCCCATGTATCTGCTGCCTTTGTTCTTCTAGATGGTAGCGGTTGTGGGTTTGGAAGGTGCTTATCCCACGTTTGACAAAGTTCAACTTTATAAAGGGTTTTAACAGCGAAATTAAAAGCATAACAGAGCAAGCTCTCATCAGTTCAGTAATTTTGTATTGATTTCAGTCTGTGGAGTGACTATGGAAGAGTATAGCAACACTGGCAGCATCTTCTGGATCTCCACATTCAACTACACATGTGCAGACTCCAAAGGCTGCTGTCAGTTTCAGAGGCAGAATGACGATGAACACTGACAGTTTCATCATTATTACTACCACAAATGCCGACTGATAATACCCCCTTGCGGCAGTTTGAAACAACGTCTTATTCTATCTGCAAGTGTAAACCAAGTTTGTTCAATACTGGTTAATCTTAGTCCTCCTGGTGTGAAACCATGCTTGTAAGGATTGGATACCAGAAAATCTAATCACAACAGCTCCTGACCTTCCATTCGCTAAAATGAATAGATGAATGAGGAGGGATTGGAAGCGGATGATTCATAATAGGCACTCCGGGGGTTAAGGCTCAGGAGCTTAAAAATTGGAAAATTCATGCTAATTTTAACATTCTTGGGGAAAATTGCTTCTCTCAATTTTGAACAAAATCTCAAACAGTAGTTCCGTTTACATCTGAAACAGGAAGTGTTGCCCCAATTCAGCTCCCAAGTTGTCTTCTCCTGGAATTCCACTGAGTCTCGTTTGTTTTCAACTGCATTTTAATTTAAAAAACACTTTGTCATATTTGCACCTGAAATAAAAGCTGATTTGTGCATTCTCCTTATAACGTACATAATATCTCAACCACAGAACACAAAAGTATTTATTTTATCTTTATTGTGTCAGCAATTTAAAAAAAAATCAGCAATATTGTTCAGATTACAGCGGCAGTAATGTTATCTCGCAGTGGCACTGCAACTAGAGCCTCTCTACAAGCATTTCCTGCACAATAATGGTCTGTTACTTGATGAGACAGATAGCAAGATGCGAGATAGGTTCAATGAGCCTGATTCTTTCATCATTTACTTGGCTGAGCAAAAGAGGAATTATATAACATTCTCTCAGGAGAGTCCAACAATTCAGTTTAAAATTGAAAGGAATTAAATGTGGGTCTTTCAATCCAATAGTTGATAAATCTATTAGCTTTCAGACCCACTACAACCAAGCTAATGTTGTATCTGGGGACAACATAAGGGGACTTCCCACAGAAATCATCAAATAGCAACCCTAATAGGCATCCTGGCAGATATTCTTTCTACCTCACTAGCTTGGGGGCAACAAAAGCTATTTGCAGCCAGCAACTGTCATCATAGAATGATATGGCACATAAGGAGGTCTACTGTGCCTTTCTCCAACTGAGAAGAGCGCAGATAAAAAATGAAACCTTGTGCTTTATTGTTCAGTGCAGCACCGCATGGTGCAGATGCCCACTGAGCTAGCCAAATGGGATATCAATACTGAAAACAATATTTAATATTTAAGGAACAAATGTGTGCATTACAACAGTTATACATTCCTTTCTGGTGCAAAAATTCAACAGGAACAGCAACCCAGCCATGGCTAACAAAAGAAAGTAAGGATAGTATTAGACCCAAAGGGGAGTCATATAAAGTTTCTGGAAAAAGTAGCAAGCCTGAGGATTGGAGGCAGTTTAGAATTCAGCAAAGGAAGACCAAGAGATTGATTAAGAGGGGAAAAGTAGAGTATGAGGGTAGACTTGCAAGGAACACAAAAGCGGACTGTAAAAGCTTCTACAATTATGCAAAAAGAGAAATAAAAGGATTATTGAAGACAAACGTAGGTCCCTTACAGTCTGAAACAGGAGAATTTATGATAGTGAACAAGGAAATGGCAGACCAATTATACAACTAATTTTAATTCTGTCTTCACGGAGGAAGACACAAACAACTTCCCAGAAATGCTAGGAACCAAGGATTTAGTGAGAAGGAGGAATTGAAGGAAATTAGTATTGCTAAAACAATAGTTCTGGAGAAATTAATGGGACTGATAGCTGATAAATCCCCAGGCTTGATATTCTACATCCCAAGGTACTAAAGGAGGTGGCAGGGAAATAGTGAATGTGTTGGTTGTCATCTTCCAAAATTCTGTAGATTCTGGAACAGTCCCAGCAGATTGGAGGCTGGCAAATGAAACTGCGCTATTTAAAAAGGGAGCCAGGGAGAAAACAATGAAATACAAACAGGTTCGCCTAACATCAGTAGTAGGGAAAATGCTACAGTCTATTATAAAGGATGTGATAAGAGGAAAATAGAAAATAACAATAGGATTAGACAAAGCCAACATGGATTTATGGAAGGGAAATCATGCTTGATAAACCTACTGGAGTTTTTTGAGGGCATAATAGACAAGAGTGAACCAGGAGATGTGGTGTAATTGGATTTTCAGAAAACTTTTGATAAAGTCCCAATAAGAGGTTAGTGTGCAAAATTAAAGTATGTGGGATTGGGGGTAATTTATTGGCATGGATTGAGAATCGGTTAGCAGACAGTAAACAGAGAGTAGAAATAAATGGGTCTTTTTCAGAGTGACAGGCAGTGACTAGTGGGGTACCACAGGGATCAGTGCTTGGGCCCCAGCTATTCACAATATATATCAAAGATTTGGATGAGGGAACCAAATGTAATATTTCCAAGTTTGCTGGTGTCACAAGATTTGGTGGGAATGTGAGCGGTGAGGAGGGCATTAACAGGTTTCAAGACAATTTAGGCAGATTGAATTAGTGGGCAAATATATGGTAGATGCAGTATAACGTGGATAAGTATTATCTTTGGTACTATTTCGGTAGGAAAAACAGAATAGCAGAGTATCATTTAAATGGTGATAGATTGGGAAATGTTGATGTACAAAGGGACCTGGGTGTCCTTGTACACCAATCACTGAAAGCAAGCATACAGGTGCAGCAAGCAGTTACGAAGGCAAATGGTATGTTGGCCTTCATTGCGAGAGGATCTGAATACAGGAGCAAGGATGTCTTACTGCAGTTGTACAGGGGGCCTAGCTGAGTCCACACTTGGAGCAGAATTTTGCCGTCGGCGAACGGAGGTGGGGCCCGCTCGCCGGCGCATAAAATGACGCGGGATCACGTTGGGCGGAACCCCCGACCTCATCCCAGTCCATTTAAATTTTCAGGAAGGCAGGGGAACAGCCAAATCAGCTGTGGGCCTACCGACCTGTCAATGGCCAATTGAGGACATTGACAGGATCAATTAAACAATTAAAGGACTTGCCCGTCCAACCTTAAGGTTGGCGGGCAGGCCAGGAGCCCCAGCGACTATTAGACAAAACATGAAACCTCATCCACCAGCGGGATGAGGTTTCATGCAGGGTTGCAAAAATTTTAATAAAGTTATAATGTAAATTATGAACATGTCCCATCTCATGTGACATTGTCACATGAGGGGGACATGTTCGAGAATTTTTTTTTCCTATTTTTAATATTTTTAAAACTGTCAGCGATCTCCCTGAGGCTAAGTGCAGCCTCAGGGAGATGTGCACTCTTTCGTGCGCATGCGTGAAAGAGCGCACTCTCGCTCTTGGGGAATGCCCCCCGCCCGCACAGGGAGGGCATAGTGCTTTCCGCCAGGTGTTACGCTGGGCTGCCCTTAATTGGCTCACCCACTTAAAATGGCGGTGGGGCCCACTTCTCCGGCGGATATTGGCTCCCTGCCCGCCGGAAATTGGGTCGGACCCGCCCACCGCTCACCCGGCAGAAAATTCTGCCCCTGTGCAATTTTGGTCTCCTTACCTAAGAAAGGATATATTTGCCATAGAGGGAGTACAGCGACAGTTCACCAGACTGATTCCTGGGGTGGCAGGATTGTCGTATGAGGAGAGAATGGGCCGGCTGTATTCACTGGAGTTTTGGAGAATGTGAGGAGATCTCATTGAAACATACAAAATTCTGACAGGGATGGACAGACTAGATGCAGTGATGATGTTTCCTCTGGCTAGGGGGGACGTGGGGGGGAGGGGGGGGTGCGATGTCTAGAGCAAGGGGTCGCAGCCTCAGGATATGGGACAGGCCATTTAGGACTGAGATGAGAAAAACTTCTTCATGCAGAGGGTGGTGTGCATGTGGAATTCTCTACCACAGAAGGCTGTGGAGGCCAAGTCACTGAATATATTTAAGGAGGAAATAGATTTCTGGACTCTGAAGACATTAAGGGGTATGGGGAAAGAGCAGGAGTATGACGCTGAGATAGAGGATCAGCCATGATCATTTTGAATGGCAGAGCAGGCTCGAAGGGCCAAATGACCTACTCCTGTTCCTATTTTCTGGGTTTCTGTTTTGAGTTAGCTTCTGTTACATTGGTGCTTTCAAAGAACATTTATCCTAAAGAAATTCACTCAACAGGTTTTGACCAAAGTACTGGGGTTACTGCGGGAAATAAGACTGGCCACACTCTTTGAATCCTCCTTGAATATGATAGTATCAGAAGAAAGTGGGTCACAAGTGTTAAATCCCTGTTCAGAACAAGGGAGAGGAATAAACCTGGTACCTACGGCGAGTTAGCTTAATGTCGGTGGTGGGAAAACTTCAATAGACCATAATTCAGGACAAAATTAATTGTCACCAAAGAATATGGATAAATAAATAACAGCCACTATATCTTTGTTAAAACAAATCATATCTGACAAATAAAATGGAGTTCTTCTATGAAATAACAGAGAGAGCTAAATTTTCCCCCTGTTGGGGGGAAGTTGATGGGTGGGCGCACAGAGGCATGCTTCCGATCAGCACCCCCGATCAGAGGTGCGGCACCATTTTACATGGGCGGGCCTTACGTCCGCACAGAAGCGCTATGCGTCCCAGAGCGGGAGGGGGGTAATCCCAAAATCGAGAGTGCGCTCTTTCGCGCATGCGCATGAAAGAGCGCACTCATCTCCCTGAGGCTAAGTGCAGTCTCAGGGAGATCGCCTCAAAATGTTAAAAACCTAAAAATAGAAATGTAGAATTTCCCTAACATGTCCCCTCATGTGACAATGTCACATGAGTTGGGTCATGGCCACAATTTTCCTAAAAACTGTATTTAACTTTTTTACAAACTACACGAAACCTCATCCCGCCGGTGGATGAGGTTTCATGATTTTTCCAGTTGCTGCCGGGGCTCCTGGCCTGGCTGCCAACCTTAAGGCTGGACGGGCAGGTCCTTTAATTACATAATTGATCCTGTCAATGGCCTCAATTGGCCATTGATAGGTCAGTGGGTGCACAGCTGATTTCGGTGCGCCCCTGTCTTCCTGAAAATTTAAATGGGGCGCGGTGATGTCAGGAGCTCCCCCCGATGTCACCGCGCGTCATTTTACGCGTTGGCGAGCAGGCCCCACCCCCGCTCACCGACGTGTAAAATCCTGCCCAGCGAGTGAATGAGGGAGTTGCAGTTGATGTGTGTATGGGCTTTCAAAAAGTGTTTGATAAAGTGCTAAATAATAGATTTAGGTAAAATTGAGGTCAGTGGGATTGGCATTATAGATAAAAAAAAATTGGCTAAAAGGCAGAAAACAAGAGTAACTGGGAAAAATTAATAATCAGGTTAAAGGGGAGTATACAGCGGTGTTCCCTAGCTGTTGGTATTAGAGCCATTGCTCTTTTCTGTAGGAGACTGGGAAATTTTGTTGTAGTACTTTTCTTCAGCAGATTAAATAAGTCATAGAGTCAATTATGGCACAGAAGGAGGCCATTCTGCCCAAATGAATTATAGAATCTATGATAGATTGAATTGCACATAGTTTGTGGAAATAACAGGCTTGATGGTCCAAAATGCTGTCTGTGTTCAACAAGAATGTTATACTTAAAGATTTTTCATTAACTATCCTCTGCCCTTAAAACTATTGTAAAAACAGTTCATAGTAATTGTAGTTTGGATAATCTATGGGATATGGAGAATGACGTATCAAGAATTTCTTCTAACTCACTTGGTTCAATAGATTTATTGGCACCTTGAAACTAAGAAGAGGTTTCATAGTGCATATGGAGTTAGGGCTTTCACAGTAATCAAAGAAATCATTAATTGACAACTGTGAATAAAAATATTCCTCTTATAGTTTTAAAATTCTCAGATCACAATGAAAATCATACAAGAAGCACTGTTACAGTTACAATTACAATAATTGGAAGAAAAGCACAGAATGTAATCAAAATGTAAATTTTGAAAATGGGAGTAGTTAAATAATTAATATTTATATTCAGTTTATGCTGCAGATTCATGCCCACAGTACCTGGTTGAGGTTTCCTAATCATTTTACTTACCGTCCTTAAGCCATCAGGAGAAGAAAAATTTGCTTTATGTAAAAAGAGAGCGAGGGAGATGGAGAGGGAGAGAGAGAAAGGAAAGAAAAAGAGAATAGCGTGATTTGATCAGCCTGAACTGGATGTGGTCTCGCAGGGCCTTTGGCGTGACAAGAAAAAGTTCTATCCAACTGCCTCACTCCATCACCAATGCTTGTAGAAAGATGATTATGTGCTTCAGTTACTTAGAACATAAGAACATAAGAACTAGGAACAGGAGTAGAGCATTCGGCCCCTTGAGCCTGCTTCGCCATTCAATAAGATCATGGCTGACCTTCTCGTGTTTCGATTTCCACATTCCCATCTAACCCCAATAACCTTTGATTCCTTGCCTAACAAGAATCTATCCACAACAAAAACAGAATTACCTGGAAAAACTCAGCAGGTCTGGCAGCATCGGCGGAGAAGAAAAGAGTTGACGTTTCGAGTCCTCATGACCCTTTGACAGAACTTGAGTTCGAGTCCAAGAAAGAGTTGAAATATAAGCTGGTTTAAGGTGTGTTTGTGGGGGGCGGAGAGATAGAGAGAGAGAGAGAGAGGTGGGGGGGTGTGGTTGTAGGGACAAACAAGCAGTGATAGAAGCAGATCATCAAAAGATGTCAACAACAATAATACAAAAGAACACATAGGTGTTAAAGTTAAAGTTGGTGATATTATCTAAACGAATGTGCTAATTAAGAATGGATGGTAGGGCACTCAAGGTATAGCTCTAGTGGGGGTTTTTTTTTTATAATGGAAATAGGTGGGAAAAGGAAAATCTTTATAATTTATTGGAAAAAAAAGGAAGGGGGAAACAGAAAGGGGGTGGGGATGGGGGAGGGAGCTCACGACCTAAAGTTGTTGAATTCAATATTCAGTCCGGAAGGCTGTAAAGTGCCTAGTCGGAAGATGAGGTGTTGTTCCTCCAGTTTGCGTTGGGCTTCACTGGAAAAATGCAGCAAGCCAAGGACAGACATGTGGGCAAGAGAGCAGGGTGGAGTGTTAAAATGGCAAGCGACAGGGAGGTTTGGGTCATTCTTGTGGACAGACCGCAGGTGTTCTGCAAAGCGGTCGCCCAGTTTACGTTTGGTCTCTCCAATGTAGAGGAGACCACATTGGGAGCAACGAATGCAGTAGACTAAGTTGGGGGAAATGCAAGTGAAATGCTGCTTCACTTGGAAGGAGTGTTTGGGTCCTTGGACAGTGAGGAGAGAGGAAGTGAAGGGGCAGGTGTTGCATCTTTTGCGTGGGCATGGGGTGGTGCCATAGGAGGGGGTTGAGGAGTAGGGGGTGATGGAGGAGTGGACCAGGGTGTACCGGAGGGAGCGATCCCTACGGAATGCCGATAAATAAGAATCTATCCACCTCTGCCTTAAAAATATCCAATGACCTTGCTTTCACCACCTTCTGAGGCAGAGAATTCCAAAGTTGCACAGCCCTCTCAGAGAAAGGATTTCTCCCCATGTCTGTCCTAAAAGGGCGACCCTAATTTTAAAACAATGCCCCCTAGTTCTGGACTCACCCAAGACAGGAAACATCCTTTCAACATCCAGTTTGTCAAGGTCATTCAGGATCTTGTATACTTCAATCAAATCACCCCTCACTCTTCTAAACTCCAGTGGAAACAAGCCCAGCCTGTCCCACCTTTCCTCATGAGACAACTTGCTCATTCCAGGTATCAATCTAGTAAACCTCCTTTGAACTGACTCCATTGCATTTACATCCTTCCTTAAATAAGGAGACCAAAACTGCACATAGTATTTGAGGTGCAGTCTCACCAATGCTCTGTATAACTGAAGCATAACATTCTTACTTTTATGTTCAATCCCACTCATAATAAAGGATAGCATTCCATTAGCCTTAATTATTGCTGTACCTGCATACTAAGGGAAGAATTCGCCCCCCCCCCCTTCCACTATTGGGGGGGGGGCATGTGCAAGAGTGGATACGCCTCTGATCAGCGACCCTGATTGGGGGCGCGCCGCCATTTTACATGGGTGGGCCAACTAAGGCCTGCCCAGCGTGAGGTCTGCCAGCAAGTTCTATGCACTCCCTGTGCGGGTGCGGTGGGGGGGGCGGTGGAGAATCCCTCAGCCGACAGTGTGCTCTTTCGCACACACACGTGAAAGAGCGCACTCATCTCCCTGAGGCTAAGTGCAGCCTCAGGGAGATCGGCGCCAAATTCAAAAATAGGGAAGGTGCCAAAATAAAATTTCCCTGACATGTCCCTCATGTGACACTGTCACATGAGTTGGGGCATGTCCATCACTTTAAACCAAACATTTATTAAAATTTTAAAAACCCTCATGATACCTCATCCCGCCCATGGATGAGGTTTCATGCTCTTTCTAATCCCCGGCAGGGCTCCCGGCCTGCCTGCTAACCTTGATAGGTCGGCGGGCGCACAGCTGATTCGGCTGCGCCCCTGCCGACCTGAAAATTGAAATGACGCGGGGTGACATCGGGAGTTCCGCCCAACTTCATCCCGCGTCATTTTACTCATCGGCAAGCGGGCCCCGCCTAAAGGTCCTGGCCTAACTTTTTGTGACTCGTACTAGAACATCTAGATCCCGCTGCACCTCAGAATTATACAGCCATTCTCTATCTAAGTAATACTTTGCTTTTTTGTTCTTCCTGACAAGGTGAACAACTTCACATTTTCCCACATTAAACTCCATTGGCCAGATCTTTGTCCACTCATTCAACCTATCTATACCCATCTGCAACCTCCTCATGTCCTCTTCACAACATACTTTCCTACCTATCTTTGTGTCATCTGCAAAGTTAGCTCCCATGTCTTCACTCCTCTCATCTAAGTCATTGATGTAAATCGTAAAAAGTTAAGGCCCCAGCACAGACCGTCTGTGGGAGCCCACTCGTCACATAATGCCAATCTGAAAAAGACCCATTTATGCATACTCTCTGCTTTCTGCCAGCCAGCCAATCTCCTATCCATGATGAGAAGTGGAATTCACACATTGGGATTTTTTTGTATTAGCATTAAAAGTGTAAGCGAAGCAGCAGATCAATAATAATAATGTGCATTTATGAAAACTTAAGTTCTCTAAAATAACAGATCTTTTAGGGCCCAGACTCGCTGCTCAGTTCTGAAGAAGAGTCATATTAGACTCAAAACGTTAACTCTGCTTTTTCTCTCCACAGGTGCTGCCAGGTCTTTTGAGCTTTTCCAGCACTTTCTGTTTTTATTTCAGATATCTAGCATCCGCAGTATTTTGCTTTTATCTAAGTAAATTAAGATCTCTTTCCCCAAAATACTTTCATTTGCAGTTTAGGTAGTCATTTTTCTATTGCTGGACAGCTGTTACATACACCCCATTCTCAGAGTGAAAATTAATGTTGCACTAGCATTTTTACATATCAATGAGCTTTAAAAATTGTCAAATTTTACATGAAAATTCCCCTTTCCTCTGCCAAAATTTATGGTGAGTGAATTCTCTTGAAGATGCAATTAATACTTCTTTATCTTATGCATTCCTTTCCCACGGCTCAATGTACTCCAAGTCCAGGTGAGCAAAGATTTCTTCCTCAGTCTTAGCTTTAAGAAATGCCCTCTGTAAAAGGGAAAAGAGAAGAATTTAATCAATAGAAGATCAGATGTTCCATGGCATGCTGCATTAGCCATGCAGACTGTGCTCTGTTAAATAATGGCTACAGTTAAAAGTGACTAATTTCCATGGCTAATATGTACACGGAAAGACTCTATCTGTTAATCCTTGTTAAATTTAATTGTTAATTCATGTTAAATGTTTAATATTGGCCATATGATAAAGGAACAATTGTGCTGTTTTAGTAGAAATACCCTCTGCACGTGCTTGGAGCCCATAGAAAGACTGGTGAATGCCTCACAGCAGCAGGTTGGTGGGGCCCAAAGGTAAATCCTGCAAAACAGCCCAGCATGAACACACTTGTCTGTGAGGGTTACAGCCGTGGCTGGAGGCAATCCTGTGGAGGGGCTTCCCCTGCGAAATGATGGCCTGGCAGCTGTGGCCACAATATAATGCATACAATTTACATCTTCAGAGGGCACCTCCATCTTGAACTGCCCTCATGGTTTCCCACTTACAGTTGCAGTTTCCACCTCTCCCAGAGGAGCTGCTGACCACCTGGAGCCTCAGGCGCTCCCATTGGCCCTCCCAACTGCTGACCAGCCTACCATCCTTAATTGGGCGGGACTCCCAGATATGGCCTCTTAAATGGCCACCTCCTGAAAAGTCTCCTCTAGGGTCCTGCCAAGGCCACTTCCAGGTTACTGATCCAGAATTCAGCCTGACATCAGGATCAGGACGCCAGGGCTAAAATTCAGCCAACTGTGTCATTGTGGCTCAGTAACATCACTCTTACTTGTGAGTCAGAAGGCCGTGTGTCCATGCCCCATTATGGGTTCAACATATAATCTAGGATAATACTTTGTGCAGTTCTGTGGATGTGCTATGTTGTTGAAAGTATGGTCTCTTGGACAATGTGTTTAATCAATTTGGATGTGCCACCAGCTCTGAATTGTTCTTCTCATCTCTTTTGCTCCCTCTGCCCCAAAGCCACAGCCATGATCACAACCCCTGCTTGCAACATAACCCCATCCACTAATATCACAAACTTCCCTCATGCCTTGTCAGCTCAATGGCAATGATCCCTCCCACTGTTAATTCTTATGAACATAATCATGAAATGTGCATATAATGTTACACATCGGGCTGGATTTGATGTTGCACTGCAATCCTTGACCACCCAGCTAAGGAGTTGGTGGGGTGCCTGCCCACGATCATGTTGGCTGCCCCACAGCAAATTAATGCTGAGAGCAGTGTCAATTGCTTTAAGGCGAGACTTCTGCCTCTATCTCGGGAAGAATCCCTACCTTAGAGCTGCCAGCCAATCAAACTGTAGTCCCAGAAGCACCAGTTTGGACCGGTGGCCAGTACTGGAACTGCAGGCAGACCCACTATGCCAAACAGCTCAGCTAAGTCCGGGGTCAGCAGTCTCAAGTGGGGTGGGGGTGGGTGGGCAAGATTAAAGGGGAAAGGGAGAGATTACGTGGGGAGGGTGCCTCTGATAGGCCCCGGGGATCTACAAAGGAAGTTCTCCACCTTGCTCAACACCAGACCGTGTAACTAAAGCTGCTGGGCTTCCTACATGGCATGGCCTTTCCCCCTGCTGTGTGTAAAATAATGACACAGGCAGGATGAGGCCTAAATAGGACATTGATTAGCTACTTATGGGCTTCAATAGATCCAAAGTTGGGTGAGCTGCCTGATGCCTCTGCTGCACCCTATAGAATTTAAGGCAGCTTGTGGCCAAATCCACCTGCGGGGAAGCTTAAAATCCAGCTCATACATAAATCTTTGAAGCCGGAAGACAGATCAATCAGGCTGTTAAAAAAACATCAGGGATCCTGGGAATAGAGTACAAAAGCAAGGAGATTAAGTCGAATCTTTATAAATCACTGGTTAGGGCTCATCTGGCGCACTTTAGGGAGGCTATCAAGGATTAGAGAGAGTGAAGAGCAGAATTACAAGGATGTTACCAGCGATGTAGGAACTCAATTATCTGGTGAGACTGGAGAAGCTGGGATTGTTCTCCTCAGAGCAGAGAAGGTTCATAAAATCATAAGAAACAGGATCAGGAGTAGGCCACTCGGCCCCTCGAGTCTGCTCTACCATTCAGTAAGATCATGGTTGATCTGATTGTGGCCTTAACCTCTACTTTTCTGCCTGCTTCTCTCCTCCCACCCCCCCAATAACCCTTGACTCCCTTGTCAATCAAAGGTCTGCCTAACTCAGCCTTGAATGACCCAGCTCCCACTGCTCCCTGAGGAAGCGAATTCCAAAGCTTAACAACCATCAGAGAAGAAATTCCTTATACCTGCCTTAAATGGGAGACCCCTTATTTTTAAACTGTGCTCCCTAGTTCTAGAATCCCCCATAAGGGGAAACATTCTCTAAGCATTCACTCTGTCAAGTCCTCTCAGAATCTTATATGTTTTGATAAGATCATCTCTCATTCTAAAGTCCAACCTACTCAACTTTCCCTCAGGTGACAACCCCTTTATCCCAATAATTATCCTAGTGAACCTTCTCTGAATTACATCAAATGAAAGTATGTTCCTCCTTATGTGAGAAGACCAAAACCACACAAAATATTCTAGATGCGGTCTCACCAATGCCCTGTACAGCTATAGAAAGACTTCCCTATTTTTATACTTCATCCTCCTTGTAATAAAGGCCAACACTCCATTTACCTTTCCAATCACTTGCTTTACTGTCGTGCTAACATCTTGTGATTCACGTAGCAGGACACCCAGGTCCCTTTGGACCGCAGATTGCTGCAGTCTATCTCCATTTAAATAATATTCTGCATTTCTATTCCTGTCGAAGTGGATAGCCTCACATTTTCCCACATTATACCCCATCTGCTAAAATGTTTGCCCACTTAACCTATCTATATCCTATCCTAACCATAGAACAGAATCATAAGGTATATTTAAGAAGTGTTCAAGGGGTGTTCTAGATCTTGAGAGGTTTTGAAAGAGCAAGTAAGGAAAAACTATTTCTACTGACAGGAGAATAAGTAACCAGAGAACACAGATTTGAACTAATTGCAAAAGAATCAAGGAGGAGTTCAGGAGTTTTTTTTTAAGCAGTGACCTGGGTTGCATTGCCTGAAAGGGTGGTGGAAGTAAATTCAGTAGCAAATTTCAGAGGTAATTAGGATTTATTCTTGAAAATGAAATATTTGCAAGGCTGTGAGGAAAGAGCAGGGGAGTGGCATTAATTGGATAGCACTTTCAAAGTACTGGCACAGGCACAATGGGTTGAATGGCCTCCTTGTGTGTTGCAAGATTCAATAATTCTATAACAGCTACACATTACATATAAAATTAAATGAAATTTCTAAAATGTATGTAGTTACTAATCATTTTAATTTTAAGAGTGCCACCTTTAATATTAGGAAGCCACCCCATAACCCTGCTCCACATTCCTCTCCCAGCCTCTTACTAATCTGCTTCCTGCTCCACTCCATTTTGCTCTCCTCTCCTACCTTCTAAATTTCTGCATGATAGTTCTTGTTGAATTAGTCAGCACCCTAGCTGTATCCTAGGGTTATTAACCCCCAACATTGTCCAGGCTTCCATCAAAATGCATTTTCAGTTTCCTGAATGGTGTTGCTCAGGCCCAGGGATGAAGTACTTCTATAATCTGATTTATGCCTGTGCTTCTTTGATGGTCTGAACTATCAGATTCTTCCCTGATTGTCAATTCTCACTGCCCAGCAACATCCCTATCCTTGGAGCTGGAAGTGCAGGCTATCACCAGGTTGAGTGATTCCCAGCTAGGATATTCCTTGTGACAGCCAATACTTTCTAGCTAGTTACAGGTAGCCATAAATTCACAGGAAGCGGGACCAGTTATGATGAAATTGGCTGTACCTGCAGCAACCGGACTTTCTTGGTTTATTGCCACAAGCCGGCAGGAACACGGCATCCTGTACTTACTGGAGTTGACGAAGATGACACGGTCTCCAGAGCAGAAGATGAAGTTCTTCGATGATGCATTTACAAAAGGAGTATTAACAGTAGATTCTTAGCTTTTCAGTAACAGAACATGCATTGCCATCCTTAAGCTTCAATTTGACACCATCATACTAAAATCAGTCATTTAAAATTATAGCCTTTAATGATAGTTATTGACATACAAAGCAATGCGTAGTTATCAAGCCATTAAATAAATGCAATAACATTTGCAGACTGCAGTATGTCATGTACCTGGGTTCAATCCTGACCTCAGGTCTCTGTGTGGAGTCTGCGTGGGTTTCCGCTGGGTGCTCCGGTTCCCTCCCACCATGCAGAGACATGCTGGTAGGCAATGCTAGGTGGATTGGCTACGGTAAATTGTCCCCCAGTGTGTGTGTGTGTGTGTGTGTGTGTGCCCTGTGATGGACTGGCATCCTGTCCTCGGAGTACCCTGCCTAGCGCCCATTGCCTGCTGCCACCCTGAATTGGATGAAGTGATTCTGGAAAAGTGAGAGTGAGTGAGTATGCCATGTGACTAAGCCTGTCACCAAATATGGCACCTGAACCAAACATGTCACCTGACTGAGCCAGTTACTGTAAAGATTCCAGCCAAATCCCTCAGAATTTTATAGAGCAATAGCCAGACAGTTTCACACAGCATCATCATCCAGTGGTGGTGCGACTCCCTTGCTGAGTAAATCCTAAGCCAGAGTTTAGTTGCTCCATTGTTCAATTAATTACAACCACTTTCTATCTGGTCATTTTCCCCTATTTCCCTAAACAGGAACAACCACACCTTCCTACAAAAGCTCATTATCAAAGGTTAGTAACATTATCAGTTTTTTTAAACACTCCTTTGTTCAGGTCTAGGGAGAAGCAGAAAACTGAGAGTAGTGTGGATAAGAAAAATAAAGGTTCCAATTTTAATGGAATTCCAGGTTTTCTATCAATTTTAGTGCCCATCTCTGTCTCCCCAGCCATAAAATGATGGTTAACACAGGTCCTCGGTTCTGAAGATAGGCAAGAGGCATCTCACATTACCTGCTCACTGGGGTATATCACAACACCTTCTATGGCTCCATGTTCTTGTTGTAAACACATTGTAAAATTTAAATATTTAAATACATTTTGAAAGTAAATTTTACCCACTTCTGTTTCTCATGCATGACATGGACGGGTGGGCAGTTTGCCAGACCTCTACTAATTATGGAAATACAAGGTGATTCACCTTCTAATTTTTTCTCTATCCCGGGTGGAAGATCTTTGCCTTTGCTTGCCACGTCCCAGATGGTACAACTAATGTTCAGAACTTACCTGCTGATGAATTGCAGAACAAAGCTGCATTTCAGAATTATGTGAGACAGCACACTGATAAGCTAATGTACTTTACTAACTGTTCTTAAAATGTTTTGCATATAAATAGAACACTCCATGGTAAGCTGGGGAATATAGACCTTACACCAATAGTTAACAAAATCTTAATGACTCATAAATGTTGCCACATACGGCAATACTAAGAAGCACATGGAGAACAGAACTGTGCAAGAAGGGCAGTGGCAGCAAGAGATAAAAACCGGCAGCTGAGAGCCCCTTCAATCTGTTTCTACCTGTCAGAGCCAGTCTGTGACTTCAAAGGAAAACAGGTAGGTGATTGGTGGGTATCTCTTCCGTGTGTATTTTGATTGGCCAAGTTTAAATCAGGAGATGTTACTACAGCTGAAGGATACAGCTAAGAAATTCACTTTTAAAATATTTAACATCCAAATTAATTAAATAGAATAGAGGTGGCTGGGCAGGTGATGTGTTGCAGCTGTAGTATGTGAGAAAGGTGGACACCGGTGTGATCCATGGTGACCACATCTGCAGCAAGTGTTGGATGCTTGAGGAACTGTGGTTCTGAGTTGATAAGCTGGAGTCCGAGCTGCGGACACTGCGACACATCAGGGAGGGGAGAGTTACCTGGACACCATGTTTCAGGAGACAGTCACACCCCTTAGATTAATTACATCAAATGTGGACCGTGGTCAGGGACAGGAGGGGTGACTGCGAGTGAGGCAGGTATGGCGATCCAGAATTTAGTTTTGGAGGAGCCTCAGCCAATGCCCTTGTCCAATAGAGGTATGATGTTCTTGCTCCTTGTGTGGATGAGGTCACAGACTGCAGGGAGGATGAGCGAACTGACCACAGCACCGTGGTACAGAGTGCCATTCAAGTTGGATGAGAAAAGAGAAATGTAGTAGTAATAGGGGATAACATAGTTAGGGGAACAGATACTGTTCTCTGCAGCAAAGACAGGGCGTCCTGAAGGTTGCCTACCTGGTGTCAAGGTTAAGGACATCTCTCCTGGGCTGGAGAGGAACTTGGAGCAGGAAAGGAAGGATCCAGTTGTCGTGGTCCACATAAGTACCAAAGACATTGGTAGGACTAGGAAAGAGGTTCTGCTGAGGGACTACCAGCAGTTCGGGGCTAAATTAAAAAGCAGAACCACAAAGGTAATAGTCTCCAGATTATAACCTGAGCCAATTGGCATGGGGTAACTAAGATTAGAGAGGTAAATGCGTGGCTCAAAGATTGGTGTGGGAGAAATGTGTTGCGATTCATGGGGTACTGACATGAGTATTGGGAAGGGGAGAGCTGTTCCATTGGGATGGGCTTCATTTGAACCATGCTGGGACCACTGTCCTGGCAAATCATATAATTAGGGTTGTAGACAGGACTTTAAACTAATTTGGGGGGGGTGGTGGGGGGGGTGAGGGTTCAATTGAATGGAAGTTTAAAAAATCAAAAAGAAACAAGAGAGCAGAGGTGCAGGGGAGTGAGGGTTCAATTAAATGGAAGTTTAAAAAATCAAAAAGAAACAAGAGAGCAGAGGTGCAGGGGAGTGAAGAGGCAAACAATAATCAAAGTGTGACAGGAAGGGGCAGAAACTATAAGCAGAAGAGTGCAGCAGAAATTAAAACCAGAGTGAGTAATAATGGTAAAAAGTCAAAGCTTAAGGCTCTTTATCTGTATGCATTAAGCATTTGTAACAAGATAGAGGAGTTGATGGCACAAATAGAAATAAGTGAATATGACTTGATAGCTATTACAGAGACATGGTAGCAGGGTGACCAGGACTGGGAACACAATATTCTAGGGTATGCGACATTCCGGAAAAATAGGTAAAAAAGAAAAGGTGGTGGGGTAGCTTTCTTAATAAAGGAAGGTATCAGTGCTGTGGGGACTAGCGATATAGATGTAATACATCATGATGTGGAATCAACTTGAGTGGAAATAAGGAATAGCAAGGGGAAGAAGTCATGGGTGGGAGTCGTTTATAGGCCCCAGAAGAGTTGCCTCACTGTAGGACAAAGTATAAATCAAGAAATAATGGAGGCCTGTAAGAAGGGTGCTACAATCATCATGGGTGATTTAATCTGCCTATTGACTGGACAAATCAGGTTGGCAGATGGTAACATGGAAGACAAATTTGTAGAGTGTGTCAGGGTTTGTCTATTAGAGCAATGTGTTACAAAACTCCCAGGAACAGGCTATTTTAGGCCTAGTAATATGTAATGAGGTGGGATTATTAAGATACATCATAGTTAAGGATTCTCCAGGGGGTAGCAATCACAACATGGTAGAATTTAAAATTCAGTTTGAGGGTGAGCAACTTGAGTCTCAAACCAGTGGCCTCAACTTAAATAAGGGCAATTACAGAGGTATGAAGAAAGAGTTATCTAAAGCAGTCTGAGAAAATAGACTAAGGGGTAGGTCAGTGGATGAGCAGTAGCAGACACTTAAGTAGATATATCATAGCGCTCAGCAAAAATTTATCCTAGTCAAAAAGAAGGGCTTGATGAGAAGGATGAAACACCCATGGTTAACAAAGGCAGTCAAGGAGAGTATCCAAACAAAAACTAAGCCATACAGAGTGGCAAAAACTATAGTAGGCCAGAGGATTGGGAATTTTTTTAGGAACCAGCAGCGGAGACTAAAAAGCTAATAAAGAGGGACAAAATTGATTATGAAAGTAAATTGGCAAGAAATATAAAAACAAACAACAAGGGCTTCCATGGGTATAGAAAAAGAGAGTGGCTAAAATGAGTGTGAGACCCTTGGAGGATGTGACTGCAGAATTAATAATGGGGAACAGGGAAATTGCAGATAATTTAAACCAATATTTTGCATTGGTCTTCATGGTGGAGGACACTATAAACATCCCAAACATATCAGATAAGCAAGGAGCTAATGGGAGAAAAGATCTTGTAACAGTCTCTATCATGAGGGACAAATTATTTGATAAACTAATGAGACCAAAGGCAGACAAGTAACCAGGACCTGATGGCCTGCATCCAAGGATTTTAAAGGAAGTGGCTGCAGAGATAGTGGAGGCATTGGTCAAAATATTCCAGAACTCACTGGATTCTGGGAGGGTCCCAGAGGTTTGTAAAACCACTAACGTGACGCCCCTGTTCAAGAAGGGAGGAAAGCAGTCAACTATGGGACAGTTAGCTGTTCTAAGTAAAATGTTAGAGTCCATTATTAAGGAAGAAATAGCAGGACATTTGGAAAAGCTTAACACAATCAAACAGAGTCAACATGGTTTTGTGGAAGGGAAATCAGGTTTGACAAACTTGCTAGAGTTCTTTGAGGATACAACAAGCGGAGTTGATAAAGGGGAACTGGTAGGTGTAGTATGTTTGGATTTCCAGAAGGTATTCGATAAGATGCCACATAAAAGGTTATGGTGCAAGATAGGAGCTCATGGTATTGGGGGTAATGAATTAGCATGGATTGAGGACTGGTTAACACACAGAACACAGAGTCGGGATTAATGGGTCTTTTTCAGGTTAGAGGGGCGTAACTAGTGGAGTGCCACAAGGATCAGTCCTAGGGCCTTAATTATTTACTATCTATATTACTGACTGGGAGGCAGGGGCAGAGTGTAATGTATCCAAATTTGCTGAGGATATGAAAATAGGTGAGAGGGCATGTTGTGATGAGGACATAAGGAATCTGCAACGTGATATAGATAAGTTGAGTGGGTGGACAAAAACTTGTCAGATGGCGTTTAATGTAGGAAAGTATGAGATCATGCACTTTGGTAGGAAGAATCAAAGGGCAGATTATTATTTAAGTGGAGAGACACTCCAAAAAACTGCAGCACAGTGGGATCTAGGTGTCCTTGTGCATGAAACACAAAATGTTAGTGTGCAGGTGCAACAAGTAATTAAGAAGGCAAATGAAATTTTGACCTGTATTGCTAGGGGGTTGGAGTTTAAAGATAGGGAAGTCTTGTTACAACTGTACAGGGTGCTGGTGAGGCCACACCTGGAGTACTGTGTACAGTTTTGGTCCCCGTATTTAAGGTAGAATATACTGGCATTGAAGGCAGTTCAAAAGAGATTCACTGGGCTGATTCCAGGGGTAAAGTGATTGACTTATTAACAATGGTTAAACAGGTTAGGCCTTTATTCATTAGAATTTAGAAGAATGAGGGGTGATCTTATTGAAAAGTATATGATTCTGAGGGGGCTTGACAGGGTAGATGTTGAGAAGATGTTTCCACTAGTGGGGGAATCTCAAACTAGGGGACATAGTTACAGAATAAGGGGACACTCATTCAAAACTGAGATGCGAATGAATTTCTTCTCTCAGAGGATAGTGTATCTCTGGGATTCTCTACCCTAGAGAGATGTGGAGGCTAGATCACTGAAAATATTTAAAGAGGAGGTAGATAGATTTTTTGAAATATCAGGGAGCTGAGGGCTATGAGGAGCTGGCATGAAGGAGGAGTTGAGGCCTGGGGCAGATCAGCCATGATCTGATTGAATGGCGGGACAAGCCTGAGGGGCTGAATGGCCTACTCCTGCTCCTATTTCTTATGTTCTTATGTTTACACAATTCATGAGACCCCCTTATCATGGAATAGTTACTATAAATTTCCAGTCTGATTTCCAGCCTTCAAATTTCTTGAAGTGTTAAACTCCAGAATTTTTATTACTAATAGTGTCCAAAGAGAACACATATTCAGTATATCATCCAGATCCTAAAGATACCCTGGTTTGTGCCTTGAGTTTAGTTTACTGTTTTTTCCCTCTATACTGATGTAAATCAAAATTCGTTAAGATGCCACTTTTTCAGAATACACTAATGGGATGATACAGATTTAATGATGGCAGTCTATAGGATTCTTTATTTCTTGCCTAATGGAGGAATAGATAATGCACAATCTGCCTCCTTTCTCACCTTGGTAGTCTATTTATTTATTCTAGGCTGGGTGTACCCAAGATGAAAACACATTACCTGTCAGTCAATTTTAATAAATGCTGCATGATCTGGCTTCTTGTCATTGCAATCCAACAGTTGGTCACACCCCAACTCAAAATTTGTTTTTCAGGGCTCAAAATAATTACATTTGAGGCTTGAAACATTATCATTATCTCTGCTTAGCAAAAAGCAGCTGCAAAATGTGATCCATGGCTTTTTGTGTGCATCCTGTTTGTCAAATTGCCATTCATGATCAATAACTATAATAAGAGTGAAAAGTTCCAGTTGACGTTTTGCCAGTAAACACATTAGCATTTTTTCTACACTTTCCATTGTGGGAAATGAATCCCTTATTGATGTCACCAATCTGTTACATTATAACCTTGAAAATGCTGCAATCCCCAAGAAATGGCTTTTTAATCTCACATTTCATTGTCAGCTTGCTGTAATGAATTCCATATACCAAACTTGGTGGAAAACTATTTGCATATCACTCAGTTTTCTAAAAGGCATCATGTCAATTACCTGCAATCCCTGATTAATTATAATTTCTTTCCTGATCCTAAATCAACAAAGTGGGATTCGGAATCAACTTTTACTTTAGTTCTTTAAAATTTCACCAGAAAACATCTTGAATATTTAGACTGCAAGTCCACTTTCATGATTTTATACAACCAATGAAAAGCTACGCAAAATTCATGCAATCATATGGACATAAAACAACTGAAGTTCAATGAAGACATCAAATATTACAAGAAAGCAAACTTCAAGTGGAGCTTCATGACTGCTTGGACCGCATGCTGTCAGGAGAATTCTCTAATTTAATTTTTAGAAATCAGACAAGGGGTTAGTCATCCACTGAAGTTTTGTGGAATAACTCCAAGGAGTAACTGACATTAAAAATGAACAAATGGTTAAAAATATTGTCCTCAAATTCTGAGGGTGAATCTGGAGAATATTAGAATTGAAATCCAAAGTCGGGGAACTGAAGTCAAAGCACAGGAATGACAGTCATGCAACTCAGCCATGGTTTCGCATGGTGCCCTTGGACCATCAGTGACTCAAATACTCAATGGTGGCTTGTCTGAGATCAGATGCCCAACAGCTGCTGAAGTAACACCAATCTATGATAGGCATCTATGAAAATCATCGTGAAAATGGACATAAACCAGTATATTATTTCTAAAATAAAGAATGGAAGTTTTGTACACTGGGCACCTGTAATTTTCTGTTTCCTGATGTGTGTTGGCAGCAGTGAGATTTCCTGCCACCAGCGTATGCTCAGTAAATTACTCCTCAGGTCATCCTCTCAAAAATCAGAACTTTGGATTCATTTGTTTTAGTTTCAGTGCTCAGCACAAATGGATAGGGCTACCTTTCCTTTCATTTTGTGAATAATTCTCTCACCACCTTTAGATTCTGCAACACACACAAACAATTGTAGTGGGACCATGCGTTAGAGCAAAAATTATTGTTTACTGACTGGAAGGAAACCCATAACTGACTTTTCAAAAAGAGATGAATGCCACATTTCAGTGACTTGGGATCATAGTCAAAGGTGGCTACATATTTGCATCACCTTCTACATTCCTAAAGCCAGTTAAATGGAGACAACGGGCAGATTTGTACTAAGTGCGGTAGTGCAATGGCGACTTGTCACACCATATCATCCCATTCATTATGCATTCCCGGGAAACATGCTAGGTCACTGGTAGGGCGGCCTCTGATTCACCCGCCCCATTATCACATAAGGCCATCAGTAAACCAGGCGCCATATTTAACAGCCGTCCCTGCACAAAGCTAGCACTCTTCAAGGGCTAGGAAGCTGTTGGGAACTGATGGCTGCCAAAATGTTGTATGTTTTCAAGAAGGAGTTAGATATAGCTCTTGGGGCAAAACGGATCAAAGGAAATGGGGAGAAAGCAGGAGCAGGCTACTGAGTTGGATGATCAGCCATGATCATAATGAACGGCTGAGCAGGCTCAAAGGGCCGAATGGCCTACTCCTGCTCCTATTTTCAATGTAAAGGGAGGAAACATGCTACCCCCAGATTTAGCGATGCCTCCCTTGAGCAGCTACTGGATGCAGTGCAGGCCTGCCACAAAGTCCACTACCCTTGCTCTGGGCAAAAACCAGCAAGCATGATGACAAATCCAGCATGGGAGGCAGTGGCAGCGGTGGTCAGTGCCAATACCCTGCAAAAGAGGACAGCCACCCAGTGCCAAAAGGGGATGAATGATCCCCTCTGTTCTGCCAAGGTAAGTCACGCTTTTTATCACTTTCAACTCACACACTTACAAGCCCATCACACATCCACAGGGATCTCATTCACTGCCAGTTCAAGAGATGTCACCACTCACGCTCTCACACATATCTTCATTTTCCCTGCGGATCGTGTCCTCATCCCGTCCATGACACCACTCACCACCCACACACATGCCAGGCATCTTTGTTATTTGGCCTGACAGGGATCCTGCTTACAATTTTTCCACCTCTACTCATGCAGGACAAGCCAGCACACAGCAAGAGGAAGAGGTTGCAGACTGGTGGAGGAATGACCGAGATCAACGTCTTCACAGACTTTGTAAACAGAGCCATCCAGCTGGCCAGCGAGGATCTGGACCGGTCCTGTGCTAACGGTGAGGTTGGCAGTGCTCAACCAAATGAGGATCGAGCAGTGCAACATTCATCAGACAACCATGATGTGAGTCACTTCCCCCGATCCACAGTCCCCTGCCATACACTAATTATCTCTCTTTGCTTTTGCAGGTACATCTGGGAAGCAGCCAAGGGGGTCCATGGACAGGTCCTCAATTCAGTCCCAAAGAAACCTCAGAAGAAGAATCTGATGAAACCCCCATTGAAGGTTCACCCTTCACCAGCGCAGAGACACATACCTCGGTGGGACCTAGCTCTTGAATAGCCTTGGGTTCACAATCTGGTGAGCACATCGCACTGTCTGATCCACAGCAGATGGAGGCAGGGACTTCACAGGTGTCAAGCATTTGGGGCACTGTTGGAGACCAGAACTCTGCTGAGTCCGAGTCAGATGATGAGCCTCTGGACTCGGTCATGTCACAGTTGCTGGAGCTGCAAAGGCAAGTTCGGGAACATCAGGAAGGGATGTCCGCTGCACTCCTCAGATTGCAAGGCATGATGGAGAAGTCCATCTGCCTTCAGTTTGTGGTGATAGCACAGGCTTGTCAATGCACCGAGGTCAACACTGGTAGAATGGCAGCTGCCATGGAGTCCTTGGTCCAAGACATTGGTCCTGCACTGCTGCACGGGCTGAACTCCATCGGTGACACCATAGTTGGCCTCAAACAGTGTCAACACAAGCAAGGTGCAGACAGCTCAACCTCGCTCCAACTTCCCCTTCTCCTCAAGGAATCAGCCAGGGGCCCTTGGGCACCCATAGGGAGGAGGATCAGCAGGTGTAGCCCCGGGGCCATCCACCCAGTTGAATCCGGGAGTGTCTGGCCCATCTGAATTCCCTCTTACTGTGACCCCAGCAGCTCCAGCTTCACAGGCCAAGGAGGGTGGCACTGCTACACAGCAGGACCCTGAAATCAGGCTGGGGCCATCCAGGTCTGGGCCCTCCAGAGGACACCCACCAAGGTCATCGCAGACAGAGCTTAGCAGTCAGCAGGCTGCCTTCGCCTCCGCTGTGGATGTCGGGGAAGCACCAAAACATTGTGGCAGGGTTAGGACAGTTAAGGAGAATTAGTTGCACAGCTTGAGCATGAGTGTTAATCACTTGTACATAATGTTCACTATCGTAACTGAACTCCCAAGAATGTCTAAAACAAAAACAGAATTACCTGGAAAAACTCAGCAGGTCTGGCAGCATCGGCGGAGAAGAAAGAGTTGACGTTTCGAGTCCTCATGTTCTGCTGGAGGGTCATGAGGATCAGAACGTCAACTCTTTTCTTCTCCGCCGATGCTGCCAGATCTGCTGAGTTTTTCCAGGTAATTCTGTTTTTGTTTTGGATTTCCAGCATCCGCAGTTTTTTGTTTTTGTTTTTATATTTTTTTTTGTTTTTATCCCAAGAATGTCTCCTTGCCTGTGACTCTTTGTTCTGATGAGCAGTATTCGTGTCACTCAGATGTGAAACCTTGGTACCTGCACAAGATAAAGGCAGGTGTCTCAGTCCAGAGCCTGTTCCCTGTGCTTTGTGCAGCAACTGATGATGTGCCTTCACTGTCACTGGTCACCTCAATGGGGCTTATCATTGCTGTCAAAATGTTCTGGGCCAGTGGCACAGAGTTCCATCATTCTCTCTGTGTGCTCTCAGCATCTTTGAGATGCAGCTGGCCCTCCTCTCATCAGTGTCTGTGCCTGGGTTCAGCTCATGAAGGATGCCATAAGATCAGGAGAAGTTAAAAGTTTCCTCACTGCGTCTCCATGATATGACCCTGTTCACACAGCACAAGCGATCTGCCATCAGCCAGACAGGAGTCAGACATTCACACAACCTGTGTCAGTTTCAATGGAGTGTCCTCACTGCATGTCATCAACACCCTCCTGGAACGTAGGGACTATGACCATCTGCTAAGTCTCCATGACAGGAGCATTATCACAGAGGGTATGTGCAATGCCATCAGCTAAACAAGAGTCAGGTGCAATGTGAGGATCTATAGCGTCTCCTCACTGCATGTTGTCATCCTCCTCCACGAATCTAGCAGCTATGAGGGCCTCCTGAGCATATCTGGCCAATGCGATGGCCTCATCGCTGTCATCTTCAAGGACCTCCTCACCCTCACCCCATCGACGCCCTCCTCATCGGAGGAGACGTGCAGCTCCTCCATTCTCCTCCTCAGCTAGCTCCACTCCCTGTTGCAGCAGCAGGTAGTGAAAGATGCAGCAGGTGATGACGATGTGTGACACCCTCTGCAGACTGTATTGCAGGACTCCACCAGACCAGTCCAGGTAACAGAACCTCATTATCAATATCCCAATGGTTTGCTCCACCAAGTTGTGAGTTGCAGCATGAACCTCATTACACCTTCGCTCTGCTGCAGCCTGAGGCTGTCATCAGCCACATTCTGTGTGGGTCGCCCTTGTCCCTGAAGAGCCAGACCTGCTCAGGAAGATGTTGGGGATCTGAGACTGACTGAGAATATAGGAGTCATGGACACTCCCTGGAAACTGTGCACAGACCTGCAGGATGCATTTGTGATGTATCCTCCCACAGAATGTGACAGATAGGATCCACCACATCTCTTGGCAGGTGTGCGCTGCATTGTCTTTCACTCATCTCCAGAAAGGAAAGTCTTCTTCAGTAGACACTTGGTCGTGCAAGTCACCTCCGTGGGATGGGTCTAACTTTCTTTCTCATCCTCCGGGTGCTGCTGGGGTTCCCCTGAACCATGGACCTCAGGCTGGGCCTCCTCTCGAAGCTGGGTCAGGCGGCGCTGGGCCCTTCTCCTCCTCCTCAATCGGATTACTGTCATCAAGACAGCAGCATTGAGCACTGGCCCCATTATTCAATCCTCCTTCTCCCTGGGGACTGATAGATGCAACAGATTAATGAATACTGGGCAAATATAGCAGACTTCCCACTCGCAAACAGAAAGCCAATGTCATACTCTAGAGCTGTGTCTGTGCTACTAGCTTTTCACTGATACAGCCTTGTAGCTGAGGCGCACACCCACAGATCGAGGTGACCAAGATGCCAAACCTGATGCTTGACATCTCAATCCCACAGAGGACGGAGGAGGTTTGGAAAAATTCATGAAATGTGCCACCTTACCAAAGTCACTCCTGCAATCTCTGATCTGGCATACTCGGCGGCAGGTGGGCAATATGGTGAGAAGGTCAAAAATTGGTTTCACGACACCGTGAAACCAGTTTGCCATTGTCCGCTCAGCGCGTCGATAGAGGGCTGCGTTTCCCGCCATTGGACTTTGGGAACCTCGCTGTAATACATCAGCGTATCATTATAAGGCCAACCCACGCTGGATCATGTGCCCACGTCTGCGTGATTGCACATCGACGTGTTTCACAACTGCACATTAGTGACGTGCACCTGGCCAGCTTCACTTCACTCAGGACCTCGAGTTTTGTTTGCCTACCTTGCTTCAGGCAGCACTTGCAGTCATCAGCGCCAGACTTCACAGACAGCACTACAGCACTATTACGGGGGCTCACAGTAAGGTCTCTACCTACCAGGCCAGCGATAAGGTAGGGGTGACTTTGTATGGCTGCAGGACTAGGGTTTGCTTAGGGAAGGGGGAGAAGTGGCCTCAGGCAAGGGAAGAGGCTGCAGGATGAGGACTGTACAGGAGAAGAGAGTTATCACAGGGTTTATATGGGGCCACAAGTTGACCTGTGCCGGTGGCCTCAAGATGGTGACGGCTGAGGGGGCAGTCTCCAGTTCAGATGAAGCCAGATGTGAGGGTGTGTGTGAGAGTGAGTGGTGATGTCCCTTGAGCTGGCAGTGAGTGAAATGCCAGTGAATATGTGATGGGCTTGTGAGTGTGAGTTTAGAGTGATGAGATGGTTTCCTTACCCTAGTGGCATGGATGAGATCATTCATCCTCTATCTGCATTGGATGGCAGCATTCTGTGCAGCATTGACGCTGATCACCACTGCCATCGCCTACCAAGCCGGAGTGGAAATGCTGCTGCCCCTCCTGCTGCCAGAGTGGGAGCAGAGGCACATCAAGGCAGGCCTCCACAGCGTCCAAAAGGTGCTCAAAGGGCAACGTCACTAAACCTGGGGGCTGCAGTCTTCTTGCCTTTTCTGGCCATGTCTTACTTGCAGCAGTCCTGGGCTGAAAGCACTGAGAGGGTGTGCATGTGGCTGTACTTTAAGTGTGGTGCCCGGTGTGATGAAACGGCGAGGTGACGGCCTGGCGGGAGAATCAGAGCCCGCCCACCATGGAAATACCATGTTTCCAAGGAATGCGGCGGGTTTGGGGCGATACGGCGTGAGAAGCCGCCATTGCGGCCGGCGGGGTAAGACATCGCCTGCTACTGCACTTAGTGCAAATCCGGGACGATTCCACTCGGTGTTACCGTCCTTACATTTCTACTTTAATCTTCCAAGCTTCGAAGATGTTTCAAAATCAATTTTACACGATGAAAAACTGCGAAGTTTGGAAGTTGAAGGAAAATCAGCACATAAAGAGTTAAACAAAATTCTATTTTATTTTAAATTGGTGCCTGCAGAATTTGTCAGCTACAATATAGCAGAAAAGAAGAACGCCTTTTATTTGAACTTTGATTGTCTCAAAGCACATTACAGTCAATTAAGTACTTTTGAGGTGTAGGCACTGCTGTAATGCAGAAGAGTTGAAGCCGTCTAGAAAATGTGAAGTGGCATCAGAAATGCCAAGGCAAAATTTCTCATGTCTGTATAACATGTGTATTATTCAGCCACAGAAAATACAAAGCAATTCAAAATTCAACACTTCAGCTGCTACCTCCTCAGAGAGATACTAAGCAGAGATAATCTTTGGCCCTCATTTCACAAAAGCTGCAGGACACAATTCCAATGGGGCACACAAGATTCTGCTTCTAATGTAGGCTGCCAGCGCAAACAGTATAAAAGGTAATTTGCAATGCCTTTGTAGTAGAGAAGGATTGCGTAAAGAGGGTGCTTGAGATAAACAGGAAGTGGCTAACATCTTCATAAATTTTGTGTATTTTAAAGCTATGGCAGCACACAATCAGCAGGTGAGGACCAGTATGCACAGTGGAGCCACCATGTTGAAGCAGCTGTCCCAGTATGAGGTGCTAGCCAAGTCCTGTGTCAGGAATGGATGAAGGTGAGTTTAGAGGCAAGTTCCTTCTCGGTGATTCAATTGCTTAATTACCACAGCAGGGGTAAACATTGTTCAGCAGATGTGTAACAAAAAGAGGCTGAAATTCAGCCCCGCCAGGGCAAAAAACAGATGTGCTGGATCAGCCATCCATTATACACCCCACCACAGTGGGAGATTCTCAGGATCAAGTGTGGTGTTCCCTAGGCAACTGAGTGGGTAGGTCCAAGTTTCTGCAAGGTTGGGGTGAGATAAAATTGACCCCACAGATTTCTCTTTGGTCGTGGCAGATCCGCTGGGAGTTGAAAATCTGGGATCTTTGATTGTGGTATTAGTACCAGGATTGGTCCACCAGCAACCTCTGACCCTGTTACCAAGGTCATGGGAAAATTTCTTCACTTTAATAATCTGGGCTGGTAACTGCATCTTACTTAGTGCATCTTAGGTACTTGACCCATTTTGATGCCCCTTTACAAGAACACCAATTTTCTGCAGATCATGATCCAGGTCAGGATCTAGACCTGAGTTGAAGCCACTTCTGACATGAATGATCTCGTTTGAGAAATTTGGAAGTTCTGATCCAAACAAGTCTCCATGGAAACAGGCAAGAAAGACAAAAACGGCTGGGGCGTGGCAGATGTTGGTCCTGGTCCATTTCAGGTTGCGCTGTTGCTATCATTCTGATACACATAGCACCCCATTAAATGCTCATTCCAACCATCAGAGATGCAAAGCTACAACCTAATCAAATTATGACGTCGACCTCCAAGGCCGTCTGCAGTCTCCTTCATGGAAAGTCAGCAGCCTTCCACCAGCCATGTCACAGCCACAGAGTTGACACTTAGTAGAAGCATTAGGGACAAGCAAAGACAAACAGAATACAGGCAGTTAGGGAATGTACAAGGGTAATTAGTTAACTTTTGTATGCGATATAGCATGATTTCATTTGCCAATTAATTTGGAATGTTTATTTTTGTGGCAGCTATGAGTTTGTGGCCAAGTGGGTGCCGTGATGGCTAGAGGCAGAGAGAAGGTAAAGTGAGAGACTGTTGGTGAATGGGGAATTGGGGTTGCAGTTACTGGTCTCACATTCAGATGTAACTTGCCTGTGGCTGGCTGGTAGGGCCCCCAAGGCATACTGTAACCCTCCACTGGAGCCAGAGGGGTCAACGGGCCACAGCTGTGGCTGCAGGTCATTCTGCGGAGAGATTTCCCATCCACAGTGGTGGCCTGGCAACTGGGGCCACAGTTTGTTTTGAAAAAATGGAAATGCCTTCAGAGGACATCTCAAGATAGAGGAGACCTCACAGTCTCCTTCCAACAGCGGCAGTGCCCACCTCAGCTAGGTTATCATCCTTTCAAGGCTGCAGGCCCTCTAATTGGGGGGCATGGGCTCAAGACATAGAAATGGTCCTGGTAGCAACTGCTTTTAAAGTGGGTGATATTTCATCAATGGTATCTGCTACATGTTGACAGACCTCATCATCATTAGGGCACAGTCCTTCACACCAGCTATAGGGTAAGTAGCTGAGGAGCAGGAACATGAGGAGGAGGAGGAAGGAGGAGGAGAAAGAGGAAGAGGCAATTTAGACAGCTCCTTTTAGGCTGTCCATAAAGAACTCATCTGGTGGGATGGCAGGGGTAGGAGGATGAACAATATATTCCAGAGAGAAGACACCAGGTGATTCATAATCCGTGGAACCACTGCCACTTGCCTAAGGCAGACACCTCAGTAATCATAGTAATCAGTTAGAGAACAGAATGTTGGGCTGCTGTGATAACCTGCATGCCCTTTTGCACTTTTAATCACCAGAAATGATGAGGGCAATCCAGGCTTACATGCCAAAAAGTTAACCTTGCATGACCTCAGTCTGAGCTACCACAGCCAGACTCAGATGTTAGGTGGCTGCTGCTTGTGCCGCAATGGAAGCTGAAATGTCAGCCATCAGGCACCACATCATGGTTGAATTGAGCAGAGTTGCCAATCACCTCCACGCTGGAATGGGCACTAAGCTCTGTGCAAAGCTCTTTGCCAAGTTGGTAGTGGCTTCTTCCATGCATCACAGCACACTTAACAGCAGGCTTCCCAATTCATCAAGCATTTTCTTGTGCATATCCATTAGTGTTCTTCCGTAGGCTGCCCCATCAAAGTCCTCATATGGGTCTTCTTTTTTATTGATTTGTTCGTAGAATGTGGGCATCGCTGGCTAGGGCAATATTTATTGCCCATCCCTAGTTGCCCTTGAGAAATTGCCTATTGCATGGAATTCATTTGGAATCCCACTCTTCAGCAAGTTGCCACCTTTGTTTTCCTTGTCCCTGCCCTGGCTGCAGCCTACTCATGCCCAGTGACTCACCAGATGCAGATCCTGCCTCTAATCTATCTTCAAAGTATGCGCAGTGCCCTTATCTGAGCTGATGGCAGATAGCAGGTGGTGAATAGCTGGCAGTGCATGCAAAGTGTGAGCCATGGTTGTGAGGATTGTAGCAGTGCCAAGTGTGTGACAGTGAGGTGAAGCATCTGTATGAGTCCTCATTGATAGCAATTGTTGGCAGGTGATTGGTGTGATGACTTGAGCAGTGTCTTTTTTTTTATTCATTAATGGGAAGTGGGCATTGCTGGCTAGGCCAACATTTATTGCCCATCGCTAATTGCCCTTGAGAAGGTGGTGGTGAGCTGCCTTCTTTAACCACTGCAGTCCATGTGGTGTTGGTGTACCCACAGTGCTGTTAGGGAGGGAGTTACAGGACTTTGACCCAGTGACAGTGAAGGAACACTGATATATTTCCAAGTCAGGATGGTGAGTGGCTTGGAGGGGAACTTCCAGGTGGTAGTGTTCCCAAGTATCTGCTGCACTTGTCCTTCTAGATGGTAGCAGTTGTGGGTTTGGAAGGTGTTGTCTAAAGAGTCTTGGTGAGTTCCTGGAGTGCATCTGGGGGGGTGCAGTGGTATGTTCACTAGGCTAGTACTCCAACTACCCAGTGTGATGCTCTGGGGGCCCAGGTTTGAATCCCACCACAGCCAATGGTAAAATTTGAATTCAATCTGGAATTTAAAAAGTCTAATGATAACCATGAAACCATTAGTGATTGGCATTAAAAACCCATCTGGTTCACTAATCCCCTTTAGGGAAGGAAATCTGACCTACATGTGACTCCAGATCCACAGCAATGTGGTTGACTCTTAAATGCCCTGTAAAACAGCCTAGCAAGCCACTCAGTTCTCAAGGGCAATTAGGGATGGGCAATAAATGCTGGCCCAGCCAGTGATGCCCACATCCCATGAACAAATTTAAGAAAAAAAAATCTTGTAGGTGATACTCACTGCTGCCATTGTGTGTCAGTGGTGGAGGGACTGAATGTTTGTGGATGGGGAGCCAATCAACCAGGCTGATTTGTTTTGGACGATGTCAAGCTTCTTGAGCGGCACTCATCCAGGCAAGTGAGGGGTATTCCATCACACTCCTGACTTGTGCCTTGTAGATGGTGGACAGGCTTTGGGAGTCAGGAGGTGAGTTACTCATAGTGGGATTACTAGCTTCTGTGCTGCTCTTGTAGCCATAGTATTTATATGGCTAGTCCAGTTCAGTTTCTGGTTAATGGTAACCTCCAGAATGCTGATAATGGGGGATTCAGTAATGGTAATGCCACTGAATGTCAAGGGACGATGGTTAGATTCTGTCTCGTTGGAGATGGTCATTGCCTGACACTTGTGTGATGCGAATATTACTTGTCACTTGTCAGCCCAAGACTAGATATTGTCCAGGTCTTTCTGCATTTGGACATGTACAGCTTCAGTATCTTAGGAGTCGCAAATGGTGCTGAACATTGTTCACTGATGATTGCACATCCCCACTTCTAACCTTATGATGGAAGGAAGGTCATTGATGAAGCAGCAGAGGATGGCTGGGCCTAGCACACTAGCCTGACAAACTTCTGCAGTGATGTCCTGGAACTGAGATGCTTCACCTCCAACAACCATAACCATCTTCCTTTGTGCTAGGTATGACTCCAATTCCATGGATTCCAGTTCTGCTAGGATTCTCTGATGCCACACACGGTCAAATGCTGCCTTGATGTCAAGGGCAGTCACTCTTACCTCACCTCTAGAATTCAGCTCTTTTGGTCCATGTTTGAACCAAGCTTCTAGTGAGGTGAGTGACTGAGTGGCCCTGGCAGACCCAAATGAGCATCAGTGAGCAGGTTATGGCTAAGCAAGTGCCGCTTAATAGCCCTTTACTAATGATGGAGAGTAAACTGATGGGGCAGTAATTGGCTGGGTTGGATTTGTACTGCTTTTTGTGTGCAGGACATACCTGGACAATTTTCCGCATAGCTGGGTAGGTGTCAGTGTTGTAGCTGTACTGGAACAGTTTGGCTAGGGGCATGGCAAGTTCTGGAGCACAAGTCTTCAGTACTATTGTCAGAATATTGTCAGGGCCCATAAACTTTGCAGTATCTAATGCCCTCAGCCATTTCTTGATATCACGTGGAGTGAATTGAGTTGGCTAAAGGCTGGCTTCTGTGACGTTGGGGTCCTCTGGAGGGGGTCGAGAAGGATCATCCACTCGGCACTTCTGGTTGAAGATTTATGCAAATGTTTCAGCCTAGGGTTAGTGGCTCAATTATTAGGATGTTACGTTCACTGTCCATGACAACTAGTATGAGGTCATTGAACTTCTGGCTACACTGCATCCAGATCAACAGGGCTTCATTCCTGGTATTGACCTCCATATCCATTTGCTTTAGCTGCTTTTTGAGAATGTACCTGAACCCCTATGCAGACAGGACATTTCTCGTCCTTTCTACCTATTCTACCAAGGCCTCTAATGCAGCTTTCAAAAAAACCGGGAGCCTGTTCTTTCTCCTATTGTGCCATTCATCAATGTTTCCCAGGTCAATCATTTACTGCGTGACTGCAAGCACCTGCTGCAGCCACAATGAACCTCTCCTTTACAAGGTACGTGCTAGCCTTAAGCGGTGTAGGCTGGTTTTCAGTCGCGCTAGCCATTCATTATTATGGGTCTCCTGCTGATACATGCAGCCAATGAACAGTGCAGTTAGCAGTGGCTGCAAGCAGCAATCATTCAAAGGAACAGGCAGCTCATTTGTGGTGACTATCGTTGTAAAATCATGCACAGAAAGTGAAATAAAAAGAAGGAAAGAAAGGTGGGATTAAGAGAAGGAAATAAGAGAGACAAAAAGATAAAGTAAAAAAAAATGAGAGTCCACACACATAAAATTGCATGTTCAGGGTCAGAGTTTATTTGGCAATAATTATCTTGGCATTATAAGTTCACTTACACCTGAATACACTGGCACTAACTTTTTCTGAAGTGTTTAATGGGTAACTACTGGGTAAATACTTCACCCCTTTTCATGGATTTCAAAGCTCGATTGGTGAGATACCAGTGAAGCAGAGCTTCTGGAAGAGCAGGAAAATCATACAGCTGTGCATATTGGGACTCCGAACATTGCTGCCTGATTTACTTCATAAAAACAGTGAACGTGTTAGCCTCAATTTTATTCTTAATGAAAAATCTGGGCCAAAAATACCAAACAAACATATGAAAATAACAATGTACCAATGTCTCTAAAATAAGGACTGAATTATATTTGCATTCCCTGGCTCAATTATTCATCAACTTCTAATCTCTCATCATCTGAAGACACTTGGTCATTACAACTTCCATGCATAGGAGATTCACGAGTTTTATGTAATCCTTAAAAATATTTTAAATAGTTCAATTTTTACTACTTCATTACTTAATACCATTAGTCCCCCATGCTATTGCCTGCAGAGGACAGGCTCCTGCAGAAAAATATAAGTAGCTTCTTGTCCAGGCCCTGCACCTCTTTTGAAGTAAACAATAGTTCTCTGGTTCGTTCTCCATGGCAACACTAGGTGTTGGATCAATGCTGCAGGCAAATTTCAATTGCCTGACAATTTGAATGGCCTTTACAAGGGTCAGCTCTTCCTTGCCCTGAAGCATGTCTGAAAGGGACTGTCTGCCACTCTGACATCAATTTTGTCCTTTATAAATTCTGATTTCAGGTCACCGTAGTCATAACCTTCAGCCAATCTGTACAGTTCATTAATAAAAGAGTCAACTGGTTCTCCTAACTTTTGGACACGTTTGTTGAACTTTGCTCTCTCTAAGATTTTGTTGCTTCTCAGATTAAAATATGTATCAAATGATTTTAAAACTTTGCCGAATTTAGCCAAGGATTCATTGATTCCTTGCCTTGCTATAATATTGTCAGCTATTGAAGCTACTGAACAAAGTAGTGTATTCCCTTGTTCAGCTTCTGTTTTTTTTTGGCTAGTCCTGAAGCTATCATATAGCCAAGGAATCGCTTCCACCGAAGTCCCCAGTTTTGCGCTTGGTCTGGACCTTGGATGAGTACAAACCAGTCTGGTAAAGTCAATTTTTTTATCCATGGTTGTTTAAAATTTTTGTGGGCACAGCTTTAAATGCTGTGCAGGTTTCAAAGATGGCGCCACAGTGAGCATTTTTTTAATTAAAGAGACTTCCCGCACTTGTCGTGTTTTGGTGGGCTCCCACTGTGATGGCAGTCCCGACCTCTTTCTCTTGTTTTCTGCAGTGATTTACTTAACGGCCTATTCTGGGCCTTCACCGGACTATCAGTGGATTTCCGGGTGTTTTTAACATTGTTTCCTGGCTTTGGCTTGATTTTTTAAACTGCTGATTTTTTTTCCCCATTTCCAATGAACTCAGATGAATGTGGTATGGTGCCGACTCTGAACCCAAGCTGGCCACAGTGCTCTGACTTTTAAAAACACTGAAAACATTTTTAAATGAGTTCTGGTCACGAACTTAATTTTTTTTTCGCACACTCCTGCTAGGTCCTTTGATTCTGCACCCTGTGGTTATTCAAACTGGATCTCCATGAGATATTATGGAGACCTCAGCTGCACAGTTTTTTCTTCTGCCCGCTGCTTCCAATTCCGCTTTGGAGCTTCTCTCAAGCAATCTCCCTCTGTGTCTTCACTTCAGGGGCTTTCAGTTAGGTCAGAATGCTGCTCTTTTAATTTTCCAGCTTTCCAATTTCTGCTCCAGTTTCTCTGAGGTTCTGGATTTTTCCAAGAGCTGCCACCATATTTCATGTTGTGTATTCAGTAGGTCCCATGAACAGGTTCTGAGCCTTGTACAGTTAAACATTGTATTTTTCTCTGATAATACATAAGTATATGCATAGATACAGGGTATAGTCCAATCTAGGAGCTAATTCCGTGCTGGCTTCTGCACAGGTCTCTGTCCAGTTCACAACTCTCCCCAGAGTCTGGCCGTATGACTCTTTGCGTCACACTATGGGTGGTACTGTTCCTGGCCCCATATTAATCCTTGCAATGCCAGATGCCCTTATGCTACACCCACCAATCTGGCAACAAGGCCACCAGGTTTCACCTGACAGTCTTGCCACTTGGCCTAGGAAGCTGCTGTCGCTGGTAAAATATCAGTGGTGGCAGAGGGAGGCCCTTAAGGACTATTAATTGGTCACTTTGGTGGCCTCAATTGGCCCATGGGCGACTGAGCACTCTGATGGCTCCCCTGCCGCTGGTAAAATAGCTGTTTCGATAGGTAGATGATGGACATGGCGCCAGTTTTCCCTCGTGACTGATTTACACACACACACACACCAACCTCACCCTTACCTGCTAGCCTACTCAATATCTTAAAAAGTAGTATCCCTTATAGTGACTGGAATTGTGAAAAAATAATCGTTTAAAAAGGCACTAGAATATTACAGTTTTCTAAGAGCAATATTTAAATACGTGTACACAGTATTCAACTTCTTCAGTCTATTTTAGCTTCACGACAAAACTTCCCTTCCTCATAAATGATCAAGTCGATAACACTGATACGGCTACACACACAAAAGGAAACTGTACTAATAGTGATTCAATGCTACAGAAATTCAAAGCTTTATAAGAAACAGAAAATAGCTGAAAAACGTTTAGCCTCATCTCAGTGTTTTAGATTGCAGCAGATTTTATTTTCTGTTAGCAACAGCTCATCCTCTATCCATTAGACATAACAATAGAAATGGAAAATCAAAAAGCGGTGCTTCACAGCCAATTAATCTGTTGAACATTACAATCATACTTCTGTGCAACGAGATAGAACTAAATTATAATAATCAGCCTACAGCACAGCCTCTTCCCTCTCCTCTCTTCGCAGTCCATTTTATACATATAGTATACCAGTCTCTTAGATACACTCGCTGAGCGGAATTTAATGCCCGTGCCCCATGTGAGTTTGGTGGCAGGGGAGCATTTAATTGAGCAGGAGGGTGATGGGTAGGGTCCCCACGCCTTCCCATCTCTGCCCCGGTTAAGTCTGTGATGGGAAGGCTTGTGGGCGGCCTACCTACCCCACCATCACTTAAAGGGCGTAATCCCCCTGCTGCTGGAACAGTAGGTGGGGGACTTGCTATCTGGGAAGCCTTAAAATCAAACCCTGTCGGGGTTGCTTGTCGGCTTCTGGAGTGGGGTCCCTTATTCAAAGGACCTTGGTGCCTGATAAAAGGGTCCTGGCTTCAGGAAGTGGTGGTGGGGGGGTGGGGGTGCTCACTGAAGGCCACCCTCCTGCCTGTGTTGCAAAGCCCCCCTCCCCTATGACTCTCTCCCCCCCCCCCACCCCACAACCCGCAGCCCACCATCACCCACCCTGTGACTTGAGTCCCTACGTGATCCTGGGTCTCAGTCGAGTGCAATACCGGCAGCAGCCACTGTTCACCCTGTGGCGTTGCCGGCCAATGCACAGCTGTCAGCCTCTTATTGGCTGGTAGTTCTTGGAGGGCAGGATTTCCAACTGCCAGGTTCTTGATCCGGGGTAAGGCCCCCCACTGCCTGACTGGCATTTAATTTGGTGAGCCTTCTGAAAAGGAGGCAACGCTGGGCTCTCACCAGCTCTCTAGCCAGTGGCAAAACCCCAGTCACCCCCATTAAATACCACCCTCTGTCTCATACACTGTCTCATATAGGGCAGATATTTCAACTTTTAATCCTAGCTGGAACAAAGTGACATGTTGTGGGATCTGCAGGGAGCTTTGCCATAGCTCTTCATTTGAACCACGACATCAGAATCCTCCTTCCGGGGTTTTCCTGACCAAACAGAGAGGGTGGCGGGGATCACAGACCAAGCGCAGATTTTGCAATCCCACCAAAGTCAATGGACTTTTGAACGGCTCCCTTCATTTACGGCCCTGCCCTTGCTGCGCCCAAGTCTGTCAAAGGAAAGATTTCTAATTAAAGAGACCAATAACTTACCTACCACAGGAATGGAGGCAAGGCCTGGGAAGGCTGCTCCCTGCTGTGATCTAAGGGATTGCAATGAGGTGATCTTTCCCAAGGACAGGAAGAAAGTGGCAACCTTTAAACCAAGTTAGAGTGGATGGAGGAGGCTGAGGAAGTCTCCAGCAGGAGTATTTTCCCTCCAACCTGGAGACAGTGCACCAAAAGGATCAAGAATCTCAGGAGGGTGTGAAAGCTGAGTGGCATAACACTTTCAGACGCCAACCCCACACACTGGCTTCCCAGGCATTCTCCTGCACAGGACTCCTCAGAACAATATACCATGTAGCTGCACGCATTGCTCTATCTCCAGGCACCTCCTCACATCCCCTTCTGAACAGCCAATGCTCACATTTGCCCTCACCTTCAAGACATCTCACACACACCCTCACAGTCACCCTCCACAAATGTTGTCCTTCCCTACTCTACACAATCCATTTCTAACACTCATGAGTCTCTTGCAAAGAAATAGAGCACAGAACCCTCAGGGAGAGACTGAGGCCCAGGGGGTGGAGGGTGACCCTCCAGTGATGGCACCTTGACAGCCATTGCCAATGCATGTCCGCCTGCTCCATTGGGATGGAGGTCTTGTTCCAGGGGGCTGCAGCTGTCAGCAACAAGTTGCCATGACAGCCTGAGCCTCCTGAGGCACTGATGCTCAGACATGTCAAGGCAGTGGCTCCTCAGCCTGTGGACGGTGTGTTGAGGATCTCACCTCCTTCCAACTGGATCTCTGTCTGTGAAGCAGCATGTGGTTGAGGAGAAGACAGTTGTGTTGTTGTCAGTGTTTATTCTGCTTGTGTTGCTGCTCCTCTTGTTCCTCATCAGAGGTGCAAGGTGGAGTTGCGTAAGTTGCTCCCATTTCATGGTGAAGGCTGACAGCAGGGGAATGCAGCTGAAGACGAGAGAAGTGCAAGACAGGTGAACTAACCTCCAAGAAGTTGGTAATCGAATGTCAAGCAGTAAGAGCACAGTCTTGAGAAACTGCTATGAGCAGTAGCCTCCCACCTGGGCATGGGTGCAGCTCTTCAGTTTCACAGTTCAAAGGCTTCCCAGCCTGTCAGGTTCCCTGAAGTAGCACTCCACGTTGTACACTCACCTGGTCGACCCACGCGAGTTGTTGAAAGCTCAGTAAATAGGCGTGCTGACTGTTAAGGCCAGGATGGTTGGATAGAACAGCAGTTAATGACCTACTTGAATAACTTATCAATAAGCTCCATGAGGCTCCCTGCTCACCTGCAAACCTACCCGGGTCAAACCAGAAGAGAGTGGGATGATGTCAGCATCCCAACTTGATGTCACTTTTAGGGAATTTAACTCCCCTCATATACTTGAACCTCCCCTTCCCTATGAATATTCACATACATGCACGCATGCACACATACACATGCACATACACATATACACACACACGCACGCACACTCCGAATCTACTTAGTGCCATTCTCCCGTCTTTCCCCCTGTAACTCTGTACATTGTTCCTTTTCAGATAATAATCCAATTCTCTCTTGAATGCCCCGATTGAACCTGCTTCCTCCACACTCTCAGGCAGTGCTTTCCAGGCCTTAACCACTCACTATGTGAAAATTATTTTTCTCATATCACTTTTGCTTCTTTTGCAAAGCTACTTTAAATCCGTGCCCTCTCATTCTCGATCCTTTCATGAGTGGGAACAGTTTCACGCTATGTGCTCCCTATCTACTCTGCAAATTTAAAAGGTACTAAGGAATTCTATTTTGTGATCTTGACATAAGTTTTGATTTTTTTTTTTAACTATACTGGTATAAATCAAGGTTATCAGTTCATCATAGATTGTCAATTCCTGCAGATGTACCTCTTAAAAACCAACAACCTCTGTTCATGTAGCATCCCCATTGTCTGCAGTTTACTAATCATGGTTTATGCCCTGATAGTACTATAGGGCAAGGTAAGGAGACAGCCCTAAGAACTAGCTCAGCTGTGGGTAGCATGCATAAAATGAATATCATTCTGCCACTCAAAATGTGACAAAGCAGACCACTGACATGCTGAAACAACACCAACGCTAACTGCTGCTGCCCTGCAGCACGCAGCAAAACATGGGAAAGGCATGGCTGGCTGGCTTTGCCATGGTGGCTTTGATGGCAAGGCTAGGAGGAAAGTGTTGGCCAGGTGAGCTGATCTTGCTGGAGGTGGGCTGGCAATAGCAAGGGCTACCCACCCAGCAGCAGAGGGTAGTCAAAATGTGAATATGTAAGTGCGGGTTAGGGACTTTGCCAGGGTCTTCCAAGTAATGGGCACTCATGCTGTTGCCCGACAGTCAGTTACCCAGACTTCCACCAACCATGCCAAGCTAGTGTAGGTTCACAGCCAGGCTTTCTAGGGCTGAAATTCCTTGAGGCCGACCTCCAAGGATATCTCCAGTCTCTCCCACTGAAACTCGACAGCCTTCCACCAGCCATGCTGCAGTCACTGGGCTGGCATCTTGCGCACTAAGGACAGGCAAAGGCCCACAGAACACAGGCACTAATGGAATGCACAAGGGTAACTAGTTGGCTTTTGTATGCAATATAGCATGATTTCATTTACCAATTAATTTGGGCTGTGCGCTTGTGATGATGATATTGTGCTGCATGCAGCAGACACTACGGGAGGAATCTTACCCACTTTAGAAATGATCACTCTTCAGGACCATTTCTGGGTCCCAAGTCCTCATTGGCTGGCTCTGTGCCCACCGGGCAAATCTTACAGGATGCAACCTCTTAATTGACATCTGTGTCCTCCATCGCATTATAACAGGCAGGCGGGTTCCTGAGGCAGCTGGCCCACTCAGAAGGCCTCAAGCCTTAGAAGGACAGCAGCCCCACTGGCAGAGGTGGGTGCTGCCAATGTAAGAGGGGAACTGTGTGGTTGCCTCCGTCTTGAGGCGCCCTCTGATTTTGATTCCATTTTTTAAAATAATAAACAGTGACCAAAGCTGCCAGGCCACCATTATGGATGGGAAATCTCTCCACAGGGCACACCATGACCACAGCTGAGGCCAGCCAGGTGGGGAGGGAGTCAAAGCTTGCCTGGAGCACTTGCCACCCCACCCCTCACCACCAGGAGGCCATCAGGCAGGTGGCTTTGTCCCCAGCACCTTGGGGCCGCAGGTTGACTAGAAACTTCCACTAGGCCTCTGTAAGGCCAGTTAACTCCCCTCACTTGACTGGCTGCCACTTGTGGGAGACGGGTAGCTCTTCCCATTCTCATCCTACCTCTGGAAAAATGACCTGGATGGGGTGGGGATGGGATTGCAGGTGATGTTGGGAAACAGCTATGCCAAATGGTGGTACTAATTTTCACACCAACCCCGATATGGGGCAAAAATTCAGCCCTTGGATGGTACATTATATTTTACAAAATTTCAAGCAGCATCTGAGGTTGAAAGGAAATTACTTTATTCTATTAGCCTTCGACCACTTTTATAATGTTGTATTTGGGAAAGCACATTATAAAAGGGACTAATTTGTAAATCTGATGCTTTTATGGGTTAATGATTAGTGACAGGTTATAAACAATGAAAGTTATGACTGGTCACCGTGCATTAAAGTTTCAAGGATCTTAATTCATGTCTGATCAGCAAACTAAAAATTCTGGCAATTAGAGAGGTTAATTTCTCATTGCAGCTTGGAAGAAGTAGCTTAATTAGAAGCTGCCCTGAGCAAAAGAAAAATCTACTCTCATGAAAAACTAATTTGCTTTTTTCTTCACTATGTAGGTTATTACTGTAAGTGTCATATTATTGTGCAGGAAAATAGAGAATTTACAATGACAATAAAGGTTTTCTATTAAATGTTTCAAGCTTTCATAATTTGATATTAACATGAAATGTACAACAGCAGACACCATTTCCCAACTGGTGTAAAATTCAATGAATTCATCTGCACCTAGTTACAGCTTCATAATAAATCATAGAAAATATATTATGTGCTATTCATAAGAGTGCATGTCTCCCTGAAATGTCATTATTGTAGCATGTAATTTCACTGCCAAGTAATAGCATAAGCATTATCCATTAAATCAATGTCCTGAGGCACAAAACCCATGTACAAGCATTACAAGAAAAGCTACAGATTATGTAATGAAACTCTCACTGATATTTCTAAATGTGAATAAATCTGAGATCTGTTAAATATCATAAATCACCTATTCTTAGGGTTCCTGAGTGGCTTTTGGATTCCACATTTTATCAGAAGTCAAGAGCATGATAAATCAAAAACACTATTGATACTTAGCAACAAAGAAAGTTAGGAAAACGCTAGGGCAAATGTCAGTAAACAGCTTGTCATACAAAATGTGTTTTTATTACACCCCCAACACAAGTGTAGGAATAACAGTTGTAAATTCAATGATAACATTTGATTAGCTACGTCCACATGCTCTGTAACCTGATATTTGTGATTTTGTTTTTGATTAAGTGTTAACTAAATACTGGGGATGATTTTCCCCACGTACATTAGGTGCTAATGAGCCTCTGAGGTTGGTTAGCTTGCCTTCAGCACAAGACACCATCTTTTAGTAAAGGAGTTAAAGTGCTCACTAGGAATGGCAAGCTTGAGGTTAGTTAAGGCTCTGATGCCCAATTAATGTGACCTCTAACACTAATTAGAGGCTAAATGCCATTTTTTTATCTAGCGCTGCAATGACCTCCCTTAACAGCGAGGAAACAAGTCAATGCTGAGGATTTCTTGAGCTGCTTAAAGCCACACTCAGCTTTCACTGTTCACTTGCTGCTGGAGATCAACTGCACTGCGATTGAAGAGAACTTTGATACACATTTTGAGACTTTCTGGGATATCCCAGTGTAGTAATTATGGTTTTATTCAGTGTGAAATGTACCTTTAAGAATAATACATGTTAGGAAAGGTCACATGATCTGTATTAACTAATAGGAGAGCAGTGTGGGCTACCTCTAGTCAGTATAGAGATAGAGTTGGAACTGAATGCACACGTGTAGTTGCTGCTGAGTATATTGTAAATAAACTTAGTGTTTCCATTTAGAAAGTTGTCTGCAGATCAAGTTTATTACCAATAGTACAACCCGGCCATCCTACAACAAACTGGCGACGAGGACAAAACAGGATTGAACTGAAGAAATCAAATTAAAAAGAAATCGGCACTGTACCCTACCCAGTGACTGTAAATAACAAGCTCTGTTAGAATTAAATAAGTTATTTCCTTTCAAACTGCCACAATTTGAGAGAATTGATCTTCTTGAACCAGCCACAGATGATTGGTGTCAATACATAGAACGCCTCAAGTTCTTTTTTCAATGAGATTATGGGGGAAGAGAAGAGGCGAGTGATCCTCTTGAGAACTGTAGGAGCAAAACCTATGGTTTGATGCGAAGTTTGACAGCACCCAGTGCCCCAGATTTGAAGAATTTTGATGTATTGGTGAACCTCGTGAAGGGTCAGTTTCAACCCAAGCCCTCAGTCGCGATACAGAGGTTCAGGTTTAATTCACGAAATGGAACCCCGGGTGAGACAATTGCATGCTATGTGGCAAATCTGAAGAACTAACAGAACACTGAGTTCAGTACGACTCTGAACGACATGCTCAGAGATCGTTTAGTGCGTGATGTGAAAGGGGACACTATTCAGAAAAGATTGTCTGAAGTGAATCTGGATTTCAATGAGGCGCTAGAGATAGTGCTAGCCATGGAAAGCGCAGTAAGAGGTTGAAAAGCAATACAAGGTGCACAAAATGGTGCCGTCCTCCACATTGGCAGGAAGCCTCAGCCGAAAGTGGCACAAAAGAGCAAGGCTCTGCTGAGAGGCAGGAAACAGCCCCCGCTAGCTGAAGAATGAAGAAGAATATCTGAGCAGTGAAATTGAAGAATAATTTTAATAGGGGTGGAAACAATCAATCTTTTAGCGATTGGCAGTTTTAAAAAAAAGAATGCCACTATTGTCACAGAAATGGACATATGATGAGGCAGTGCAAGGAAAGATTCAAATAGGCTTGTAAAGAAAAGAAGAAGCCCAATGAAATCAACAATGTAAAAGATCCTGAAACAACAAATGCTGACATATACTCGTTGTTTAATCTGAAAGTTGGAAAGGCAGAACCAATAGTTGTCACAATGAAAGTAAATGGCAAACCTGTTAAAATGGAAGTGGACACAGGAGCTTCCATTACAGTAATTGGGGAATATACTTTCAGATATTTGAATAATGATGAACATCAATTAAGTTTAGAACAAACAGCTGCCAGACTAAAAACATATATACGGGTGAAACCATTCAAGTAAAAGGCATAAGCAGAGTAATTGTCCATTATGGCAGCCATTCAGCAAAGCTACCAGTGTTGGTATTGAGAAGCAGAGGACCAAGCCTTCTAGGGCGAAATTGGCTAAGGGAAATCAACCTTGATGGGCCACTGAGATTCCAAAAGGAAGCTGGAAGTGTTCCTGTTTTGAAAATGATTGTGTAAGGACTCAACAAACAAAAGAAATGCAGGCTGTCTTAAGCCAAAATCTGGAAGAACAACAGAAGAAACTCGAAGGGACCCAGTTTGATGACAGAGTTCGGGACGAGGTGAGCAACCTTCGCAGGGTAAAAGAAAACCTGTTCACACACAACAAAATCCCCTCAGGTCAAAGTCTGTACCTCTGGAAAAGCATGAAGAGAAACAGAAAGAATTCAGCAGTTCTCTGAAGAAACAGAAGAATGGGTTGGAAGAGAAGACACAACAATGTTCAATTTTTCAGGGGGCAGCAAACAAATACAAAAAAGAGATGGAAGAGCTGAAGAATCAGCTAAATGAAGCCAAAGAGGCTTTGGAAGCAAAAGTCGCAGAATTTTCCAAGAAGCAGACAGATAATGAAATTTTGGGAAACTCAGCCACTGAATTCAGACAAGTTGAGCTTGCATCTGAGAGAAGTTTAGCCAATAGCGAAGTCAAGTAGAAGGCTGAGATTAAAGTCTGCACCAGAAAGAAGAGAGCCGTAGAAAGACAATACAGACATACAAAAGGGCCTTAATCATGGCAGGATACCAATACACTTTCGTACATAGGCCTAGCAATCAAATCGCAAACGTCGATGCCCTTAGTCATTTGTCTTTACAAGGAAATGATGAGCACATCCTATTTCTACAGGAACTTGCTTTACTGTTAAATTTCTTAGATTCCTCGCTGGTATGTGCTCGACAGATCAGAGACTGGACAAGTCGGAACACAGTCCTATCTCAAGTACAAGAGCAAGTGCTTCATGGTTGGTCACTAGAGCCCATATCTGATGAAATGAAACCATACTTCAACAGAAGACATGAAAGAACAAGCCAGGATAGCATTTTATTGTGGGGAGCACGAGTGATAGTTCCTCCAAAGAGAAGGGAGCCACTTTTAATTGAACTACACAGTGCCCATCCAGGAATTTCCCAAGTGAAGACAATAGCATGCAATTATCTATAGTGGCCAGGGATGGATGGTGAAATAGAGAGGATGGTAAAGCATTGTGGGCAATGTCAGCAACTGCAAAAGTTGCCAGTGGCAGTTCCATTACACCCACGGGAGTGGCCAGGTAGACCCTGGGTGCGGTTACACATTGACTACATTGGACCTTTCCTGGGAACAATGTTTCTGCTCATTGTCGATGACCAATCAAAATGGTTGGACGTATATGAGGTGAAGTCGCCAACGTCGGGCGCTACAATTGAGAACCTACTTCAGAGTTTTGCCATTCGTGGACTACCAGAAGTAGTCATTTCCGATAACAGCACGGCATTTACGAGTGCTGAGTTTCAACGGTTTATCAGCCTCAACGCTAGCACTCATGTAAAAACTGCACTGTACACCCTTCCTCAAATGGACTGGCTGAAAGGGCAGTTCAAATGTTCAAGGCAGGCATGAAAAAACTGGCTGATGATTCCTTGGCAACCAAGGCAACAGGCCATGCTTTCTTTTTCATTACAGGACCATCCCTCGCACAACAACAGGTTGGGTCACAGCTGCAGAGTTATTGTGTGTAATTTTCCCAGAATTGCACTAAGTGCGGTAGCGGGCGAGTAAAATGGAGTCCTACCCACCAATGAAAATGGCGGGTTTTCACACTGTATCGTCCCGAGCCTGCCTCATTATTTATTCACTTCCACGAAGCACGCCGTTTCCATGGCGGACGGGCTCTCATTCGCCCACCTGCCATCAACCCGCTATTGCATCACGCCAGCTGCCATCTTTAAAAGGACGCTCATCGCCACCAGCTCACCACCACTGCCCGGGAGATATGGCCAGCAAAGGAAAAAAGTCTGCAGCCCCCCATTTCAACGACGGGTCCCTCGAGTGACTGCTGGATGCAGTGGAGCCCCGCCAGGATGTGCTCTATCCCAGCTCTGGCCTGGGAGGCGGTGGCAGCAGTGGTCAGCGCAAACACCCTGCAGAGCCACCCAGTGCCGCAAAAGGATCAATGTTCTCTTCCGTTCCACCAGGGTAAGTCACTCCTTTCGTCAGTCCCAACTCACACACTCACAAACCCATCGCACATCCACAGTCCCCTCACTCACTGCCAGTGCAAGGGACATCACCATTCACTCTTTCACACACACCATCCATGGGACCACTCACCACCCACACAGGCCAGGCATACTTATCATCTGGCCTGGCAGGCGTCCTGATACACTCTCCCCATCTCTATCCATGCAGGACAATATGGCTCACAACAGGAGGGAAAAGTCACAGACAGGTGGAGGGATGCCAGAGATCAAAGTTCTGACAGATTTCAAAAACAGAGCCATCCAGCTGGCCAGCGATGACCAGGACCGGTCCTGTGCTGTAAGTGAGGTCGGTGATGCTCTACCAAGTGAGCATCCAGCAGTGCAACATCCACCAGACAACCTTGCCGTGAGTAGTGTGTCCTGTTTCACAGGCCACTGCCATGCACTAATTATCTCTCCTTCCTTTCACAGTCACATCTGCCAAACAGCCGACAGAGTCCTTGACCCAAGGCCTTCAATCAAGCCCCAAAGAAACTTTTGAAGAGGAATCTGGAGGCACCCTCCCTGAAGTCCCGTTAGAGTGCTCACCCGCACCCTCCACCAGTGCAGAGAGACACACCTCGGTGGGACCTAGCTTTAGGGTAGCCTTGGGATCACAACCTGGTGAGCACATCGCACTTTCTGATCCACAGCAACGGAGGCAGGGACTTCCCTAGCCCCTGGCACTCGGAGGACTGCTGGAGGCCAGGATGTTGCTGAGTCCGAGTCAGATGAGGAGCCTCTGGTGTCACGACTCACTGGGGCTAGTGCACTGTAATATCAAGCCTCACTGCTCCCCAAGCCATGACAAATGTGAAAAGCTTAATCAGCTCACAAAACTGCCCCAGTTTTATCTAACTGTGTAATTTAATTTAATTTAGATTAACAGAATACGAGCACCAAGCTTGTAAACTTAAGTAGATAACAGTTAATCAAACAAATTGTTTTAACCAATAACAAAAGTAAGAATTATGAACTGCTGCCTCGAGTCTATAACTTACTCTACCCCTTTTTAACCCTTATGCACAAACACACGCACACACATAAGACAAAAAACAAGAGCCAGAATCTTTGGGTTGGCGAGGGGGGGGCAGGGCCTGCTCGCCGACGCGTAAAATGATGCGCGGTCGTCGCGATGTCACTGCGCTTCATTCAGATTTTCAGTTCGGCGGACGCACAGCTGAGTCGGCTGCGTGCTCGTCGAACTGTCAAAGGCCTATTAAGGCCAGTTAAATATTAATTGAAGTACTTAACGGAGCTGCCCATCCAACCTTAAGGCTGGCGGGCAGGTGAAGAGCCCAGGCAGCCTTCGCATTTATCATGAAACCTCATCCACAGGCGGGATCAGGTTTCATGAAGTGTTTATAAATTGAATGAAAGTTTTAATTAAAGTTCATAGGCGCGCCCAGCTCATGCGACACTGTCACACGAGGGGACATGTCTTAAAATTTTTTTTTTCTTCATTAAAATTTTAAAAAATCAAACTAATCTCCCTGAGGCAGCTCCGTGCCTCAGGAGTATTTCTGCACTCTTTTGCGCGCATGCATGAAAGAGCGCAGGCCCCGACCCTCCCTCCTTCCCTCCACCTGCACAGGGAGCGCTCAGTGCTTCCGGGCGTGTGTCACGCTGGGCGGGCCTTAATTGGCCCGCCCACGTAAAATGGCGGCGCAAAGCTGATCGCGGGTGGTAATTGGCTATGCGCCCGCCTGCGCCCGCTCCTGTCCAACCCTGCCGACGGGGAGAAAATTCTCCCCCAAGGATTTTAAGGGTGAGGGAAAGAAAGCGGTTCGATAGCGCCAATCTGGAGTACAGGGTTAGATGAGCTGATTTTGCTTGAAGTCTTCCAAGCTTCTTGCAGTCCAGTTCTGCTTTCACAAGGTGATCTTTCAGCACTTCCAGTCTGCAGCTTACTAGTTACAAACCTGCTTTTGACATCTATATCAGTGATTTCTCAAAAATAACAGGATATGGAGATGTGAGGGATAGCCAGCTAATTACTATGGGAGAATTATTGAAGTTTTGCCAAAAATACGAGAGAGAGAGAGAGAGAGAGAGGTTCCTAGGCCTTTCCTCTTGCTGGGTTGGGATCCTTCTCCTGGCTACTGCTATCACAAAACCCTGGTCATCTGGTCAGCAGCCAATCAAATGCCGTCGCTAGGCAGTTCTCTCTTAAACATGTCCTTTCTGGCACCATCATCCAATCTGGCACACGCTGTTCTAAGGGGTAGCCACATTGTGGATCTTCTCTTCCTGCTTCAGAGAAAATGTTTTTCAAATTGCAGCCACCGTAGCTTTTTAAAGCCACAGTCCAATCTTAAAGCCACAGTCCAAAAAATAAAAATATAGGCTGTTTTCTGCCTCCACCCTTAAAAAAGATGAAACCCCATTTAAAAAATACCTTTCATCACAGGGTATGTGATACATAGACAACAAACATGAGACTTACACTCATTTATTCATCCTTTCCCCTTATATAATCTTAAGGATGAACTGATTTCAATAATTTACACCCGGGACAATGCATCCACAATTATATTATCTTTACCGGCAATGTGAACAATCTTTACATTGAATGGTTAAAACAATAGACTCTATCTAAATAGTCTTGCATTTTGAGTTTTAAACTTTTCAATAAACGCCAGCGGATTATGATCAGTGTAGACTAGTGTCTCTTTGTTGTCGTCCTCTTTTTCTCCGTCCTTTATCTCTGTTCCTTTGACCTTCTTTGCTTTTACTTCTATCCCTTTCCTTACTTTTGAATTTTGCTCTTTTTTCCTTGATTTTTACTCTTGCTCTGTTCAGCATCATTACTGTTGGATTTAACCCCAGTTTTCTTTGTGTTTTTGTTCCCTGCTTCTGCTTCTTGAGTTTGCACGGCTTTCCCTTTCTTATTTTTTTTTTCTTTTACCCTACCTTTATGTCTAGATTTGCCCCTTTTCCCCCTATCATTGCCTTTATTCTGTCCTCTACCTCGGCTTCTAGATTTTGATTTGGCCCTTTTTCCTCACCCTCTGCTTTTACTTTGTTCTCAACTTTAAAAGAGATGTTGCCTGGGATGAAACATTTAAGTTATTTAAGGGATGAAACATTTATGAAGAGAGGTTGGATAGACTTGGGTTGTTTTCGTTGGAGCAGAGAAGACTGCGGGGCGACCTGATCGAGGTGTTCAAGACTATGAGGGGCATGGACAGCGTGGAAAGGGAGCAGCTGTTCCCCTTAGTTGAAGGGTCAGTCACGAGGGGACAAGTTCAAGGTGAGGGGCAGGAGGTTTAGGGACGATGTGAGGAAAAGCATTTTTACCCAGAGGGTGGTGATGGTCTGGAATGCACTGCCTGGGAGGATGGTGGAGGCGGGTTGCCTCACATCCTTTAAAAAGTACGTGGATGAGCACTTGGCATGTCATAACATTCAAGGCTATGGGCCAAGTGCTGGTAAATGGGATTAGGTAGGTAGGTCAGGTGTTTCTCATGTGTCGGTGCAGACTCGACGGGCTGAAGGGCCTCTTCTGCACTGTGTGATTCTGTGACTTTTAGATTTCAATTTGGTCCATTTTGCTCTCTTCGTTTTTACTTTGTTTATGATCTCTACTTCTAGATTTTACCTCTTTACCGTTACTCTGCTCTGGATCACGTGTGCTGGATTTTGACTTGACTTGTTTCTCCAACTCTTTTCCATTAGTCTCCTCTTGTGCTATTTTACATACTCCTGTTTTCGTTTTGGGTAATGGCCCCACACAATCTACTAATACCCAACTAAATGGTTTTTCAAAAACTGGCATGGCTATTAAAGGTGCTGGTTTGATTACACGTTGAGGTTTACCGGCTACCTGACATACTTGCTCTTCAATCTCTTTAATAGAAGTCTCAAATTTTGACTCAAGGTCTTTCATTTTGTTGTTATGCTGTACTAATTTTGTTTCCATCTTTTTCTTCCATTCTGTTAACTTGTTTTTGTACTGATCTGCTTGTTGAAGGGCTGAAACTTTATTTTTAGAAGCAGTTTCAATACTTGCAAATAACTGATCTATTTGGTCCAGCAGCTTTTCATTGAACATTTGTTCCTTTTGAACAAATTCCTTCTGCTGCTTTACCAGCTCTGCTTTTAAATTAAACTCCTGTTCAAAAAGTTTCCTCTCTAACTTATCCTGCATTTCAGCTCCCTTTTTCAAAAAAACTTCTTTCCAGTTTCATCTCAAATGCTTTTATTTTCTTTCCACATTCCTCATGAAGTGAAACAATTTGCTGCTCGCTTAATTTTTGATCTTCTGTTTGTTTTTGAGTGAAGACTTCAGCCTCAGCTTCAGTGTGAGCTGACTGAGCAAACTTGTTTAATTCTGGATCTGCTTTCTGAGCCTCAATTAATGAAGACATGCCAAACACTTCCTTTGAATTATCCTCATCCTTAAATAAAGTTTTGGCTACTCTAACATTTGTTCATGGTATTACTTTAACCTCTGGTGATGGGCGTGGTTTAGCCATTGCTCTGGTCACCATACATGATGGAAAAATAACAGGAACTTGTCCTTGTAACTGCTCAGTGTTTTTAGCCTCTTTCGGACTTTCTCTGAATATGGGTGAAATTATAACCTTCACTCCTGCCAAATCATTACCCAGGAGTAGATCCACGGGTAATTTCTTAATGACTCCTACAACCAGTGATCCAGACAGCAAATCACATTCCAATTGTACTTTGTACAATGGAGACGGGATATACTCTCCACTTATCCCGTTTACCAATACTTTAACTTTCATTCAACTCTCTGGAGGGAAAACTAGGTTCTTCTCCAGCAAAAGAGTTTGAGTAGCTCCTGTGTCCCTTAACACAGTTATGGGTTTAGCTGCATCATTTGATGAAAAAAAGGTTATCTTTCCTTTAGACGAAAATCCTTTATATCTCTCACCTAACTTATTCACTTCACCTACATTCACAGCACAGTTTGCCTCCAGACCCTTATTTGTTGTTAAAGGTACAATTTGATCCGGGGCATTTTCTTTTTGAGTCCCTTTTCAGACTCACTCTCACGAACCTTAATAAGTCTCATTGGCTTCCCTTGCAATTTCCAGTATTCTGACCAAACGTGCCCCACTTTATTTCAGTGGTAACACGTCGGCCTTCGAGTTTCACCTCAATGACTCGGTCATATCACAGTTGCTGGAGCTGCAAAGGCAAGCTAAGGAACATCAGGAAGGGATGTCCGCTGCACTCCTCAGATTGCAAGGCACGATGGAGGAATCCGTCCCTCTTCAGGCTGAGGTGATAGAGCCGGCATTGCAGTGCACCAAGGTCAACACTGGCAGGATGGTGGCCGCCATGGAAACCTTGATCCAGGATGTCACTCCTGCATTGCTACGCTAATTCCATCGCTGATGCCATAATTGGCCTCCAACAGTGTATACGCGAGAGGGTGCTGGGCAGCTCAATCTCACTCCAGCTACCCCTTCCACTCACAGAGTTAGCCAGTGGCCCTCGGGCACCCACAGGGAGGAGGATCAGCAGGTGCATGCTCTGCGGCCATCCACCCAGGTGACTCTGAGTGACCGGCCCATCTGAATCCCCTCTTCCTGTGACCTCAGCAGCTCCAGCTTCAAAGGCCAAGGAGGGTGCCACTGCCACACAGCAGGACCCCGAAAGCAGTCCGGGGCCCTCCATATCTCCGCCCTCCAGAGGATGCCCACCAAAGTCATCACAGACAGGATGTTGCAGTCAGCAGGCTGCCTGCACCTCCGCTGTGGATGTCCGGGGATCACCAAGACATAGCGGCAGGGTTAGAAAAGTTAAATAAAAGTAGTTGCACAGCCTGGCCATGGGTGTTGAACATTTGTACAAACTGTTCACTATTATCAATAAACTCTTAAGAACATCTCCCTGCCTGTGGCTCCTTGCTCTGATGAGCAATGTTCTTGTCACTCAGATGTGAAACCTTTCTGCACAAGATAAAAGGCAGTTGTCTGAGTCCAGGGCCTCTTGCCTGTGCTCTGTACAGCCTCACAATCCCTGGAAACATTACTGATGCCTGCACCTCGGCGGTGCTGGTCATTGCAGCCAGAATGTAGTGGGCAGGTGCCAGAGAGTTCTCTCGTACTCCCTGTGTGCTCTCCGCATCTTTAAGATGGAGCCGGCCCCCAACACACCAGCATCTGTGACCAGTGATGCTATGCTCCACTCCTGAAGGGCTGAGGTGCTGAAGGCAGACTACATCAGATGCGGCTAAAGTTTCACGGCTGCGTCTCTGAGATGGCCCTGATCATGGAGCGCAAGCGAGCTGCCCTCGGCCAGACAGGAATCAAACATTCTCAGAGGCTATGTGACAATCTATGGAGTGTCCTCACTACATGTTGTCATCATCCTCCTGTGATTGAGCCACTATTAGGGCCTCCACTGCATCTCCATGACAAGAGCATTCTCACAGAGGGTATTCGCAATGCCATAAGCCAGACTGGAGTCAATCACAATTGTGATGTGAGGATCTTGGGGGACACCTCCCTCATTGTCGTCTTCATCCTCCACCAATCTGGCAGCTATGAGGGCCCCCCGAATGTGCCTGCCTCATCTAGCCAGTGCGAGAACCTCATCCCCGTTGTCGTCATCACCGAGGACCCCCTCATCCTCATCCCCGTCAGCATCCTCCTCATCAGGGGAGACATGCAGCTCCTTCAACTCCTGCTCAGCCAGGTTGTAAAGGACGCAGCAGACAACAACAATGCGTGACACTGTCTGTGGGCTGTATTGCAGGGCTCCACCAGACCAGTCCAGGCACCAGAACCACATCTTTAGCATCCTGATGGCCTGCTCCACCAAGTTGCAGGCTGCTGCTTGAGCCTCATTATAGCGCCACTCTGCTGCATTTTGAGGCCACCACATGGATGTCATCAGCCACGGCCTCTGTGGGTAGCCCTTGTCCCCAAGGAGCCAACACTGCAGCCTCTGTGGACCCTGAAAGACTGCAGGGACCTGTGAACGAGGCAGGACGTAGGTGTCATGGACACTCCCTGGAAACCATAGAACCATAGAAAAGTTACAGCACAGAAGGAGGTCATTAGGCCCGTCTTGTCCATGCTAGCCCGAGGACACCCAGGTGCCCTTTCTAATCCCACATTCCTGCACCCGGCCCATAGCCCTGCAGCTTACAGCACTTAAGGTGCAGATCCAGATATTTTAAAAGAGTTTAAAGTTTCTGCCTCTACCACTAACTTGGGCAGCGAATTCCAGACACTCACTACCCTCTGCGTAAAAAAGTTCTTCCTCATGTCCCCCCTACACCTTCTGCCACTTATCTTGAATCTATGTCCCCTGGTTCTAGAATTCTCCACCAAGGGAAGCAATTTTATCCCGTTCACAACCATGTGCATATCTGCAGGATGTGTTTCTGGTGGTCACATATCAGCTGCACATTCAGTGAGTGGAAGCCCTTGTGGTTGATCAAGTCCACCCTGTGTAGCGATGGAGATCTGAGTGCCACATGAGTGCAGTCAATCCCACCCTGCCCCTGTGGGAATCCTGAGATCAGGGCGAATCCAATGAACCTTGCATCCTGGCTGTCCCGGTCCCGAGCGAAATGCACAAATTTGTGTGCCATGGAGAAGATGGCATCCGTGACCTCATGGATGCATTTGTGGGTGGCGGATTGTGAAATCCCACAGAGATCACCTGCGGAGCCCTGAAAGGAGCCACGGGCATAGAAATTGAGCACCACGGTCACTTTCACAGCCAGTGGCAGTGGATGCCCTCCATGTCTCCATGGCACCAAGTCCTGCAGTAAATGGCAGATGTGAGCCACCAGGACATGCGCAGTCATTGGCACCATTAGTTCCCAGTCATCTGCAGGAATGGTAGGTGGCGTTTATAGACCCTGGGTGCACGAGGTGCTGACCAGCCATGGCTCGCTGTTGCTCCTGGGTAGCGTGTGTGGGAGCCCATGCTGCCCCTTCTTCATGAGGTTGCTGCTCCTGCCTTTGCAAGGCCAGGTGAATGCTGGTCACCCCTCGGATGGCCAGAGATGAGGTGCTGCATGGCTGTCCTGTCAGCCTGCGACATGCGGGGGACACTGGTCCAAACCGGGATGCTGAGATTGCAAGGGGCTGTGAGCTCCTCCAGCAGTGACTGTTACATGGCCAGCATTGGCGAGGAGATTGTACAACGTGTGCAGCCCAACTGCTCTGCGGTCGAATAAAGCGGTGGCAGATTCAAAGTTGTTGTGGGGAGGAGGCAGGGGGTAAGGTCTGGAGCACTTGGTGGCCCTTTGGTGCCTCCGTGATGCTTGCATGGGCGGGCAGGCTAGGAGCCTGACCCCAATCATATCACTGTGGCTGTGTCTGATCTGTCTCAGTTGCAGAAGCATGGTCAGTTTATACAGTTGTCCCTAATGTGTGGCCACTTCCCTCATTTACCCTGCCCCACACCTCGATTGCCTGTGCGCAGGATGCAGCACCAAGGCAGCACTTGAACCCTCCAACGACAATGCTCGCCTCCGAGGCTGACCAGCACTTGCCCCCAGACAGTCCCCACTCAGCAGTCACCTCCAGGGCCAGGCATCAGTTGCGCGCCCCACACCCCCCCCCCCCAACACCGCCGCTGCACCCACAACTCCCACCCCTCGCCCCACCCCCCCACTTCGGTGCCTCCGAGGCCTGTAAACAACATGCGAGCTGTGGTGAACGCTGCTGCTCACTCACCTCAGTTCCCCCAAAGTGAAGGCCGCCAAGTGCACGTCACCTCTGTATGCTGTTGTGAAACGTGTCAGCGTGCTTTCCCACCGACGTGGACGGACAATACGGCGAGGTTCCAAGAGCCTGGCGGGATGGCCTTTCAATTATATGCTAATGTATTACAATTAGCTCCCCGCCAACTGATGGCGTGAAACGCGGCTGAGCAGACGATTGCGACATGCCTTCACGCCGTTGTGAAGCAGGTCACGCCATATTTCCCACGCACACCACCTATCACTCCCACCGCCAGCGGGCCCAGAAAATTCCGCCCACTGTTGAAATACCATCTCAGGACAAGATTGAGCTTAATAATGCCGAATTTGGAGGGAGAGGTGGAAAGGAGTCAGTGAAGCCAGTAAACTAGATATGACTGGCAGAGTTGTGAGAGGAAATTTACCGTGGGAGAGCCGATACACGTGAAAAACTTCGGGGAAGTACCAAAATGGTTACCGGGTGAAATAAGTGCGGTGACTGGACCTCTATCTTACCACTTGGAGGTGGAAGGCTGAATCATCCATAAGCATGTGGACCATTTAAGGAAGAGAGAGACAAGTCATCAATATTTGGTTCCACCTGTGACCATGACCGGGTCTGCATTTTCTGTTGAGAGAATTCAACCCAGGACTGACATGTGTGAGAGTTGAGGATGCAGAACTGCAAGTGCCTACTGAAGAACGCATGATGTTCGGGCAACTCCGGAAAAGGAGGTTCCTGGCAAAGAATCTGAAGTTATGGAGCTGCGACGTTCCACGCGTACCAGGAAACCACCTGAAAGACTGACCTTATAAATTCCTTACCCAGTGTAAATATTATGTTGTCTTGAAAAATATGAACTTGTAAATATAATATGTATAGCCAAGTTAAAGGGGGAGGAATGTACTAATTATGGTTTTATTTAGTATTGTAATGTACCTTTAAGAATAATACATGTTAGGAAAGATCACATGATCTGTAGTAACCAATAGGAGAGTAGTGCGGGCTACCTCTAGTCAGTATATAGGGTTGGAGTTGAAAGCACATGTGTAGTTCTGCTGAGTATACTTTAAATAAGCTTAGTGTTTCCACTTAGAAAGCTGTCTGCAGATCAACTCTATTACTAATAATACAACTTGGCCACCCTACAATGCCCGGAGGTATCCAGAGGTATCCCTAGATATCCAGAGATATCCCAGAGGTGTCTAGGATAATCAAAGCTTATGCTTTGTCAAAGTTCACCAACACTCTATCAACATTTGTTCTGGAAATTCTGTCAGGACATCACCGAAAGAGTGTAAGTGCTGTGCTACTCTACCTTACCTCAAGACACCAGCTTGGCCACCTCAGAAGCTCTTTAACACCTAACATACCTGGGGAAAATCACCCCCAATATCTGGTTAACGCTTAATCAAAAACAAAAAAATATATCACAAGTACCAGGTTACAGAGAACATGAACATAGCTAGTTAAATTTAATCATTGAATTTGTATCTACTATTTATACAGTTGTGTTAGGGGTGTAATAAAACACACTTTATGTGACAAACTATTTACTTAAATTTGCTTTACTTTTTTTTCTAACTATCTTTGTTGCTAAATGTAGTATTTTTTATTTATCATGCTCTTGACTTCTGGGGGCCTTATAGGGGTCACCAGCAGAAAGGGAATGTTTAGTCAGAGGGATTTTGCTAGGGGTCCCATTGTTGGGAACAGGAATGGGAGGAGGGGATGAGGCCAGGCAAAGCAGCCCTATCTCCTGGAAGAGAGAGGAAGAGGAGGTATAAGAGGGTGAGTAGGGCTCCAGTTTGCTGCTGACATGCTCCACAATCTGGCAGTCAAAAGAGATCAGACATTATCACCAGCACAAAAACAAAAACAGAATTACCTGGAAAAACTCAGCAGGTCTGGCAGCATCGGCAGAGAAGAAAAGAGTTGACGTTTCGAGTCCTCATGACCCTTTGACAGAACTTGAGTTTGAGTCCAAGAAAAAGTTGAAATATAAGCTGGTTTAAGGTATATGGGGGGGTGGAGAGAGAAAGAGAGAGAGAGGTGGAGTGGGGGTGTGGTTGTAGGAACAAACAAGCAGTGATAGAAGCAGATCATCAAAAGATGTCAACAACAATAATACAAAAGAACACATAGGTGTTAAAGTTAAAGTTGGTGATATTATCTAAACGAATGTGCTAATTAAGAATGGATGGTAGGGCACTCAAGGTATAGCTCTAGTGGGGGTGGGGAGAGCATAAAAGATGTAAAAAATAAATAAATAAATATTTTTTTTTTCTTTTTCTCTTTTTATAATGGAAATAGGTGGGAAAAGGAAAATCTATATAATTTATTGGAAATAAAAGAAAAGGAAGGGGGAAACAAAGGGGGTGGGGATGGGGGAGGGAGCTCACGACCTAAAGTTGTTGAATTCAATATTCAGTCCGGATGGCTGTAAAGTGCCTAGTCGGAAGATGAGGTGTTGTTCCTCCAGTTTGCATTGGGCTTCACTGGAACAATGCAGCAAGCCAAGGACAGACATGTGGGCAAGAGAGCAGGGCGGAGTGTTAAAATGGCAAGCGACAGGGAGGTTTGGGTCATTCTTGCGGACAGACCGCAGGTGTTCTGCAAAGCGGTCGTCCAGTTTACGTTTGGTCTCTCCAATGTAGAGGAGACCACATTGGGAGCAACGAATGCAGTAGACTAAGTTGGGGGAAATGCAAGTGAAATGCTGCTTCACTTGAAAGGAGTGTTTGGGTCCTTGGACGGTGAGGAGAGAGGAAGTGAAGGGGCAGGTATTGCATCTTTTGCGTGGGCATGGGGTGGTGCCATAGGAGGGGGTTGAGGAGTAGGGGGTGATGGAGGAGTGGACCAGGGTGTCCCGGAGGGACCGATCCCTATGGAATGCCGATAGGGGGGGTGAAGGGAAGATGTGTTTGGTGGTGGCATCATGCTGGAGTTGGCGGAAATGGCGGAGGATGATCCTTTGAATGCAGAGGCTGGTGGGGTGATAAGTGAGGACAAGGGGGACCCTATCATGTTTCTGGGAGGGAGGAGAAGGCATGAGGGCGGATGCGCGGGAGATGGGCCAGACACAGTTGAGGGCCCTGTCAACGACCGTGGGTGGAAAACCTCGGTTAAGGAAGAAGGAGGACATGTCAGAGGAACTGTTTTTGAAGGTAGCATCATCGGAACAGATGCGACGGAGGCGAAGGAACTGAGAGAATGGGATGGAGTCCTTACAGGAAGTGGGGTGTGAGGAGCTGTAGTCGAGATAGCTGTGGGAGTCGGTGGGTTTGTAATGGATATTGGTGGACAGTCTATCACCAGAGATTGAGACAGAGAGGTCAAGGAAGGGAAGGGAAGTGTCAGAGTTGGACCACGTGAAAATGATGGAGGGGTAGAGATTGGAAGCAAAATTAATAAATTTTTCCAAATCCCGACGAGAGCATGAAGCAGCACCGAAGTAATCATCGATGTACCGGAGAAAGAGTTGTGGAAGGGGGCCGGAGTAGGACTGGAACAAGGAATGTTCCACATACCCCATAAAGAGACAGGCATAGCTGGGGCCCATGCGGGTACCAATAGCCACACCTTTTATTTGGAGGAAGTGAGAGGAGTTCAGCGTGAGAACAAGTTCAGCCAGGCGGAGGAGAGTAGTGGTGGATGGGGATTGTTCGGGCCTCTGTTCGAGGAAGAAGCTAAGGGCCCTCAGACCATCCTGGTGGGGGATGGAGGTGTAGAGGGATTGGACGTCCATGGTGAAGAGGAAGCGGTTGGGGCCAGGGTACTGGAAATTGTTGATGTGACGTAAGGTGTCAGAGGAATTACGGATGTAGGTGGGGAGGGACTGGACAAGGGGAGAGAGAAGGGAGTCAAGATAACGAGAAATGAGTTCTGTGGGGCAGGAGCAAGCTGAGATGATCGGTCTACCGGGGCAGTTCTGTTTGTGGATTTTGGGTAGGAGATAGAAGCGGGCCGTCCGAGGTTGGGCGACTATCAGGTTGGAAGCTATGGGAGGGAGATCCCCAGAGGAGATGAGGTCAGTGACAGTCCTGGAAACATGTTATCACCAGCAATTGTGCCAGGGGGTTAAGTTCAGCATCCGCAAATGGAGGAAGAGGAAGAATAGGACAAGTTGAAAGAGGAGGAAGAGCGGGGGCACTATAGGGTCCCAGCTGTCCCATACCCGAGAGGGACGCTTGCTGCCATTTAATTGAAAACCACTTTTGAGCAATGTCAATAGCCATTAGATTTCAGAGCATGGTATAACATCCTTTAGCTTTCACAACTGAGGAACCTTTTAAAAATTTGCTCTCATGGGGTGTGGGCATCAGTGGCTAGGCCACCATTGTTGCCCATCCCTAACTGCTCTTGAGAAATTGGTGGTGAGCTGCCTTCTTGATTCGCTGCAGTCCATGTAGTGCAGGACACCCACTGTGCTGTTAGAAAGCAAATTTCATGATTTTGGCGCAGCAACAGTGAAAGAGTGATGATATAGTTCCAAGTCAGGATGGTCTGTGACTTGGAAGGGTACTTGGGGGTGTTCCCATGTGTCTGCTGCCCTTGTCCTTCTAGGTCAGAGGTGGGGAAATTACTCAATTTCATCCAGCCTGCAGCAAGATTTCTAAAAAATATAGACCTATGACAGTAGTGCCTTCAAAATAGCATTTATCATCATCATTACGAATTTGCTTTGGATAAAAACATCAGCTAAATTACCATATTAATATTTAGATTTTTATATAGAAAATACAAAAACATTCAACTCACCCACCATTTTAATGTGATGGCTGAATTTGAATATTATAATGGTAAATATTATAATATTCAAATTCAGCTATCATATTAAAACGGTGGGTGAGTTGAATGTTTTTGTATTTTCTATATAAAAATCTAAATTAATTTGATTATGTTTGTGTGGCCTGTGAAAGATTTTGTCTATGTGTGAATGGCTCATGAGAAGAAAAAGGTTCCCCACCCCTGTTCTAGGTGGTAGTGGTTGCGGATTTGGAAGGTGCAGTCGAAGGAGCCTTGGTGAGTTCCTGCAGAGCATCTTGTAGATGGTACACACTACTGCTACTATGCGTCGGTGGTGGAGGGAGTGAATGTTAAAGGTGGAAAATGGTGTGCCAATCAGGCAGCTGCTTTGTCCTGGATGGTGTTGAGCTTCTTGGGTGCTGTGGGAGCTGCACTCATCCAGGCAAGTGGAGAATATTACATCACACTCCTGACTTGTGCCTTGTAGACAGTGGACAGACTTTGGGGAGTCAGGAGGTGAGTTACTCTATGCAGAATTCCCACCCTCCGACCTGCTTTTGTAGCCACAGTATTTATATGGCTAGTCCAGTTCAGTTTCTGGTCAATGGTAACTCCCAGGATATTGGTAGTGAGGGATTTAGTGATGGTCATGCCATTGAACATCAAGGGGAGATGGTTAGATTCTCTCTTGTTGCAGATGGTCATTGCCTGACACTGATGTGATTCTATCAATAAGTCCGCGATGTACATTTAATCTTTTTAACCCCTTCCGCAGGAAGATCACAACAAAATGAGACCACCGATTTTATCACCAGCCAATTAGCATAATCACCCTATATGTACAGCAGAAACAATGAAAACATGACATAACCAACTGCACTTACAAATATTAAACTATTCACCCTGGTGGTTACCCTTAATGACTATCCTATAGGCCCTTTCAATCTGGTGCTTCTATGATGTGCAACCCCATTGGCAGCAGGAGGAGAGGCGAATTGCTGCTGAGAATCTGATGAGGGAAATTCAGGTGTCCACCTGCAACGCCCTCAAGATGCTCAGGGCCTTAGTCCCCACTTCATTTCTACACCATCCCAATATAGGATTTAGCAGTCTAGGAACCCTCACAAGCAACCACAAAGGCAATGGTGGAGGACATAGCAGGAAATGCTGCCACCGAGAGAGAGGTCAGTAGGTTCCTGCTCCATAATTTCCATGCCATGGCCTGAGGGCGTCTGTTCAGCCAGCCCAGTGATATGTTGGAGGACAGATCTCTGACCATCAGAGACACTGCATGGCCCTTTCAACTAAAGCACCCAGAGCCACCATGGCAGCTGCCTGGGTTTCCACAACAGCACTCTGTCATTCCATAGAAGCTGTTTGGTGTTGCGCGATGTTGATTGTTCTATGGCTGCAGCAGAAGCTGCAAAATCAATCATCTGATGCTGCAAGGTGCTAGTCTCCACAGGTCTCTGGATGGAATTGGACAACCTCTCCACACTGGACCAAGGTGGAGGCAGACTATTCTATCCTTTCAAGCCAGGCATTCCAATGCACCAAGCATTTAGTCAGACCTATCAGCCTTCTTCTAAACCTTGGTCCTGTGAGGTCTTCAGCTGATTCCTTCGCAGTGAAACTAGTATGCAAACGTGTCCCCTCCCTACCATCTTGTGGTGTTCCTTCCACCCAGTGTGGCTGTTGCCGACTAATATCCAGTGCGTGCAACTGTGAGGTCCTGTGTTACACCCTAGACAATAAGCTATGAGTGATACCAGTCTCAGCTGGTACCTGCAGCAGTGATAGTGATGGGCGCAGTGCCATCTTCCTCGCTATCCTCCACTTCTGCCAGCCAGCATACTCCACACCTTCAGTGGAAGTAGCTGTGTGGACATGACTACAGATACTGCTCCACAAAAATTGCACCTAATCAGCGATTGAATGGTAAACATGCAACTGACCATTTTAGCACTTCCAAGCATGCTTAAATCATGGTAATCATCAATTAGCCTCAAAATTGTGGGCTAAATCCAGACTTGTCTCCTTAGCACAACACCCACTTAGCACCTGTTTTCATCCTTTCACCAAAATACACTCCTCTGTGAAATGAGTAGTATTCCACAAAGAAGTCCATAGATAATGCATCACACATGAGTATAAGTTACCCCTAAATGTATGTTTTTTTCTGGAACGACTGGAAAGAATAGCACCGTTCATTTGGTGTCATTTTTATGCCTTGTGGTCTTATGCACAATGCTAAATCCATTTTCCGAGTATATGAAAAGGAAGCATTTAATACATGACCACAGTATCAGATACAATTACAAAGTTTAGTTTTGTGACAGTTCACCTAATTTACAGTAGAAATGTATGATTAAATAGGATTAACCTATGCTAGGTTTTGGTTGATAGGTTTGGTCCATTGCTTTCATAGGGAGGAAGGAAAGCATTTGGAAAAATATTTTTTGAGCAGCAGCAAATAAACCGTGATAGTATAATAATTATAATTCCGATGTGTTAAATACCATCAACATGGCTTCATTAAGAAAAATCAATCGACACACATTAGTTTAGATGCACTTAGATAACACCTTACAAGTGGCGTAATAAAGCCATTATCCTAATGTGTCTCATGTTTGTTTTAAGAAAAGACTCTTGTCCTCCAAGAGACAGAAACTGAGCCAGACATTTTTCTCATCTTTTTGATGATTAAAACTATCCATTAAAGACATTAACAAACATTTTCATTGGTATTTGTATACTAGATGTAAATGAATTTATCCATTATTTATGATTATTTGCAATCTCTGTTCATTAAAGACCGTAAAAAATGGAACTAATGTCAACAACAGTTGTATTGTTAAAGCTCAAACTACCGTAGATAACCCACCTGCAAGTGCTCACTGCAGTCCAGGACAAATGTTCCAAAACATAGGTTAGAATCTTGTGGAGGCAATGGCGATCTTGGCAGCCGGTTGCAGAGCCTGCAAGACCCCCACATTGCCTCTTTTTAGGAAGGCCTGGTGTAGCTCGTGCCACTCGGGCACTTAACAGGCCAGCAGTGGTCCTTCCACTGGAATCAAGGACCTTGAGATTTTTACACACTAATGACATCAAGAGATTTGGGGATATTGTGGGAAAATGTTGTTGAGGTAGACGATCAGCCATGATCTAGTTGAATGGTGGAGCAGGCTCGAGGGGCTGAATGGCCTACTCCTGCTCCGATGGTCCTATATTCCTAGTGGGAATAATTCAGGACTGCTCAAGCAAAGAGCTGGCACAAACCCAACTGTCTGAAATATCTCCTTGAGCCTGTGGACCACTCTCGTTGCAACCAGTGGATTGGAGCATCTACCTCTGATGTGCCATTATTGGCATGGCTGACTGCCCTAATCATACGAATGGTCTGCTTTCTACCAGTTTGAGGGGCAGTAAACAGTCACCATCACTGGTGGCTCAGAGTTGCTCTCCATTATACTTGTGCTGGTGGAGTGAAGCTCCTGGGATTTCAGGCCCTTTGGTTCTACAATTAAATGACAAAATTAAGTCAAACTTTTGTAACTTATAAATGCAGCTCAATTAATAGTGCATCTTTATGTAAAGATAAAGCGTTCCCCGCACTTCCAAGGAAAATTTGTCTTGATCCTCAATGTCAACTGTGGCGTGTTATCAGTATTCTTTAATTTACCTTTACTAAACTATCAGTGTACTATTGCCTCAACCTTTAAAAGTCTAGGAAGAACTGATTTTTTTTTTCTCCAGCTAATTTTTTCCTGACATCATTGAAACTGTCAAGTAAAGTGTTTCTTTGGAAGCAGTCTCGCAAAATGGATTGTGGCTGCTGAAATTCACTTCACTTGCAATTTAAAGAAACATAGTCATCAGAGGAGAAGCTGTCACCTCTTTCTTTGGGCTTTATTAACCTGCAGATGAAAGGGTGGTCTTTAAAATACTTTTAAGACTTAAAGGATCGAGTGGCGTAGCGTTTTAGAACACTATATCTTTCCACCTCTGGGATCTAGGCTCAAATGGAGCCTAGCATGAATCAGATGAAAGTCTTCACTTTCTAACAGTTGTTAAGTCCCCCAAGATAAATGAGTTTGGGCATTCTCAACATACTCAGCTCCCAGTAGACCTTAGCCCAAAGCACAATGCTGAGCATAATTCAGAAGTAATTGGTCTGAATTGAACAATTACACACTGCACTGTGGTAAGGGTGACTGGTGTGCAAAATACAAATGTTGCAGTTAGGGGTAGTTTTTGAATTTGACTTCAAGGCATATTGTTTGGAGCAGTGTAGGAGAATCCCCAAATTGTAACTAACGCACATTATATTTAGGGAATAATATTTAGAAAGTTTAATTCCCGGACGCCTGCTTCATTAACTTGGAAAGCACACAAATTTTAAAATGCATTAAACTTTAAAACTCTGAACTATCTAATCCCTGGAGACTTATGCTCTAGAATGGTTATGCCCCTAGCCAAGTTGCTTCAGTACAGCTACAACACTGGTGTCTACCCGGCAATGTGGAAAATTGACCAGGTATGTCCTGTACACAAAAGTCAGGACAAATCCAACCCAGCCAATTACTGCCCCATCAGTCTACACTCAAGCATTAGTTAAGTGATGGAAGGGGTCATCAACAGTGCTATTAAGTGGCACTTAGTTAGCAATAACCTGCTGTCGCTCACTTTGAGTTCCGCCAGGGCCACGCAGCTCCTGATCTCATTACAGCCTTGGTTCAAACATGGACCCTGAACTCCAGAGGTGAGGTGAGAGTGACTGCCCTTTATGCCAAGGCAGCATTTGACTGAGTGTGGCATCAAGGAGCCCTAGCAAAATTGGAGTCAATGGGAATCAGGGGGAAAGCTCTCTGCTGGTTGGAGTCAAACCTAGCACAAAGGGAGATGGTTGTGGTTGTTGGAGGTCAATCATCTCAGTTTCAGGACATCGCTGAAGGAGTTCCTCAGAGTATCCTAGGCCCAACCATCTTGAGCTGCTTCATCAATGACCTTCCATCCATCATAAGGTCAGAAATGGGGGTGTACACTGACAATTGCACAATGTTCAGCACCATTCACGACTCCACAGATAGTGAAACAGTCCATGTCCAAATGCAGCAAGACATGGAAAATATCCAGCCTTGGGCTGACAAGTGACAAGAACATTTGCGCTACAAAAGTGCCAGGCAATGACCATCTCCAACAAGAGAGAATCTAACCAATCCCCTTGACATTCAATGGCATTACCATCACTGAATCCTCCACTATTAACCACCTGAGGGTTACCATTGACCAGAAACTGAACTGGACTAGCCATATAAATACTGTGGTTACAAGGACAGGTCAGAGGCTAGGAATCCTGCAGCGAATAACTCACATCCTGACTCCCTAAAGCCCTGTCCACCATATACAAGGCCCAATTTTAGAGCACTGTCCATTTGCCTGGATGAGTGCAGCTCCAACAACACTCAAGAAGTTTGACACCATCTAGGACAAAGCAGCCCACTTGATTGGCACCCCTTCCACAAACATTCACTCCCTCCACCAATAGACAGTGGCAGCAGTGTATACCATCGACAAGATGCACTGCAGGAACTCATCAATCTTCCTTAGACAGCACCTTCCAAACCTATGACCACTATCATCTAGAAGGACAAGGGCAGCATGGGAACAACACCACTTACTAATTCCCCTCCAAGCCACTCACCATCCTGACTTGGAAACATATCACAGTTCCTTCCCTGCCACTGGTTCAAAATCCTGGAGCTCCCTACCTAATAGCACTGTGGGTGTACCTACACCACATGGACTGCAGGGGTTCAAGAAGGCAGCTCACCACCACCTTCTCAAGGGGAGTTAGGGATGGGCAATAAATGCTGGCCCAACTAGCGAACCTACATCCTGTGAATGAAAAAAGATTCCTAGGTATGATCTATGCTTTATAAATCCATGCTGGCTGTTTTTGACCAGCTAATGATCTATCCTGCTATTCTTAATACAGGCTTTATTCATTTCATGACAACAGATGTTAAGCTATCTCGTCCATAATTCCCTGGTTTTCCTCATTCACCTTTTTTAAACAGTGGAGTGACGTTTGCAACTTTCCAATCTAAAAGAACATTTCCTGAATTAAGGGAATATTGGAAGATTATCATTAGGTCATCTGCTATGTTCTCATCTACATACATTAAAGCTCTGGAATGGAAATCAATCTGGTCCTAGAGATTATCAATCTTTAGTGCCATTAGTTTCTCCATTATTATTATTTTCTTATGTTAATTTTGGTAAGTCCCTGACCCTGATTCGATTGTTAGTTTCCATGGGAAGTTCAGTATGCCGACTTCTTCCACTACTGTAAATACTGTCACAAAGTAAGGATTCAATTTATCCAGCATTTTCTTATTTTCATTTTGTTCATTGGTTATCATCTTAAACTTATCATGTTCGTAACAGTGACATGATAAGGCTTTAAAAGTTTTTTTTTTATGAATCAATAGCTTATTGCATTAACAAATTTGCAGAATATAGGCTGAATTTTCAGGCCCAACTAAGATTGGGAACAGACCCAATTTTCGGACAGGGTCCGAAAATTACTAGGCTGGCCAGCATGTCAGCTTCCTGGCCCCATTCCCAAGGCTGGACATGTTGGTCAATGTGGGTTCATGGGCCAGGAAAGCCACCTGTCATCATGAGGCAGGCAGGTAATAAGGCTTGTTAAGAGCTTTGTTTTCCAAGGCCTACCAGAATTTTCCATTCGGCCTCCAGTTTCCCGACAAGATGGGGTGAGGTGGGGGAAGAGGGCTGATCAGTTGCCAGGAGGTGGGAAACTAGTGGCAGGCTGGAGCGTCAGCACTCCCAGAAGGCTGAACACTTCCATCTACTGAGGGTTTGCTACTTTGTCAGATGTGTCCTCTTTCAGATCAGACATTGAAAGAATTCAATCTGTCTATTCAGGCAGGTGTAAAAGACCCCGTCGTACAATTTGAAGGAGAGCTAACATTTCTACCTCACCAAACCACCAAAATTATATGTTAATTCATTCCTGTAACCTTACTTTGTGAAAATTGGTTGCAGTATTTGTCTGTATAATAATAGTCGCTATAGTTAAAAAGTAAACTATTGGCTGGTAGTGCTTTGGTACAGGCTGAGGGCTTAATACGTTGTTACACAAGTATGAGTTCTCCTTTAACGGCGAGCTTTTATTGATTATTATATATGTTGAGTGAATAAATGTACAGTGTGATGAACAATTAAGACCAGGAAGATCCCAGATCCGATACCTGGGGTAGCGTTTCTGCATGGTTGCGCTGATATTTTTGACTGCAATGCACCTTAAATCAGCACAACTATCGCAAAGGATCACAAAATTTTAAGTGCTGCAAATTGCGATAGCATAAAAAAAAGTCTCCATAATCTTTTGCATGAATTTTAAAAACCATCGTACTGGAAGTAGGTTCCACCTACAAAACTGGCCAAGCCACAGGTTGAATTAATGATCTTAAAATTCTTGTCCTTGTTTTCAAATTCATCCATGGCCTCATCCCTATTTTTGGAATCTTCTCCAGCTCGAAAACTCTCCAAGATATCTGTGCTCCACCAATTTTTGAGCATTCCCAATTTTAATCACTCCCTCATTGGTGGGCATCCTTCAGCTGCTGAGGTCCTAGGCTCTGGAATTCCCGATATTCTTATGTTCTAAACCCCTCTTTCCTTCTTTAAGGTTCCCGTTAAAACCTCTCTCTTTGACCAAGCTTTTGGTTATCAGCCTTAATGTCTTCTTATGTTTGATAACGTGTCACTGAAGCACCTTGGGATGTTTTATTATTTTGAAAGCGCTAAAAAAAATCCAAGTTCTTGTTGTTGTTGTAACCACCATTGGGCGTTTCCACTAATTGTACTCATTTTCAGGCCTACACGGAGGCTCTCAAACTATGTTGGCTCTTTTGGGTGCAAAGACACTAATCTAGCCATGTTTTAAGTGCTTTTGCACATGTCTTTTTTGAAAAAAGCAAAACTGCACCTCAATATAACTAGCAAATGCTCTGTATATTTTTAAAAGTTGTTTCTGGTTAATTTTTGTATTTGCCTGTTTTCAGCTGAAGGAATTGAACTGCACCAAGGTACCATGCTTACATCTACTGAAGAATACTTTTTAAAAACAGAAGGCTTTTTCTAAATTACATCTTAAAGCACTGCCTGACTGAATTGGTTCCTAGTGAATTTTGTATTTGCCAGTATGCAAATGAATTTCAGTGGAAACTCAAAGCAAAAAAAAAAAAATCATTTCTCAAAACTAGGTCAATTTGGGGTGCAAGTTGTACCCGATTGCAGAGTTCATCTCAGTCAGTTGGGGTGGGGCGGGGGTCGGGATGCTTGGAGCATGAAAGTCGAGTGTATCATAGGATGGATGAGGGTCTGAATCGGTCTGATTTTCCACATCTCATTGACATCCAGCAGCCCGTGCTGTACAGCACATGCACAGCCATAAGCTGGAGGTAAGATCAAGTTCCGCTATGATATCCTGCATGGCTGAATGAATAATCAGCCACACAGGCTATCATATTGGCTCGACTAACAAATGAAGGATGGGCACTTGGTGGGATATTGGATGTTTGATGGTATCCACAGATGACTGGAATCCAGTAGTGAACAAATTTAGGGGGAAGAAAAATTCCACTGGAGACAGCTGAACATTGCTATTTCAATAACCCCCCTAAACTAACTGCATCATTATAAAAATAGGGTGAACCCTCAGAAATATCAATAACCTTGTCTTTCACCTAATTACTAGGCTTTACAGAACTGGCCAAATATTTCTCCACAGACTTATTTTCAGTGCATAACAGCCTGCTTTATGTTTATTAAAATAATCTAAACCAAATGCCTCAAGAAGCTATTCCAAATGTTGTGTTTCTCATCTTTTGTAACAAATTGGAAAATTGTTAGTTATTGTTTAATTAAATAGCACCACCCTGTTGTCTAATAAATAAGAAACATTCCAATCTCCACTTCTTTATTCTTCCCGTTGTTTCCTTTAGTTTTCAAGATTGTTCAAGAAAACCTTTTGGTTCTTTGAGTTTTTCATTACAATTCTCCAGCAGGGTTTTCCACGTGACAGGGTACGTTATAAATGGCATAAGTTGTGCTAGTGAGTGACCACTATACTCTTGGAAGCCAATAATGCCTACTGTTTACAGCAATCCACTATTCTAGCATTATTTGAAGAAGTAGGACAATTGAGTGGATGTCTTCTAGTTGACCAAAGGCCGGGTCATAATTTTCTCGATTTAGTCCCTGCCAAAATGGCTGTAGCATTAGTGGGTTAGGAACCCGTTGGATTCTGCAGTGGACTTTGCCATGGCCCCTTAACTGAGCCACAGCTTTAGCATCTCGCTTTGGGGTTCCCTGACCAATCAGAGATCAGGCGAGAACATGTGTTGGATCTGTGAAAAGAAGGAATTACTAATTAAAGGGAGCACCACAAGGGTTAGAAAGGCTCCCCTGCACATGGATGCATGAGGGTGCAGCAAACACGGGCATGGAGAGGGAACCTGGGAAGGCTGCTCCTTGGGTTTCTCACTCCTGCTGTGGGGCCTGAGGGGTTGAAGTGAGGCAATCTTTCCCAAGTGACAAACAGGACAACCTCTCCAACCAAGCAGGTGTGGATGGAAATAACCAAGGCAGCAAGCAGCATACGTGTGTTTCCTCTAACCTGAGGGCAGTGCACCAGAATCCAGGACCTTAGAAGGCCGAAAGGTGAGTGACATAACACTTTAAAATGCCAAACCCCACACTCTGACTTTCCCAGCATTCTTTGCACAGCACTCTGCGATCAACATGTCTTACAGCTCCACTCATTCCTCTCTCCAGGCACCCCCTCACATCCTGGTCTTTTTTTTATTCATTCACAGGATGTGGGCTTTGTGGGCCAGCATTTATTGCCCATCCCTAGTTGCCCTTGAGAAGGTGGTGGTGAGCTGCCTTCTTGAATCGCTGCAGTCCATGTGGTGGAGGTACACCCACAGTGCTGTTAGGGAGGGAGTTCCAGGATTTTGGCCCAGTGACAGTGAAGGAACGGCAATATATTTCCAAGTCAGGATGTTGAGCAATTTGGAGGGGAACTTCCAGCTGGTGGTGTTCCCATGTATCTGCTGCCTTTGTCCTTCTAGATGATAGTGGTCCTAGGTTTGAAAGATGCTGTCTAAGGAGCTTTGGTGAATACCTGCAGTGCATTTTGTAGATGGTACACACTGCTGCTACTATGCGTCGGTGGTGGAGGGAGTGAATGTTTGTGGATGTGGTGCCAATCAAGTGGGCTGCTTTGTCCTGGATGGTGTCGAGCTCCCTGAGTGTTGTGGGAGCTGCACTCATCCAGGCAGGTGGGGAGTATTCCATCACACTCCTAACTTGTGCCTTGTAGATGGTGGTCAGGCTTTGGGGAGTCAGGAGGTGAGTTACTCATCACAGGATTCCTAGCCTCTGACCTGCTCTTATAGCCACAGTATTTATATGGCTAGTCCAGTCCAGTCATAGCGGTAGTGGAGGATTCAGTGATGATAATGCCATTGAACATCAAGGGGCATTGGTTGGATTTTCTATTGTTGGAGATGGCCATTGCCTGACACTTACGTGGCACAAATGTTATTTGCCACTTGTCAGCCCAAGCCTGGATATTGTCTAGGGCTTGCTGCATATGGACACAAACTGCTTCAGTATCTGAGGGGTCTTGAATGGTGCTGAACATTGTGCAATCATCAGCGAACATTCCATCTTCTGTCTCTATGATGGAAGGAAGGTTGTTGATGAGTCAGCTGAAGATGGTTGGGCTGTGGACACTAATGTTGTTTTTCCCACTATCCACACAAGCTATTGCTAGCTCTCATAACTCCCTGCTTTCTCTCCTTGCAGGAGAAGAGAGCACATAACATCAAGGAGAGGCAGAGACCCTGGGGGGGGGAGGGGGTCAGGGAGAAGGGAGAGGGAAAGAGGTTGACCCTCCAATGACAGGCACCTGACAACCACTGACAAATTGTGTCCTCCTGATCCACAGGGAAGGGAATCTTTTTCCAAGAGGCTGCAGACACCAGCAGTGATCTGTCATGAACACCTGAGCCTCCTGAGGCACTGAAGCTCCCATGTGTAGAGAGAGCTGATCGTCTGCCGATAGTACATGTGTTAGGGATGGAGCTGGGTCTCTGTGCCCATCCCTTCGGCCCTGTGCATAAACATGTGGTTGAGGAGAAGGCAGCTACTGCTGCTGTTGTGGTCAGTGTTGGTGTTGCTGCTGGCAATAGGGATATGCAGCTAAAGATGAAGTGACTTCCAGGAGTTTGGCAATCACCTGTCAAGCAGTGAAAGGACACTCTGAGGAGGTGTGCTCTGAGCAGCAACCTCTCACCAGCACAGGGCTGCACCCAAGCCACTTCCATTTACCTGTGAAAATTTCCCCTGGGACAACAAATTTGACAGACCTGTTAAAATCCTCCTCAGAGGAGGACAGTGCATCATGCCGGAAAACAGTTGGTAGCCTGGCTCAGTGCTGTCTGCTGTCCCTTCAAGAAACGGGAGCTGGTTGAGAGGAAATGGCACACTTTAAGGAATCTACCAAACACGAACATGTACTGGGGGATATCCCAAAATTCCATGCTACAAAATGTTGCCAGTCAATTTGTTTCACATTTATTGCTTGTCTAGATCTAGCCTTCACACAACTTTACAGCACTGTCATTATCTCATGCATACTTGTATCTCAGCAGGGCACAGAGATGCAAAGTACATTTGCAGCTTCAGACATGAAATCATTGCAATAAAATTGAAGTACATGGTGTACAATCACTCACTGACACAGAGCTTGACTTGCAGGTACATGTATGTCTCTGTAAGTCTTCCGTCAGCTAATGGCATCTACTTATTTGATGGCAAGTTAAGGCAACACAAAATTCAAGAAGACGAATAAGTCACAGGTTCTTTGCTCCCTGAGGGAAACCACCCTGGATAATGTGACACATCATTGTATGTAGGAAGTAAAGGTGAAGCACCTCACTGGAACAAGTATCAGTGATCTTTTGTGCTGAAATGATTTTTTTTTCCTAAACAATCCCAGCAATCTGAAGTAAAGCATATTTATTTAGAAGGAGGAATAGTTGGAAGCCATTAATAAATATAACACAGGTAACTAGGAGCATTACATTTATAAAACAATTGTAAGAAAGCTCCTTGATTCAATATTACCATTATCCACCCTCTAGCCATCTAGCCAACTGAGCTAACTGATCCAAACCGGATTTAGTACACTCAGATTCAGTCCTAAGGTCAGGTATAATTTCCACAACAGCTTTTGTATTGAGTCAAGGAGCTTTCTTACAATTGTTTTATAAATGTAATGCTTTTAGGTACATGTGTTATATTTATTAATGGCTTCCAATTATTCCTCCTTCTAAATAAATATGCTTTACTTCAGACTGCTAGGATTATTTGGAAAAAAAAATTCATTTCAGCACAGAAGATCACTGATATTTGTTCCAGTATATCCAAAGGGCAAAAACTGTCCCTCGGGCATTGCAAATCCTTTCATGTCCTTGTAGGGTGTGTTGGTGGCTTAAATCTCTTTAAAAGACTGTCCCAAAAACTTCTCAGGGGACTCTGCTGGTTTCCCAGCGTATCTTCAAAAAAAACTAAAAGCTCAGTTATACTGTGTTTCATTCATTTCCAGAAGATTCCTACCTGCCTTTTAAGAAGTGTAGCGTTCAACTCATTTAGCATTATTAATATAAAAGTTCTAAGACAAATTTAAAAAGATCTTTGAGCGTAATGAAGGTATTACAGGTGAACATTGTAAACAATGTTAGCATGCTGATAAGGTATCGTTTCAATGTCATAGTGCTAAACACATGTGAAAGGGCCAGAACGAGAAAGGATAAAAATTGTCACGGGGCTGGGGGGAGTCATTGAAGTTGAAGGAAAAATTGTGGAGTTTCTAGGACAGAACTTTCAACTTTGGCATGGATGTAAGAAAGGCTGTGCTGGACAACCCACCCATTAAACACCCCATCCATTGGAAAGAAAAATTGGGCAAGGTGCATAATGTGCGCTGATTAGCTACAACTCATTTCACACCCTACCAACATTGAAAGCTCTGCCCTTAATGATTACCGTCCTCAAGTATTTATTAGGATGGAAAATAATTCTTTAATTTCCAATTATTATAGTACAATGAATACCTGAATTTTGAAGTCAATATGGATGAAGTACCTGATAGGTGAAGTGGGATGGTCAAACAAAACCACCGGCAATTCCTACAGTGTTGAAGGAGACTAGGGACAAAACTTATATGGCACTTGCTGTAGTGCCTCCAATATGTCTTTTTTTGGTCAACTGAGGAGTGGTTGCCAGGAAGCTCGATCTTACCTGTTCTGTTTCCCAAACTTTTCTCTCGAATTTTCTCCCAAAACCATGGAAGGGTTCCCCGATTTCACATTTCACCCCCACCAGGCTCCACAATGAACAGATCGTCTTCTGCTAGCTATAAAGGGATGCCAGCACCGAATACACCTTTCCCTCTCACTCCCCTGTTAGCAGTTCCCCAAACATGCCTTCCTAGTGAATTTCTTGTACTGCTTTCAATATTTACTATCCTGTATACATAGTTCACGATGTGGTTCCTCTTCATTGGGAAAAACAAACACAGATTTCGGAATGCCTTCATTCAGTTCACAAGCATAAACCTAAGCTTCCGGTCACTTGTCATTTTAATTCTCCTCCCCACTCCCACTCTGACACCTCTGTCCTCACTGCCCACATTGTTGCAAAGAAGCTCAAAACAAGCTCAAAGAACAACATCTCAGTTTTTAATGAGGGAGTTTCCAGCCTTCTGAGTTGAGGTGAACAATTTCAGACTGCAACCTCTGCCCCCATTTTGCTTCATTCTTCTTTTCTCGTTTTGCAATGTTTTGTTTTTGGATGTCAGCTGTTCATGATTCTGCCATTCACACCACCTCTAGGCAGATCTTTTGCTCCTCTACTAGTCCCATTACCATCTCCTTTTGCCCTGCACCATTAACTCTTTTCCCACTCAATCTCTCCTGCCTTGCACCTTTTCACGGATCTTGGGTGGAATCATCTGAGATTTGCAATGAGTGTGGTAGCATGTGGGAAAAAGAACATTTTATCCTCTGGCTGCATTGGCAGCTTTTCATGCTGTATCATCCCAATCCCACCTCATTAATCATGCATTCCAGGGAACCACATCGTTTCAATGGCAGGTGGATTCTCACTTGCCCACCATACTGTCACCTCACTGCTTCTTCACGCCGGGTGCCATATTTAAAGTGCAGCCACTCACACATCCTCTCAGTGCTTCCAGCCCATGACTGCTGCACAGAAGACATGGCTCCAAAGGCGAGAAGACTGCAGCCACCACCACCACCACCCCCCCACCCCCGATTCAGTGACGCCTCCCTGGATCGCGTTTTGGACACTGTGGAGGTCTGCCATGATGTCATCTACCCACACTCTGGCTGCAGGAGGGCCAGAAATCTCACCACTCTGGCCTGGGAGGCGATGGCAGTGGTGATCAGTGCCAAAGCTGCACAGCAGAGGTTCGCCATCCAATGCAGCAAGAGGAGGAATGATCTCATCCGTGCGGCCACGTTAAGGCGGCCATCTCATCACTCTAAACACACACATTCACAAGCCCATCACCCAATCACTGGCATTTCACCCATTGCCAGTTCAAAGGTCATCACCTCTCATTCTCTCACACACACCCTCATCTCCATCTGGCCTCACCTCCTCTGGAGACTGCCTCCTCAGCCCTCACAGTCTTGAGGCCACATGCACGGACCAACTTGTGCCCCCCCACAAACACCCTGGGATACCCTCCATCCCCACACACAGCCCTCGCCCTGCAGCCTCTTCCCTTGTGAGACCACTTCTCCCCCTTCTCCAAACAAGGCCTACCCCTGCAGCCATTGAAAAGTCACCCAGCTTATGGCTGGTCTGGTAGGTACAGACCTGCCCGTGAACCCCCCTAAAAGTGATGTGGTGCTGCCTGCGAAGCCTGGCGCTGATGGCCTTGAGTGCTGCCTGAAGCAAGGTAAGCAAACAAACCTCAAAGTCCCGAGTGAAGTGCAGCTCAACAGATGCACGTTGCTTATGTACAGCTGTGAAACATGTCAGTGTGCAATGATGCTGAAATGCTCGGATGGTCCATCATTGGGGGATGAGTCCAGTGAGCTGGGCTCATAATGATATACAGATGTATTACAACGAAGTTCCCGATGTTCGGCGGCAGGAAACACGGCCCACCATTTACAGGCAGAGCGGACAATTGCAACCTGGCCATCTCGACATATTGTCCCACTCACGCTGCCAAACACGCCCTCTGCCAATGGGCAAGGAAAATTCTGCCACTTATCTTTTGTTCTTCATCCATCACAGAACCGTGCACTGTTCCATATTTCTATATTTGCTTAAAACCTGTTACATCTCTAACTTCTGTCAGTTCTGATGAAAGTTCATCCACCTGAAACATTCATTTTCTGTCCCCACGGAGGCTGCTGTTAATGGAAACCTTACTTAAGACCAGCCTGCTGTATCACCAGCTTCACAATAAACAGTCATCACCGATACTAAGCTACAAAAGGATGATCCTGTTTGACAAACATCCTCATTAAGTGCATTGAGAGTAAATAGAGGAATTTGACAAGTTTACTGAGGCTTCCAGAAACCCTTTGACAAGGTCATACATGTCAGTTAGTAATAAAACTAAAATCCCTGGGTAACAAAGTGGAACTGGATAAAAACTGTACAAGAAAAATAGAGGGAAGAGAATACTCATAGGAGATGTCACGTCAGACTAGAGAGAAGCTGAGTGGAATGTATTTCTTATTTATGTGCATGACCTAGTGGCAGGAAATAAATGATACTGAAATAGAGAGTACAAGAAGGGTAGAGTAGCAGTTAACATTTTGTAGAAAGTTTCAGACATGTTGCAACTGGCAAGACATATAGAATTGGAAATTATCATAGGATTTATGGCAAAATATTACTTGTTAGGGAGGGATGAGTAATATAAATGCACAATGTAGTTAATAGGGTCACTGTAGACAGTTGGCAAATCAGTTTCAAAATTAAGGCAGTGAGGGGTACCTATTAAAGAAACATTATTTTGGGACAGATAGCTAGAATTGTATGGTATGAATCTACAATAATATGCTATGGCCTTGCATTGCATTGATCAGTTGTTATGAAGGAAATACCGGCCAGATGAGCAACAATTTTCAATTAAGTTGATCAGTCCCAATGCTTATGTCACAACACCTTCTCCACCCACCCTAACCACCAATGTTAACTTTATATTAATTCTGTGCAAGTTCTGAGCTTTAACTGAGGATTCACCTGAGCCCCTATAAATAGACACAGACCAAGATTGTGGGTATTTATTTAGGAGGTATATGGTTGTAATGTGTAACTTTATAAATTAGTACAGAAATGTGTAAAGACTGGCTCCAGCTCTATACTTCATCAGCTGGCTTTCTGGAATAAAACATGGTAGCCGAGGATGATTGCCTAAAGGTGAAGTTTGAAAGCTAAAAAAAAAAAATCAGGCATAAAACAACAATCCTAGCATCCTAGCAACCATTGTGTAAAATGGCAAAAAGCAAGTGTAAATTGACAGGATATAATTACCCTTCGATGTCCACATTCTGAATCTTATAACCAGTGGAACAATGTAGTGGATTTGTGGACATGAGTTACATCTCTACCAAAGAGAAAAGAAGATATGGTCTTGCCATTGCCACTTCCTACAGTGGTAAAATCAGAAATAAAGTATTTTGTGAGTTGAATGCCTGTCAACTGGATAGTAATAAAGGTTTGGACCTTCTTTTAGAGCAGTTGGAACAAATTTACAGGAAAGATGGTCTATTAAATGCCTTTGGAGACATGATCCGATTTTGATAGATTTCTGAAGACAGATGGTCATTGCATGGAGGAATATATCATGGACTTTAACAGATTGTATAAAAGATAAATGAAATTTAAACTGGGTGTCCCTGGCTCAGTAATAGCATTTAAATTGTTGCAGTCCATTAAGGTGTCCCAAATGGACAGACTCCTGCTTCTAATTGGTGTTCACTTCTCAGAAAAGGAGACCCCATTAGATCAGATATCTGCTGCCTTGAAAATTCCTGAGGAATCAGCCATTTCCTTCAGTCTTCATGGAACAAATGGTACACACCATGGTGACACAAACAATAGAGGGCTCAATAGTCGCAAATTTCAAAGCTGTCCAAATGTTGGATGCAGGCAGCAAAACAATGGAAGGGTTAAAAGCAGGCGGAATTAGGATGAAAGTATCTTTAGCAGATCTGGCTATTACAGCAGATGAATTTTAATGCAATAACAAGAAAATGAATCCTTGGAATGCCTAAAGAACAGTTAATAGGTGCTTCTGGTGTGACTTGAAGTGTCATTACGTGACCAACCGTCCAAAGCAAAGAGCAGGTTCCTCAAAATGAAACATGATGAAGAGAATTCTTTAGTAGAAGATAATGATAATGATGAGTTCCAACAAATTATACTGGTCATATGGAGTTTTGGTCCTGTGATGAATATGTAGGTTGCAGACTCATTTAACTATGCAGCACTGGATACTATTTGCGCTTCAACAGTATATTGAACACATTGGTTAAAATGTTATCTTAACTCACTAAATGGTGAAGATTGATGCAAGGTTAACAAATATATAAGTTCTACATGCAATCATTGTGGTCACTAAAGAGAGTTGCAATGTCACATAAAACAGCCAGAATAAGCCATTTTATAAATACTGACGTAGTCTGTAGTGAGATACCTATGCTGTTGAGTAAGCCTTCTATGAAAAAGGCATAATTAAACTTGTCATGGAGGATGATAGGACAATTTTTTTGATAAGTCTGTGGATCTGCAGTTTATCCAGCCAAGGCATTATTGTATCCCCTGAACAAAAGTTCTTGTCAGTGTTAGACAAGTAGTAATGGCAGGAAGTGATAAGAATCAAAGAGGCAAAAAACAACTTTGCTTACATAACTTGTCATAGGTTAAAAATCCTACCGTGAGGGGCTAAGACCTCACCCTGTATATTTTTTTTTATAAAATATATAGCGATATGTTCATTGCTGTTTCAAAAAAAAAGACCTTTAAAATGGCAGAATCTATGTCTGTCTGTGAGCCCCAAACAAAAGAAGCACGAGGCAGTATCAGGGAAACCCTCAAATCATTATCTCTGGGGGGGCGGGGGTCACTAACAACCCCCTGTGGGCTACACAGGCCAAATTCAAAGAGAGCCATACAAAAACCATCTGCATTTCATAACGCGGTAACGCAGACTGGCCAACAGGAGTCTGCTTGTCTGCTAAGACAAAAAATAGCCATTTAGTTGATAGTGAAGAGGATAGCTGTCGATCCCAGAATGATATCAATGGTTTGGTTGAGTGGGCGGAGAAGTGGCAAATGGAATTCAATCGTGAAACGTTTGAGGTAATGCATTTGGGGAGGGTAAACTAAGCAAGGGAATACTCAATAAATGGGAAATTATTGAGAGGGGTTGAGGAAGTGAGAAACCTTGGAGTGCATGTCCACTGCTCCTTGGAGGTGGCAGGACAGGTGGACAAGGTGGTCAAGAAAGCATATGGAATGCTCTCCTTTATTGGACAAGGTATTGAATACAAAAGCAGGGATGTAATGATGGAACTGTATAAAACGCTGGTTAGGCCACAACTGGAACTTTGTGCACAGTTCTGGTTGCCACATTACATGAAGGACATTATTGCTGTGGAGAGATGGCAGAGGAGATTTACAAGAATGTTGCCAAGGCTTGAAAATTGCAGCTACGAGGAGAGATTGGATAGGTTAGGGCTGTTTTCCTTAGGACAGAGGAGAATAAGGGGTGGCCTAATTGAGATGTACAAAATTATGAGAGGACAAGATAAAGTAGACAGGAAAGATTTGTTTCCCTTAGCTAAGGGGTCAATTACCAGGGGGCATAGATTCAAGGTGATTAGTAGAAGGATTAGAGGGATGAGGAAAAACTTTTTCACCTAGAGGATGGTGCACATCTGGAATTCACTACCTAAGTTGTTTTTGAGGCTAAAACGCTCAGCTCATTTCAAAGGTACCTGGATCTGTATCTGAAGTGCTGTAACCTGCAAGGCTTCAGACCAGGTGCTGGAAAGTGGGATTAAAATGAGCAGCTAGTTTTTTTTTTCTCTTTTTGGCTGGTACAGACACGATGGGCTGATTGGCCTCTTTCTGCACCATAACTTTTCTATGGTTGTATGGTTTCTATGGTTCTAAAGAACCCCACAACCTTCCTTTCAATTCTTAATGGTTGAATTTTAACAACATCAGGGACCCAGTCGAGGGGAATATATTCCTTGTCAAAGACAGGGTGGAGAGGTGGAAGTCATGTGACATGGGCCACTGGCTTGTAGAACCAGCAATATTTCCTTGCTGAACTGAAAAGCTCAATTTGCTGTTTACCATCTAACTGGCAGCCTCACAGAAAAGGAACTCTGCCCAGGTTGAATACCTAGCCTTATCTACAGTGCTTCTGCTGGAAATTCTGCACCATTGCCTACAAGACTGATTTAGCTCTGCATGCCTATCTCATCATGTGAAGTCAACACCACTGGAAAAGTGAATTCTCCAGCATTGGTTTTCAACCCACTGACTTCTGTGGAGGAATACCTCTTTGGGCTTTGGCTCTGGACTCTGAAACCTACATGAAACAATATTTCTTTCCTCTGTGTTCTCTGTACTGTAAATCTTTCTTATCTCTATCAGTCTCTTTACTATCTGAAGGTAAAGGGGACATTGCGAACCAGCTTTTCATGTTTTGAGTGTGTGCAATCAAAGCAATCCTTTGAGCTCATCCTACCTCAAGTTTGTTGTGGGGTTATTAAAAGAAAAATGGATCGCACCAAAGCAGAGGGGTTGGGAAATAATGCCACTGCTCATAAAGAGGGAAACAAATCAAAACACCTTTCAGTTTATGGATGGGTGGTGAGAGAAGAAACTAGTGCCGTTTAAATTAATTTAATTTAACTTAAATTAAACTCGTTCTGTCCATAACACTATAAAAATGTAGGTGTGGTTGATAAAGAGTATGCAAGGCTAACAGAAGAGACTAGGAAGAGGTGTGAAATCTGTAGAATATCGGAGGATGCCACCATATCATATTGTACACCTTTCATTGTCACATGACCCTAATATAGGTGCCATGGGCCTAAAGATATGGGACAAAGACAGAAATATTTTCATTCTATGTTCTATAGACCTTGAGGCCAGATTTAGTCTTACTACATTAATACACAGTAAGGACAGGAGTGTTATTATAGATACATTCATGGAGAAATGTTAGTTGATCAATGATACTCCTCACCAGCTAGGTTTGAAACCTGCTGCAAGTTATCATCCACCTTACTATAAAATGGGTTAGTTGCATCACTCAGTTATCATATAGACTTGTTCCCACTAACTGGTTAGGAAAGCCAAACTCTTGTCTCTCTAGGACAGTTCACTAGGATCTCATACCACCCCTGTTGAAAGTAACTTTGCTATTTTACAGATCTGAATACATTCAACAGACCATGCATTAAATATGAATTACTTTATTTTTCTAAGCATTTATCATTTGTATCATTTATCCAGAATCACAACACTCTAGTGAAACATGGCTGCTAGTTCCTCAGAAGGGCAGAGATACGGATAAATTGGAAAATGTTTTTTAGCCTACCCACAATTATAACTTAGCTTGAGACTCCTTAAAACAGATGTATGTCAACTAAAAATGTTATCTGCTGTGTTTCATTGTACCTTGTTTTTGTCGTATAGACCATGGTTGTCCAGCAACATGTTTTTCTCATGGTTGGTATATCTCCTTAAGTCACGTTCAAACAGCTAAATAAATACAAAAAAGAACAAATGTTACTAAAACACATTAAGATTTTGATATCAAAGCTTGCAATGTCACTCATGCATTAACTGAAAAGTTGACAAAATTGTCAAATTGTTTTTTTTGGTGGCTCAGCACCAAGTGTTGGCAGAACATGACATGTGTCCACAAATAGCCACTGAATGAGCAGAGAGGGGAAATTCTCTGCTTCAATACGGAGGGAGGTAAAAGAAGAGGCAAGTCACTCTGAATCTCTCACACAATGCATATTAGATATGTATAGGAGCAGGAAATAATGAGTTAAAAAATTGAAAAATGAGGGAAGCAGTTTGGGTGGGGGATGGTGCTGGTGATTAAGGGGAGTGGCAAAGGTTTTCTATATGACAATTGCTTTTAAAGAAACAATAGCCTGGGTTTTGCAGGGAGCTGTGAAGGCAAACCATTAATGTTCACTGTAATTATCCTTCTGAATGTCAGGATGTTGGGCATCCACAAATAAGCGCGAGAATCCTACAGTTACATTCTGTCACTGAGGGATCCGACACAGAGTCCGGGGCCCCTGAGGTTGCAATCAATGAAATCCATGAGATTTCAACTCTCCCAGTCCATCATTGTTTGAAACCCCATAAAAAGTGAACAAGGTATAAATCAGGTGTAACTGGGGTTTTAATAGCCATGTGATTAATAAAATTTGAACTACACAGATGGCCGTGAAAAGATAATTTATAATCATGGGGCTGGATTTTATAAATGCAAAATACTGTAGATGCTGGAAATCTAGAACAAAAACAAAAATACCTGGAAAAACTCAGCAGGTCTGACAGCACCTGCGGAGAGGAACACAGTTAACGTTTCGAGTCTGTATGATTCTTCAACTGAACTGATGAAAAGTCACTTGGATTCGAAACATTAACTGTGTTCCTCTCTGCAGATGCTGTCAGACCTGAGGTTTTCCAGGTATTTTTGTTTTTGGGCTGGATTTTATGCTCCCCTGTCGGCAGGTTAGAAGTTGGGTGATGGGGGGAGGGTGGGCACGGGGTGCAGGTAAAATCTAAATCACTGCAGGTGGCAAGGCAGATTCTGAAATTGGACAAAATGACATATGGGATCTTGGGCTTTATAAATAAAGACATAGGGTACAAAAGCAAGAAAGTTATGATGGACCTTTCCACAACACTGGTTTGGACTCAGCTGGAGCATGGGGTTCAATTCTGGGCATGGTACTTAAGGGAGGATGTGAAGGCTTTGGAGAAGGTGCTGAAAAGATTTATTCAAATGGTTCCTGGGGTGAGAGACTTCAGTTATATTTACTTTTTTAAATGATTATTCTTGCATGGAATGTGGGCTTTGCTATCAAGGCTGGCATTTGTTGCCCATCCCGAATTGCCTTTGAACTGAATGACAGGTAACAGTCTGGAGTCACATGTAGGCCAGGCCAGGTAGGGTGGCAGATTTCCTTTTCTAAAAGGAAGTTAGTGAACCATTTGGGTGAACAATCAATGATAGTTTCATGGTCACCATTACTAAGGTCAGCTTTCAATTCCAGATTTTATTAGTCGAATTTAAATTCTAACAGCTGCTGTGCTAGGATTTGAACCCTTGACCTTAGAACACTAGCCTGAGCCCCCTAGAATACTAGCCCAGTGACATTACCGCTACACCACCATCAATTCACCTTCACCCCAACAGCGATTGGAGAAGATGGGGTTGTTTTCCTTAGAGACAGTTGAGAGGAGATTTGATGGAGATGTTCAAAAGCATGAGGTGTCCAGAGATGGAATATAGGGAGAAATTGTTCCCACTGGAAGAAGTGTAGAGAACAAGGGGACACTGATTTAAGATGATTGGCAAAAGAATCAAAGAAGACATGAGGAAAAACTTTTTTAACATCGCAAGTAGTTAGGATGTGGAATGCACTGCCTGAGATTAGGAAGGCAAATGGAATGTTGTTGTTCATTGCAAGGGGATCTGAATATAAAGTAGGAAAGTTCCTGCATTTGTACGAGGTGTTGATGAGATCCCATCAGGAGTACTGTGTACAGTTTTGGTCTCCTTACTTAAGGACATATCACATTAGAAGCAGTTCAGAGAAGATTCACTCGAATGATTCCTGGGATGAAGATTGGACAGGTTGGGCCTGTATCCACTGAAGTTTAGAAACATGAAAGGTGATCTTATTGAAACATGGAAGATACTGAGAGGACTTGACAAGGTAGGTACTGAGAGGATGTTTCCCCTTGTGGGAGTGATTGGAACTAGGTGACACAATTTAAAAATAAGGGATCTCCCATTTAAGATGGGGATGAGGAGAATTTTTTTAGTCTCAGATGGTCATTCATCTGTAGAATTCTCTTCCTTAGAGAGCAGTGGAGGCTGGGTTACTGAATATTTTTAAGACGGAGTTTTTGTAATTGTAAATCAACAATTTCTGGTTGATCAGGGATCAAAGGAACAGCCTCCTTCTATGCTTTAACCACTTTCCAAAATTCTATTTCTAAAAGTGATTTTATTTTGTTTTTTTATTTCCTGTTTGAACATCTGGAAATCCTTTCATGTGATTGATTACTTGCACAGCCTGATGATACCACTGCAGCTTCACGATGTCAGTGCCCAGTAAAGAACGCTCCAGTTACCGTACCACTGCACAGAAACAGAGCTGAGATTCTCACCAGAGATGCTGCTAGATTTGTTGGCATTGCTTGTTTTGAGGTCAGTGGTGAGCACCCTTGCTCCTCCAGGTCATTGTCTTCATGGAAATGTATTGAGAAAATCTTTTTTGTTTAGTCGTGTGAAGATCTGCTATTTTGGTTCCAATGTGACTTACATCATCCCAGAGTGCCGCTTAACCAAGCAAAAACTAATTTGCCAATGATTTTTTATGAAGCCCCCTTTAAATATATGCTGCTACCTTGTTGATAACTGTTGCATTTCAATGGCTGGCCCAAATAATTTGGAGTTGGCCATCATGCTTAGACAAATAATTATTGTAAACTACATAGTAAAGTACTCTTCGAGGAGAAAAGTTTTTTTTAATCATTCAGGGGATGTGGGTTCGCTGGCTAGCCCAGCATTTATTGCCCATCCCTAGTTGCCCTTGAGAAGGTGGTGGTGAGCTGCCTACTAGAACCACTGCAGTCCCTCTGGTGTAGGTACACCCACAGTATTGTTACAGAGGAATTTCCAGGATTTTGACCCAGTGACAATGAAGGAACAGCGATATATTTCCAAGTCAGGATGGTGAGTGACTTGGAGGGGAACTTCTAGGCTGTGGTGTTCTCATGTGTCTGCAGCCCTTGTCCTTCTAGATGGTAGTGGTTGTGGGTTTTGAAGGTGCTGTCTAAGGAGCCTTGGTGAATTCCTACAGTGCATCTTGTAGATGGTACACACTGCTGCTACTGTGCGTCGATGGCAGAGGGAGTGAATGTTTGTGGATGGGGTGCCAATCAAGTGGGCTACTTTGTCCAGGAAGGTGTCAAGTTTCTTCAGCATTGTGGGAGCTGCACTCATGTAGGCAAATGAGGAGTATTACATCATACTCCTGGCTTGTGCCTTGAAGATGGTGGACAGGCTATGGAATCATGAGGCGAGTTACTCGTCGCAGTATTCCTAACCTCTGACCTTGTAGCCACAGTATTTATATGGCTTTTCCACTTCTGTTTCAGGTCAATGGTAGCCCTCAGGATGTTGATTGTGGGGGATTCAGTCATGGTAATGCCACTGAACATCAAGGGGTGATGGTTCGGTTCTCTCTTGTTAGAAATGCTCATTGCCTGGCACTTGTGTGGCGCTGATGTTAATTGCCACTTGGCAGCCTAAGCCTAGATATTGACCAGCTCTTCCTGAATTTGGACATGGACTGCTTCAGTATCTGAGGAGTCACAAATGGTGCTGAACATTGTGCAATCATCAGCAAACATCCCCACTTCTGAATTTATGATGGAAGGAAGGTCATTGATGAAGCAGCTGAAGATGGTTGGGCCTACAACACTACCCTGAGGAACTCCTGCAGTGATGTCCTGGAACTGAGATGGCTGACCTACAATAACCACAACCAACTTCCTTTGTGCTAGGTATGACTCCAACCAGCAGAGAGTTTCTCCCTGATTCCCATTGACTTCAGTTTTGCTCAGATTCATTGATGCCACACTTAGTCAAATGTAGCCATGATGTCAAGGGCAGTCACTCTCACCACACCTCAGGAGTTCAGCTCTTTTGTCCATGTTTGAACCAAGGCTGTAATGAGGTCAGGAGTTAAGTGGCCCTGGCAGAAACCAAACTGGGTGTCAGTGAGCAGGTTATTGCTAAGCAAGTGCCGCTTGATAGCACCGTTGATGATCCCTTCCATTACTTTACTGATGATGGAGAGTAGATTGATGGGGTGGTACTTGGTTGGTTTGGATTTGTCCTGCTTTTTGTGTACAGGACATAACTGGCCAATTTTTCACATAGCTGGGTAGATGCCAGTGTTGTAGCTGTACTGGAACAGCTTGGCTAGCGGAGCGGCAAGTTCTGGAGCACAAGTCTTCAGTACTATTGCCGGAGTGTTGTCAGGGCCCATAGCCTTTGCACTATCCAGTGCCTTCAGTTGTTTCTTGATGTCACATGGAGTGAAATGAATTGGCTGAAGCATCTGTGATGCTGGGGACCTCCAGGGGAGGCCAAGATAGATCATCCACTTGGCACTTCTGGATGAAGATTGATGCAAATGCTTCAGCCTTATCTTTTGCACTGTTGTGCTGGGCTCCCCAATCATTGAGGATGGGGATATTTGTGGAACCTCCTCCTCCAGGCAGTTGTTTAATTGTCCATCACCATTCACAACTGAATGTAGTAGGACTGCAGAGCTTAGATCTGATCCGTTGGTTGTGGGATCGCTTAGCTCTGTCTAACACTTGCTGCTTATGCTGTTTGACACACAAGTAGTCCTGTGTCATAGCCTCACCAGGTTGGCACATCATTTTTAGGTGTGCCTGGTGCTGCTCCTGGCATGCCCTCCTGCACTCTCCATTGAGACAGGGTTGATCCCCTGGCTTGGCGGTAATGGTAGAGTGGGAGATATGCCGGGCCATGAGTTTACCGACTGTGTTCGAGTACAGTTCTGCTGCTGCTAATTGTCCACAACACCTCATGAATTCCCAGTCTTGAGCTGCTAGATCTGTTTGAAATCTATCCCATTTAGCACAGTAGTAGTGTCACACAACACGATGGAGGGTATCCTCAATGTAAAGGCAGGACTTTGTCTCCACAACAACTGTGCAGTGGTCATTCCTACCGATACTGTCATGGACAGATGCATCTGCAGGCAGGTTGGTTTGGATGAAGTCAAGTCTTGTTGGTTCCCTCATCAACTGCCGCAGACCCATTCTAGCAACTATGTCCTTTAGGACTTAGACAGCTCAGTCATTATGGTGCTACTGAGCCACTCTTGGCTATGGACATTCAAGTTCCCCACCCAGAATACATTCTGCGTTCATGCCACCCTCAGTGCTTCCTCCAAGTGATGCTCAACACGGAGGAGCACTGATTCATCAGCTGAGGGAGGGTGGTATGTGGTAATCAGAAGGTTTCCTTGCCCATGTTTGACTCGATGCCATGAGACTTGATGGGGTCTGGAGACGATGTTGAGGACTCCCAGGGCAATTACCTCCTGACTGGATACCACTGTGCCACCATCTCTGCTGGGTCTGTCCTGCTGGTAGGACATACGCAGGGATGGATGGTGATGGTGGTGTTTGTTTTTTATTCATTCACGGGATGTGTACAGGACATAACGGGGCAACCTTCCACATAGCCGGGTAGATACCAGTGTTGTAGTTGTATTGGAACAGCTTGGCTAGGGGCACAGCAAGTTCTGGAGCACAAGTCTTTAGTACTATTGCCAGGGATTTTTGTCAGGGCCCATAGCCTTTGCAGCATCCAGTGCTTTCAGCCGTTTCTTGATATCACACGGAGTGAATCGAATTGGCTGAAAACTGGCATCAGGATGCTGGGGACCTCCGGACGAGGCCGAGATAGATCATCCACTCGGCACTTCTGGATGAAGATTGTTGCAAATGCTTCAGCCTTATCTTTTGCACTGTTGTGCTGGGCTCTTCTATCATTTAGGATGGGGATATCTGTGCAGCCTCCTCCTCCAGGGAGTTGTTTAATTGTCCACCACCGTTCATGACTGGATGTAGCAGGACTGCAGAGTTTGGATCTGACCCATTGGTTGTGGGATCGCTTAGCTCTGTCTAACACTTGCTGCTTATGTTGTTTGGCACACAAGTAGTCCTGTGTCATAGCATCACCAGGTTGGCGCCTCATTTTTAGGTACACTTGGTACTGCTCCTGGCATGCCCTCCTGCACTCTCCATTGATCCGCTGGGTTGAGTGGGGGATATGATGGACCATGAGGTTACAGATTGTGTTCGAGTACAATTCTGCTGCTGCTGATGGCCTACAGTGCCTCATAGATGCCTAGTCTCGAGTTGCCAGATCTGTTTGAAATCTATCCCATTTAGCACAGTGGTAATGCCACATAACACGATGGAGGGTATCCTCAAATGAATGCGGGCCTTTGTCTCCAGAATGACTGGGTGGTGGTCACTCCTACCGATACCATCAGGAATGCCTCGGCAGGTTGGTAAGGATGAGATCAAGTATGTTCTTCCAACTTTTTGCTTCCCTCACCGCCTGTCTAGGGCATTGTCTATAAGGTATGATTCCATGAGGATGACTATTTCAGGCTGTTACTTGACTAGTCTGTGAGACGGCTCTCTCAATTCTGGCACTAGCTCCCAGGTAGGCGGATGTGCGGGGCCAACACGTTGTCTGAGTTTGCCGTTGTCATTTCCAGTGCCTGGGTCAATGCCAGGCGGCCCATCTGATTTCATTAGTAGCAGTATCATACAACTGAGTGGCTGGCTAGGCCAATTCAGAGCCAACCACATTGCTGTGGGTCTGGAGTCACATGTAGGCCAGTCTAGGTGATTTCCTTCCTAAAGGGGCATTAGTAAACTAGATTTTATCAACAGTGATTTCATGGTCATCATTAGACTTTTGATTTCAGATTTTTATTTAATTCAACTTCTGTCCTGGTGGGATTCAAACCCCGGTCCCCGGAGCATTACCCTGGGTCTCTGGATTACTAGTCAAGTGACAATACCACTACCCCATTGCTTCCCCTAAGTTGCAATTATATTACACACAGATGTTTGAAATATGTTAAACATTCAGAGTAGGTGTGATTTCCAGGTTTCGTAGGTAAAAGTAGCACCTTTATTACATTTAGTAATATTTTAAGGATATTGTTGAATTACATCCCTTATGAACTAAGTTGAAACTAGTTAAGATTCCTAAACAGCAGCGTTAGCGCATTTATGAATTTTTTGGATTCAATTCTTGGAATGGGCAGAAAGAGAATCTTTCAAAAGCTCTGCTGCAATTGTAAGTTCAAGCTGCAGCAGATGTTATTGATAAGGTAGCATAACAACAGTGTGCAGCAAAACACAACTGGAACAAGAGCAGATGTCTCATTAAATCGATGTTGGTACTTAGAATCAGGAAGTCTTGGAAAATTTGGACTAGGTTACCAACGGGCGAGTGACAGATTGCACTTTTGCAAAGGAATACTACAGTAATCCTGCTTCAGCAAACCGTGATTAAATCTGCATTTAAACCTCCAAATACAAGGGACATAATAGCAGGTTTAGCTTTGTATGGATGAGCGTTCATACGTACAACACTGAATTAAAGCTTGCTGCTATCTTGTACAGACCATTTGGACAGACGCCAAATAACATGAAGCTAGTTTGCTCTTGCTATTAATTTTGCTTAAATGCTAGCGACTCTTGTGGAACTACTGGTTTACAATTTGTAGAGAACTGATATTTTGACTTAGCCTCTCGTAGTAGATGCAGCTTGGACTTTTGACCATACTCAATTAATTCCATTATTGAATGAATTTTGTAGGATCATAATACAGAAAAGAAAAGGAGGAAAGGAGAACATAATTAAAGTGCTTCCTTTTTTGTTTCGTTTGGCTTTTTGTTGCGTAGGTTTAATGTTAGAAAGGAAGAGCTTACTTTTATATGACACCTTTCATGACCTCAGGACATCTCAAAACTCTTTACAGCTAATGAAGAACTTATGAAGTATGGCTACTGTTGTAATGTAGGAAACAAAGCAGCCAATGTGTGCACAGCAAGCTCCCGCAAACAGAAATGTGATATTGACCAGATAATCTGTTTTAGCAATGTTGATTGAGGGATAAATATTGGCTGGGCCACAGGGAAAATTCCCAAGCTCCAATTGGAAATATTGCCATAGGATATTTTGTGGCCACTTGAGAGAGCAGGTAGGGCCTACTTTTAATATTTTATCCAAAATGGCATCTCCAACTGTGCAGCACCCCCCAAGTATTTATTAATGCAACAATAACTACTTTCAGCACCTAACTAATATTTTATTGTAGAATAATGATAACCAAGTTGTTCTTCGGATCTGTTCCCACTTTGCCAGTGTTGCCTTGCTGTTAATGCAACAGAATTCCTCATTACACGAGTGGCACCAGTGGAATGGGAGCAATTCCTGGGAATTACCTGGCCAATGTTTGCTCCAACCAAGAAGTTACAAGTTCATCAATCACAGGAGATAGCAATCTGATGTTAACACAAACTGCACATTGGATACAGAGAACAACGTCTTCGCTGTTTATCCCTGGAACTGAGCCTTTATTGAGTGTTGCCTTATTGGTTCTTCTTATGTAGTCACTGTACAGTGATAGCTACATGGAACGTGATGCTTGACATTGACACAAGAACACATTAATGTGATATTAAGATTCAAACTTTTATATATTCAGGTTTGTTTATGTTCCTTAAACATAAATTTAAAAGATTTTTTTTTACTGTTTTACATTAGTGACTGTGGTTATATAAAGAGTTAATATTTGTTGCCTAAATTACCCAGGCATGTTAATCTGAAAACAAAAGATTCTCTCGTGTCCATCCAGCCAAGCTAAACTCTGCATAATTAGAGATCTACAGCTGCCTGTAGCTCCTGGCACAGGAGCTCCATTGACACCCTAGAGGTAGGTGCTTGTAACAGTACATTAGGAATCTAACATTAAAATAAGCAGTTTTACAGCTCAGAATTTTCAAATAAGTATTTTACCATTTCACATTTCACACCTACAGTATTGGGCTGACAAGCAGCAAGTAACATTCATGCCACACCAGTGCCAGGCAATGTCCATCTCAAACAAGAGAGAATCTAACCATCACCCCTTGGCATTCAGTGGCATTACCATCGCTGAATTCCCCACTATCTACATCTTGGGGGTTACCATTGACCAGAAACTGAACTGGACTAGCCATATAAATACCATGGCTACAAGAACAGATCAGAGGCTAGGAATCGTGTGATGAGTAACTCACCTTCTGACTCCCCAAAGCCTGGCCATCATCTATAAGGCACAAGTCAGGAGTGTGATACAATACTATCCACTTGCCTGGATGAGTGCAGCTCCAACACCACTCAAGAAGCTTGACACCATCCAGGACAAAGCAGCCTACTTGACTGGCACCCCTTCCACAAATATTCACTCCCTTCACCACTGATGGACAAAGGCAACAGTGTGCATAATATACAACATGCACTGTAGAAACCCACCAAGGCTCCTTAGGTAGCACCTTCCAAACCCATGACCATTACCATCTAGGAGGACAAGGGCAGCAGATACATGGGAGCACCACCAATTGGTGTACCTACACCACATGGGCTGCAGCAGTTCATGAAGGCAACTCACCACCACCTTCTCAAGGGCAATTAGGGATGGGCAATAAATGCTGACCTAGCCAGCGGAACCCATATCTCGTAAATTAATTTTAAAAATGACTTTAACATTATGCAAATTAATTCCAGAAATTGCATAAGAATATTTGGTGGAACTATTCTTTGTGACCTGAAAACGAGAAAATATTGAAAAATCAGTGAAGTAAAAGTAAACCCAAATCTATTTTAATTTAAATACAGGGGAAAAAATGTTTTTCCCTGATGTTGTGCGTGCTCGTGGTGCAACCTCCACCTTGCTCAAAGAATTCAAATCCTGCATGTTCAGGCATGTAGGCCCAAGCACACTTGGAGCTGAACCCCCAGATCCAGGGGACGTCATTTATTGATTTGAGTCTATGTTTCAAGTGTCATTATTTCCAAACCTCCAAGTATTCTTGTTGCCACCAGTTGAAATTCATGACTTCAAGCTCAATACCCAGCATTTCCTGGAGCTTCCCAATGCTGCCCTGGATTGGATGGAGGAAGAGAAGTCCCACAAAAGGAAAGGCAGCCTCACTAATATATGCCTGAAACACCTGCGGCCATCATCTATACATCAGCAATCACTAAGCTGTGATTTTTTTTATTTATTCATTCATGGGATGTGAGTGTCACTGCCCAATCTAACTGCCTTTGACTCTTAATAATGCTCAAGAAGCTCAACACCAGCTAGAATAAAACAATGGGCTTGATCAGTGCCCAATCCACCTTAGCATTCACTCCCTCCACCAGCAACATACCACAGCAGCAGTGTGTGCCATCTATAAGATCTACTGCAGCAACTCCCCAGCTCTTTTGACAGTACCAAAGCCAATAACTATCACCCAGAAAGACAAGGGCAGCAGATGTGTGGGAACACCACCATCTGCAAATTCCCCTCCAAGCCACACACCATCTGATTTAGAACTTCTTTCACTGTCACTGGTTGGAAAATCTGGAAATTGGTTCGTGTCAGCACTACGGGTGTACCAACTAAGTCATAATGCTCATTCGGAGAACAGCCGCAGACTCGATGGGCCAAATGACCTCCTTCTGCTCCATAACAATTCTGTGATTTTGTAATTCCTATAGAACAATAAGGCCTTGTCAATATAACACTTAGGTCCATCCCTGACAAAGGTATAAAAGATGTTGCAAACTGACTTTTTTACTACAGTCAGGAGCAGGTGACTTGGCTAGATGTCTTGCATTGCGGACCTATGATTAATGAAGATTGATCATGCATACAACTATCTCTTGTAACATTATTAGCGTATGCTCATATCACAATGTCTTTATAGCCAATTTTAGATTGTGTGTAGTAGTGGATATGAATCTGTTTTGAAAATACAAACAAAATCTAATAGGTGGAACTTGCATGTCCTGTGAAATTTCTCATAAACATCAAGCAAAGGAACCATAAACTTGCAGAGTCCAGGGTGAAGTTGTACACCACAGAATATTTAGCCTCTGATCTATTTACTAGAACTGATCTGCAGACTAGATGTTGGGATCCAGGGAAGTGGGATAGTTTTACCCACTACAGTGAAAATCACCACCAGATTAAACTTTTGGGACATTTTATGGTTCATTTTAAACCACCACAGGTAATATTTTCCAGATAAGTCAGCGTTTTGTTCATTGATGCCTCAAACAGTTCTTGAAGCCTCCAATAAAAAAAGAGCAGCAAAAGAAGCTGTAGCACTTCTACAAGGTGACTGGATTCCCTGAAGTGCAGGGTCACATTGATGACACCCATTTAGCCACCAAGTCTACCTGAAAAGTTTGACGTCATTTGCATTGAACAGCGTTCATTTGTACTCATTTGATATTATTTGCACTCAAAAGCAATCATGTAGCTATCATTTGACATCAGTTGTACTCAAAAGCAATCATTTAGCTATCATTTGACACGAATTTTACTCAAACACAATCATTTTGCTATCATTTAACATTACAAGTACCGAAACTGACATCAATGTCATCAATTGCCCCAAACCACAGCACTCAAACACTTGCGATTAGCAACATCACTTAAGCAGTCGAACACCAGAAACAAAGTTTATTTTCCATATTTCTGAATTCCGATAGCTTCAAACATCATAAAACTGAGCTAAGTTTAGAAAAAGCAGACTCTGTTTTGATTAGGTACTTTTATGTTTTTCTTTATAACCCTGACCCCTGTTGTTCCCACCCACCACCCTCCCTGCCCCCCATTGGATTGAAATGGGGTCATGATTTTTCTGGTCCTAACGCTGGCGGGGCTGGGAAATCCCAGCAGGTATGTCTTTCAGCCCTTTGCATTTACCTTGATAAGTGCAAAAATCCAAACCAGGAAAAACACCCCTTCCCTACTCCCCTCAAATTGCAGTACTTCCTCCCTCCCCCACCTCCTCTCTCTCCCTCACACCCTTTGCACCCTCTGCAGCCATTCCCCCATTCGCCCACCCCTCACCCCTCTTCGCCACAATGTCACCCCCCCCCATCCCCCAGCCCCTCACCTCCTTTGCCCCCTTCACGGCCTCCTCCCTTTTCCCTCCCCTCTTTTCCCTTCCCCTCCCCCCTTTTCTCTCCCTTCACCAATCAAAGGTCTCCATTTACAGGTCCAGCTGGAAACCGGGAGTGATGTTTGCCGGTAGGCCCTGTTGCAGGCTTGAATCCAGCGCAGGAGCAGTGCAGACCATCGGAGTGACGTCAGTATTTGGGAGATTGGCAGGGGAGTGGGGGCAAGAGATATCAGGGCGGGGGGGGCAGGAAAGAGGCCGGGGCAGGAGGAGGTTGGGGAGCAAGAGAGGCCGGAGAGAGGCTCTGCGACCACAGAGGGAGGTCCTGAATTGGAAGGGCTCAAGGCCTGGAGACAGCGGGGGGAGGGGTGTGGGGGAGAGTTTGGAGACCAGACCGTGGGTGTGGGGAGAGTGTGGGAGCCGGAGGGAGGTGGGGGAAGAGAGTGTGAGAGTTTAGACCCTGAAACTGCAGGGGAGGGTGGTGGGGGACACCGAGAGAGTGTTTAGTCACTGAGACTGGGATGGGGGTGTGGAGAGAGAGTTTAGACCCTGAGATTTGGGAAGGGGGGGAGAGTTTAAACCCTGAGACCTTGGTGTGTGGGGGGGGGAGCGGGTGGAAAATATAGACCCCGAGACTAAAATTAATTAAGAACCGATGGGGATCGGGTGATGCTCTCAAGTATGTACAAGATAATAGAACAATTTTTTTAGACCAGATGAAAAACTGAATAAACTCATATTATTTAAGTCATTAATTTCTTTGTATTTATCAATTCAGGTTGCTGAGCGTAATGGATAGCTTTGAGCACACTGGATATAGGTGTGAGTGCACTGGATAGCTTTGAACACAGCAACAAATTTAATATCAAATTCATTCCAAATTAGAGTTTTTGATGTCAAATTGAAATTGGGAGCATTGAGTGCACTTGAAAGTAAAATTATGTTAAAATTTTCGGGTCGGGAAGGTATCTAACGTCACCTCATAACGTGTATGAATCACAATGGGTGCCATTTCTTTATGAACCGAAAGGTCTCGAAATAAAAATTGGGTGAGATGTAAAACAGGTTGCTGACTCACTATCACCCACTTTCCAAGGGAGTCTTGCGGCTCAGTAGATAACACCCCTGCCTCTGAGCTGGCAGCTCGTTTCAAGTCCCCCTCCAGGGTAGGAATTTTCATCCCCCGGGCAGGCGAGTGTCCGACCCGAGTGGGAGTGAAATAGCGCGTGATGATGTCGGGCGAGCATCCCAATGTCATCGCACATTCTCGCGATCTTTTGGCTGGCGGACGTGATGCTGCCTCTCGTGCGCACACCCGCCGACAATTAAGAGGCCTATTAAGGCCCTTAAGTAATTAATCAAGTTGCATCTTTCACTGCCCGCTCAACTGTTCGGTTGGCGGGTGGGTGAATAGGCCAGGCGGCCTTTGCATTTCTAATGAAACCTCATCCGCGGGCGAGATGAAGTCTCTGACGCTTACCAAAACAAAATAAAGTAATTTTAACATCCTTTTACACATATTCCTCTTCATGTGACTGAGTCACATGTGGGGACATGTTCAGCTTATATGTAAAAAGTTTATTTTTCATTTTAAAATCTGTCAGCTCCCTGGGGTAGCTCTGTGCCTTCAGGGAGCTGTCAGTGCATGCTCCTCCACGCGTACGCACACTTCAGCCCTCGCGCTCCTCCTGTCCTCACCCGGCAGCGCTGAGGCTCTTAGCGTGCCTTTCACACTGGCTGGCCAATTAACGGCTGGCTGGCCAAATTGTGGTCGGGGCCCGATGGTGGGTGGCGGTTGGTCTCGCAGCCGTTCCAGGGCCTGCCCGCCGTGCCTCACCCAACGAGGGGCAAGTCCTCCCCCAGGAATTAGAAGGAGCATTGATGACACGGTTTGAGCAGGTTGATAATCAGCCTTCTAATCCTCCCAACATTTCCCCACCACTTCCCAAAGGAGAACAAGTGTGCGTGAAGATACAAAACAAACAAGCCCATTTTACGCTTTTGCACAGTTATGATCTATCATTCACTTGGAGGATAGTTTTTGAAACAATAATACATAGTGCAGTTTTGGGCCCAAATATTATTTAATTACAGATAACATTAGAAATTAGCAAGCAATTGCTTAACTTATTTGAACAAAATTCAACTGTTATGATATTTTTAAGCAATGCTTTAACCTGTTTAAAAAATTGCAGAGGACTGTCAATTGAATTTATTAAGCAACATTTCGCCAAGTGATATTTCTGGTCCTTTTTTTAGCCTGTTATTAATCACAAATCAATGTAATTTTTATCATTTGCCAACAAATTGAATTTTAAAATATCTGTGCCCTAAAATATTGTTATCATATTGTTATTCCAGCAGTGCATACTTTGCTCACCTTGACATTCATTTAAGATTGCAACTGTTAACTGTTACTGCTTGTCTGATGTCTTTGATTTCTGTTGATCCTCAGTGCCTGAGGTCATAGGAAGTCTTTAAAATCATCTTGGCACATTCTAACATCAGTTATTTTTAAAGGAGTAAAATGAATCCCATTTTCCCCATTGTGTGACATGGCCGCCTTTGAAGCTGATAATAATGTGCTTGCACCAAGTGGCACAGAACAGGATTCATGGCAATGCGTCTACCTTACATCAGTATCGTGTGACAGGAGGCACTTTAAGTTGGTATAATGGGCTTTTTGGTGCATTCTAAGCAAAAATAGGGAATGGGGAGCTGATTAAAACTTAAACCTAGCTAACTGCTTCAATATGCTCGTGGGAATCCAACCTAGCAAGACAGACTGCAGACTGCAACATTCATTATAAGTGTCAGCAAAGGGATAGATTGGCTGTTAAATAAATTATAGTTTTATTAAGTAGCTGATGAATTTTGTCTTGATGCACTCAACATTTATTCTGCTGGTATTATAGGATGTACCATCCTATAGATCAGAATAGGAACCCAAGCTTAGTAGTCTGTGATGCTGTGATCAATTTGTCTTTTTTTTTCTCAACATTGTTCAGCGCATTCAACAAATGTAGACCATTAATGTACTAGGATCGCAAAGATTCAATATCCTAGCTAGTAACAAAAAATAAACTCCACTTTAACAGGTAATATGTTACCTTTTATGGATTATAGCTAGAACAAGACTGAAAGGCGGAGTACAGAAGTGTATACCATGTCATCACTCAAGGTCTACAAGTCCCAAAGCAATCAAGGACCTGAACATGCTGTACTTCATCTCTTGACCATCTGTTATTTCATCTTATTGGTACCTTCTCCTTTGTTGCCTTTGCAAATTAAAAGTGAGCCAAAAATAGGATGTCAAGGTGAGCTGACTGGACAATCTGTATGCCTGGCAAATGTCCCAACTTTCACAGCAAACACCAAATTTACTGACCTACCTCCTGAAATCCTTTGTGCTTTAAAACAGAAGGACCCATTTGACAATTTCTGGAATATCTGCTTTGAGAAATTCAGCTGTTAGTGGAGCCACAATCTAAATGGCCATTGAAAGCTTCCTTAAGTGCCCCAGAGGTTCTCAGGTTGCAGTGCAATGTCATATGTAACCAGTAGTTTATGATGCATGTAATTTTCTGGTCCTGCCCATGGTGGGAATTGTCGTCAGTGGGTTGGAAAATTTGATGGACCAGCTAAAGGTCTGTTGACATTGGAAGGGAATTTCTGGTCTTGCCCAAAAATTGTGGCAATTGTGTTTATTGACTGATTGAGAATGAAGAGGAAATAAGGAAGCAAAGAAGCAGAGAAGAAATATTTTTGCAATGGTATGGAAAAAGAAAACTATAGACAGAATCAATCTTAAACCATCAAAACGCACTTGAAGGGAGGCTGAATAGATTGCAAAAGAAAGACATCTGAAGAAAGAATTAAGGCAGATGGTAAAAACAAACAGAAGGGGATCTAGAGAGAGAAAGGGATAAATGAGGAGATTCCTGAGAAGCTATGCAAACAGAGAGTGAAACCATACAAAGGGAGACTGCAAGGATGGTGTGGGGAGACCAAAGTGTAGATGAAGAATTGAAAAGGACAACATTGGCTAGGAAAATAAGAAACATAAGCAAGAAAGATTGAAAATTTAATTTCCTTTACACATCATATTTATTAGACTTTTTTCCCCAACCTCCATTCTTTCTAAATTCTCCACATCCTGCACATGTACCTATTAGGACTGTAGACTGGTGACCCATTCCCAGGTCCCAACTTGTTACTCCATATCTGACCATTTGGATGTGTTGGTGGACTATCCTGCTCGCAATGCATTGCTCTTTTTTATTTTGACTGGGGTTGATTTTAAAGCTACCCACCTGGTGGAAACTGGGCAGTGAAGTTAAAGAGGTTATATTCTTGCATAGATTCCAAGATTTGCAACAATAACCATCAGGACTTTTCATTCAGGTTGGGCACTTGCCTAAGGCAAGAAGGAGCCTTAAAAATTTATGCAAATTGTGCTCCCATTATGTCAATAGTTCCCCAATACCATTTTAACTGGGGCTTTAGTTGTCTTGGCATTCCCACTAGACAGAAGGAGGCATGTACCAGGCCCAAAGAAGCCCATACTCTCCCCGCTCCCATACACAAGACCCTCCTGAACTCTCTCCCTGCCACTTGCCTCCCAGAAGGAAAAAACAGTTCAGACCAGTACTCTTATTTCCCAATTTTTACTGGTGTTCCATTTTAAAGGTATACAAAACCAGTTTGGGCCCATATTCCTATTTCCCAGTTTTTACTTTTTTTCCTTCTAGGCTGTGAAGGGGCAGGCAGCTCCTTGCGTGCTAGTAGACACGCTTGGGGTTGAAACTGGGTCAGCAACTATTAGGTGAGGCCCACCAGTTAAAATCATTGAGGCTTCGCATTGCCACTGCTAAGCTGGAAATTAATTTACTGGAGTGGTTTCCTACAGGTTATCTGCTCCATTTTAAAATTCACCACTCTGCCTCTGTGAACAAGTATATATGTTGTCTGCTTGACATCTACTCACAATGGTACAGGTGAGATTAGTAACTCCTAGCATGTGGAGCTTTTGGACAATCCTGTAACGTGGGAGTATTTATTTGTCTATTTGACCTAGGCACCTAAAACGACAGTGGCACACCCAGCCCTGCCGATCCTGCAAAGTCCTCCTCCCTAACATCTGGGGGCTTGTGCAAAAATTGGGAGAGCTGTCTCACAGACAAGTCAAACAACAGCCTGAAATAGCCATATGCACAGAATCATAACTCACAATGTCCCAGACACCACCATCACCATCACCGACAGGGCAGATCCACTAGAGGTGGCAGCACAGTGATATACAGTCGGGAGAGTGTTTCCCTGGGAATCCTCGACATCAACTCTGAAAGTCATGAAGTCTCATGGGATCAGACAAAACAAGGAAACCTCCTGATGATTACCAGTTACTGTCCCTCCTCATCTGATGAATCAGTCCTCCATCATGTTGAACACCACTTGGGGGAAAACACCGTGGGTACTTCTGGGTGGGGGACTTCAATGTCCATCACCAAGAGTGGCTCAGTAGCACCACCACTGCTGAGCTGGCCAAATTCTAGAGGACATAACTGCTAGACTGGGTCTGCGCAAATGGCTGAAGGCATGTCTGCCCATGACCCTCAAACAATACCAGCTAATATGCCAGTTTCACAGAAACTGACACCCTGTTTTCTCGGATGAGACCCTAACGGCCCCCTGTGAAATATACAAGGGACATCTACATTTCATAAGCCAGGTCTTGCCAACCGGAGGTGATTCGTCTGCTAGGACAAAGGACCCCACAATCTCCCAGTCAAGACTTAATGCTTGGAACATTAACAATCTTAGGGACCCACACAAAGGAATACACACCATTTGTCAAAGCAATAGTGGAAAGGTGTGAGTCATGTGACATGAACCCCTACCTGGGCCTTGTGGAGCTTCAGAGCTCAATCTCCATCTTTCCACCTACCTAGCAGCAGCAAAGAAAAGGGCTTCTATCTAGGGTTGAATGCCTGTCCCCAACTGCACTGTTTTGACTGGAACTTCTGTACTATTGCCTACAAGACTGATTCACCTCTGAATGCCTATCTCATCGTAGAAGTCAACTCTACTGGAAAAGTGAATTATACTGGATCAGTTTTCAGCCTGCTGACCTCTGTGAAGGAATGTAGCATTGGACTTTGATTCTGGACTCATGTGAAACAATAATTCTTTTCTCCGTGGTCTTTGCCTTGTAAATCTTTCTTTCCTTATCCCTCTTTTATTGTATAAGTGAAAAAGAAGCAACATTGCTACCCTCCTCCTGCATTTGAGTGTGTGCAAATAAACTAACTCTTTGAGTGCATCCTAACACAAGTTTGCTGTGGGGTTATGAATAGATCTTGGATCACACCAAAACATACGCCACCGCTGATAAAGGGGGAATCAAAATCAAAACACCTTTCTGTTTACAGACGGGTGGTGAGAGGGGAAATCACAGCTGCATAAATTAGACCCCCTCTTGTCTGTAACAACACCCACCGTCATGTTGTGTGGCACTACAACCGTGCTAAATGGGATAGATCTGGAACAGATCTAGCAACTTAAAACTGGGTATCCATGAGGCACTGTGGGCCATCAGCAGCAATGGAATTGTACATGAACATAATCTGTAATCTCATGCACGGCATATCCCCCACTCTACCATTTACCATCAAGCCAGCGGATTAACCCTGGGTCAATGACGAGTGCAGGAGGGCATGCCAGGAGCAGCACCCGGTATACCTAAAAATGAGATGTCAACCTGAAGAAGTTACAACACAGGACTATGTGCATGCCAAACATAAGCAGCAAGTGATGGACGGAGACAAGCGATCCCACAACCAATGGATCCGATCTAAGCTCAGCAATCCTGCCACATCCAGTTGTGAATGGTGGTGGACTATTAAACAAGTAACTGGAGGAGGAGGAGGTTCCACAAATATCCCTATCATCAATGATGGGGTAGTCCAGCACATCAGGGCAAAAGACAAGACTGAAGCATTTGCAACAATCTTCAGCCAGAAGTGCCAAGTGAGTGTCCACCTCGGCCTTCTCCTGAGGTCTCTAGCATCATAGATGCCAGTCTTCAGCAAATTCGATTCACTCCACATAATATCAAGAAATGGCTGAAGGCACTGGATACTGGCAACATTCCAGCAATAATACAAATGACTTGTGCTCCAGAACTAGCTGTGCCATTAGCCAAGCTGTTCTAGTATAGCTACAACATTGGCAATGTGGAAAATGGCCCAGGTATGTCCTGTACACAAAAAAGCAGGACAAATCCAACCCGGCAGTTACCACCCCATCAGTCTACTCGCCATCGATGGAAAGTGTCGTCAACAGTGTGTGAAGAAGATATAATGATTCTCATAATGTTATTGGAATTTATTGTAAAATAGAGTAATAGTGGGATGTGTCTATATGTCTGTATGTGCCTGTCTGTGTGTGTGAGATTTAATTGAATTAGAGGCAGCTAGTCTGGGTGCTTTGATCTAAGGAGGTTAGATTTGAAATGTTAATTAGATAAACATGGGGAAGTTTAGAAACACAGGTGTCAAGGGAACATTTGCATTTTGAAATAAAACAGACTGGGTTGTTTTCAAGGGAGGGGTGAAATGTGTCACCTAGCCAGGTGAAGTTTAGAAATGGTACATTTATTTTTCCCCAAAGATTACTGGTAAAACTTAGTGCTATGAGAGGTTTTATTATCAGGGAAATAAAATCCAAAAACACAGTGGGCAGGATTTTCCCCCCCATCGGTGGGGGGGGAATGTTGAAGGGCGGGCGGGTACAGGTTTGCTTCCAATCGGTGCCCCCAATCAGGGGCGTGGCACCATTTTACATGGGTGGGCCAATTATGGCCCACGCAGCACAATGTCCTCACAGAAGCGCTATGTGCTCCCTGTGTGGGCGGGGGTGGGCAGATTCCCAAAATCCACACGAAAGAGCGCACTCATCTCCCTGAGGCTAAGTGCTGCCTCAGGGAAATCAGCTGTTCTGTTACAAATATGAAACATTTTTAAAAAGATTCCTGACATGTCCTCTCATGTGACACTGTCACATGAGTTGGGACATGTCCATAACTTTTATAAAAACTTTAATAAAACTTTTTAAACCCTACATGAAACCTCATCCCGCCCGTGGATGAGGTTTCATGCTTTTTCTAATTCCCGCCGGGGCTCCTGGCCTGCCCGACAACCTTAAGGTTGGACGGGCAGGTCTATTAATTACTTTAATGACTCTGTCAGCGGCCTCAATTGGCCATTGACAGGTTGACGGGCGCAGAGCTGATTCTGCTGAGCCCCCACCTACCGGAAAATTTAAATGGGGCGGGGCGACGTCAGGAGTTCCCACGGCCCCCGCTCACCAACTGGAAAATTCTGCCCAGTGAAACAATGGGTATGTGCAATCAAAGAGAAAGATATGTATAAAGAAGGAGAAAGGACTATGTGTAAGGGAAAGCATTTTAAGATCTTACAATTGCATGAAAAGCCTTCAGTATCTATGCCTCAAGCTGCTATCTACAAAGGGCTGAAGTTAAGAAAACTCATTTGGAAGCCGACTTGTTCATGGTATCATGTTTCTTTGCCTGGGTCTTTTAAAGTGTATGTATGTGCCTTAATGAAAGTGTAACTGGGAGTGAGATTGATTAAGGGATTTAGAAGTTATCACATTGGTAATTTGTAGATCAATGTATGTTTTAGTCATTTCTACTATTAATAAATGTTTAATCTAATTTTGCAAAAACCTATAAGACTTGGTGGTCTTATTACTACTGAATTCAGGGCACGCATCTCAGATTATACAAGTTGCAAAACAAGTCGTGTCTACTTTCCCTTTGGGATTTGAACACTCAGCATTTACCATCGGCTGCGCCATAACATAGTTGGGGGCTCTTTGCGGGATATATTTGAAATTCCTTGTTTTTTTTTGGAGTTGATGAATCTTCGAATCAGAGTACAACAAGCACTTTGAATTCAGGAGTTGGTGTGAGGTTTTTTTTGAAGTGGTGAGACTGCAATATGGCTTTGGCAGTTGCCCAGACTTGTCTGGGGGTTGAAGTTATACATTTGGCTGGTTCACAAAGGGTAACTGAAGTTATGCTGGAACTGTATAAAATGCTGGATAGGCCACAACTAGAGTATTGCGTGCAGTTCTGGAATCTGCATTATAGGATGTGATTGCACTAGGGAGAGTGCAGAGGAGATTTACCAGGACGTTGCCTGGCCTGGAGAGTTTTAGTTACGAGGGGAGATTGAATAGACAGGGATTATTTTCCCTGGAGTAGAGGAGATTGGGGGGGGGGACATGATTGAGGTGTATAAAATTATGAGAGGCATAGATAGGGTAGACAAGAAGGAACTTTTCCCCTTGTTGGAGGGATCAATAACCAGGGGGCATAAATTTAAGGTAAGGGGCAGGAGGTTTAGAGGGGATGTGAGGAAGATTTTTTTCACCCAGAGGGTGATGGGAATCTGGAACTCACTGCCTGAAAGGGTAGTAAAGGCAGAAACCCTCAATAACATTTAAGAAGTATTTGGATGTGCACTTGCAATGCCACGGCATACAAGGCTATGGGTGTAGTGCTGGAAAATGGGATTAGAATAGTCTGGTACTTGTTTGACTGGCACAGACTCAATGGGCCAAAAGGCCTTTTTCTGTGCTCTAGACCTCTATGACTCTATGATTAAGTTACTGGAACTGGCGGGTAAATTACAATTGGGGTTAACTGCAAGGGCTAAGAAAGCAGATACAATTGAAGGTATAGCACAGCATTTAAAGTTGGAAGTGATACCTGATGCTAGTGAGTCACAGATGGAGGGAATGAAACTTCAGTTAGAAATGAAGAAGCTTGAACTTGAACAAGCAAAGGAAATGAAAAAACCTGAGTTTGGGGCAGCAGAAAAGGAAAGGGCAGAAAAGGAAAAAGAAAGGGCAATTCAGAGGGAGCAAGCGGAAAGGCAGGAGAAAGAAAGGAAGCTGGAACTGGAATTCCAGGCAAGAGAGGAGAATAAAGAAAGAGATGCAAGGAAAAGGGAGAAATAAAGAGAAAGGGCATACCAGCTTTAACGGCTGGAAGTTAAAAAAGAGATCTCAGATTCTCAGGAAAGTTCTGATGGTGCAAAAACCTTTAACTTAAAACCCAGTGGGGAGATGTTTAAATTTGTACAAGCTGTTCCAAAATTTGAGGAAAAGGATGTTGGAGCATTCTTTATTTCATTTGAGAAGATAGCTAAACAGATGAAATGGCCGCAGGAAAACTGAACATTCTTGTTACAATCCAGGTTGGTGGGTAGACCTCATGAAATATATGCTTTAGTGTCAGAAGAAATGTCGGTGAATTATGATGTGGTAAAAAAGGCTATTTTGAGTGCATATGAGTTGATTCCTGAGGCATATAGGCAGAAGTTTAGGAATATGAGAAAACGGCCTGGGCAAACTTATATTGAGTTTAAATGAGTAAAACAAAGTAATTTGGATTGATGGATAGCAGCATTAAAAATAGAGACAACATATGCAGCTCTGAGAGAGATAATTCTTTTGGAAGAATTTAAAGATTCAATCCCATCAGTAGTGAGAACCTATGTGGAGGGACAGAGAGTTCAAACAGTTAGACAAGCAGCAGAGATAGCTGACGATTAGGAGTTAGTTCATAGAGCTAAACCTTTCTTTTGTCACCCTTGCAAATCAGAAAAGGATTAAAAGTGGGAAGGTGAGAAGAAGATGGGTAGTCAGGGAAGAGAAAGAGAAGGTGGAAATTCCCAGTAAGTTTTTTCTCAGAATAGAAAGGAAGATGCTGAGGGTAGAAGTGACATTTGAAAATTGAGGTGTTTTCATTGTAATAAAGTTGGACACACAAAGTCAGTGAGCTGGAAATTGTAGGGAAAATCGGTTGGAATTATAGAGCTGCAGAAAAGTTCTGGAAGTAAGAGTACTATCGGTTCTGAGTTTCAGGCACAGGGAAAAACAGCCGTTTGTGTACAGATGAAACAGGAAGAATCAGTGATAGGTAAAAAAGTGGGAATGTGTTCACAACTTACCTAAGAGAATTCAGAGGGGCAGGCTGCAGATTTTGTATGTGAAGAGAAAGTATTTTCATGTGCACAGGGTAGAGTAGGTAAAGATGTTAAAGTTTTAAGAGACACAGGGGCTAGTCAATTGTTAATGTTATGGAATAGTTGCATTTGTTGTTTAGAGGGAGTATTGCAGGAACAGGTGATACTAAGTGGGGTTCACGGAGATGCTAAACCTATTCCTTTGTGGAAGGTAAATTTGAAGAGTAAATGGAAAACTGGTGAAGTGACTGTTGGAATGGTAGAAAAATTGCCCATTGCAGGGGTTCAATTTACTCTGGGTAATGATATAGTTGGATCACAAATGTGGGGGATGCCTATGGTAGTTGAGCAGCCTGTAGAGGTGTTTTCAACAGAAATGTTACAGAGAGTGCAACCGGGATTATTTCCAGGTTGTGTAATAAAGATCGCAGGCTCATAGGTTGAAACAAGAAAAACAAGAAGGACAGGTAGTTCAAAGCAGAAAGAAGGTGTTTAAATCCAATTAGCTGACACTGTGTTTGATAACAAAAACAAAAATAAAAATACTTGGAAAAACTCAGCAGGTCTGACAGCATCTGCGGAGAGGAATACAGTTAATGTTTCGAGTCCGTATGACTCTTCAAACTGTGTTTGATAACATTGTTCAGGAAGACAGCGCAGACGACAAATCAACTAAAGTGTTTAATTCAAGACAGTTAGTGGAGTTACAGAAAAAAGATTTGCAAGTACAACATTTATATCAGACAGCTTACTCAGAAACAGGCAAAATGTATTCCAGAATGTTATTACCTTAAGGGTAATATTTTAATGAGAAAATGGAGGCCGTTTCATGTTTTAGCAAATGAAAGCTGGAGGGAGGTGCATCAGATTGTTTTATATTATATACATTAGGGTATAGAAATGACATTCTGAGGATAGCTCATGAAATTCCAATGGGGGGGACACATTGGAATTAGAAAGGCATAGAAAAAGATACAGAAACATTTTTATTGGCCTGGATTGCATAGGGAAATTGTCAAATTCTGTAGAACATGTCACACATCAGGTGATAGGGAAACCACAAGCAGTGATAAGCCGGCACTTTCAATTCCATTTCCAACATTTGAAGAGCCTTTTACTAGGGTTATGATTGATCGTGTTGGACCCCTCCCTAAGACTAAAAGTGCAAATCAATATTTACTGACAATAATGGATGTATCTACCAGGTTTCCTGAAGCAATACCAAGCAATACCATCAGGAAAGATTACAACGAAGAAAATTGTGGAAGAGTTAACTATAATTTTTACATGATACCGTTTACCTAAGGAAATACAACCAGAGCAGGGTTCATGTTTAAAGTCATGGCTGTTTAAGAAAGTAATGAACAGTTTGGGGATAAAACAATTTAAGTCAACAGCTTATCATCCTGATTCACAAGGAGCTTTGGAAACATGGCACCAAACTCTAAAAGCTACGATGAGAGCATACAGTCAGGATTATCCACAGGATTGGGATGGGGGAATTCCACTCTTGTTATTTGCTATTAGGGACACTCCTAATGCATCGACTGGTTTTAGCCCTTTCGAACTAGTCTATGGTCATGAGGTAAGGGGACGACTGAAATTGATTTATAAGAAATCGGTGGGTCAAAATTCAGGAACTACTCTCCTGGATTACATATCAAACTTCAGAGCGAGATTGGACAGAGCATGTGAGTTGGCTAGGGAACATTTAAAGATATCACAACAAGTGATGAAAGTGAAAGCAGACAGGAAGGCTACAGCTTGGAATTTTGTTGGAGAGAAAGTGCTAGTTCTGTTACCAATACTGTATGATTCATTAAAGGCAAGGTTTAGTGGGCCTGACAGGATTGAAGAGAAATTGAGTGAAGTAAATTTAATAAATACTCTAGATAGAAGAAAGAAGCAGAGGGCGTATCATGTAAATATGCTTAAAAAGTACTTTGATAGGGATGAGGACCAAAAGGAGATGTCAGTGGTAGGAGATAAAGAGAAAGTAGAAGAAATGCAGGATTCTGAAAATGATTTTCCTCTAATCAAATTGGATAATGAGGGGTACTTGAAAATTTAAATGTAATATTGAGTTACCTTCCAGACAAGTGTCAAAGTGATTTAGAAAAGCTATTGCAGTCACACAAAACTATTTGTGGAAGTTGGAGAGGACAGATTTAGCTATACATGATGTGTCTGTAGAAGTTGCATCTTTGGTAAGGTATCATCCTTATAAGTTAAATACGGCAAAGTTATCACAAGTACAGAAAGAAATGGACTTCATGCTTCAAAATAATATAATTGAGTCTAGTTACAGTAACGGAGTTCACCTATTGTACTGGTACCAAAACCAGATGGAACACAAAGATTGTGTGTGGAGTATTGAAAGGTGAATGCATTGGCAAAAGCGGATTCATATCCTGTGCCACTGTTGGAGGATTATATTGAGAATGTTGGACAATCAAAATTTATCACAAAGATTAACTTGCTAAAAGGATATTGGCAAGTACCATTAAGGGAAAGAGCAAAGGAGGTATCAGCTTTTGTGACACCAAATGGACTATATCAGTTTAAAGACATGCCATTTGGTATAAAGAATGAACCTGCGACATTTCAAAGACTGACGAACAAAGTAATTGCAGCCTAAGCAATGGAAGATATTCTATGATCGAAAAGGAGACATTGGGTTTGGTGTTAGCATTGCAGCATTTTGAAATCTATGTGGCAAACAACTCATCAGAAACAAACTTTTAAACAGACCGCAATCCTTTTAAGTTTCTGGACAAATTTTGAGATAGGGGTGCAAAGCTATTCTGATGGAGTTTATTACTGCAGCTATTTAATCTACAGATTATACATGTCACTGGATGAGAAAATCTGATTGCAGATGTATTGTCAAGAGTTTGAAGCTGAAAGGGAAAATTGGGCATAGAAAAAACTGGACTCTGAACTGGAATTATTTCTGTTGATGTGAAGATTTTTAGATATACTGTTATATTATGTATATACAATATATACATATGGTAATGTAACAATATAAATATACAGATAAGTATAGGAGATAGTATAAGATGGGTTAATAATAATGAAGCCATCTTTTTAAATTATGACGGTTCATTTTTCAATACAGAGGGAAATGTCAAGAAGATATGATAATTCTGATAATGTTATTGGAATTTATTGTGAAATAGAGTAATAGTGGGATGTGTCTATGTGTCTGTATTTGTCTGTGTGTATGTGTGTGTGTCTGTGTGTGGTTTAATTGAATTAGAGGCAGCTGGTCTAGGTGCTTTGATCTAAGGAGAGAGGTTAGGTTTGAAATGTTAATTAGATAAACATGGGGAAGTTTAGAAATATAGGTGTCAAGGGAACATTTACATTTTGAAATAAAACAAACTGGATTGTTTTCAAAGGAGGGGTGAAATGGTCACCTAGCCAGGTGAAGTTTAGAAATGGTATGTTTATTTTTCCCAAATAAACTAGTAAAACTTAGTGCTATAAGAGGTTTTATTATCAGGGAAATAAATCCAGAAGCATAGTGAAACAATGGGTATTTGCATGCATAGAGAAAGATATGTATAAAGAAGGAGCAAGGGTTATGTGTAAGGGAAGGCATTTTACAATCTTACAAGTATGTGAAAAACCTTCAGCATCTATGCCTCAAGCTGCTGTCTTTAAAGGACCGAAGCTAAGAAAACTTACTTGGATGTTGACTTATTCAAGGTATCATGTATCTTTGCCTGGGTCTTTTAAAATCTGTGCATCATACTGTTGCCTTAATGAAAGTGTAACTGGGAGTTGGTTTGATTAAGAGATTTAGAAGTTATCATAATAGTAATTTATAGATCTATATATTTATTTAAAGTCATTTCTTCTATTAATAAATGTTTAATCTAGTTTTGTAAAAACCTACAAAACTTAGCGATCTTGTTACCACTGAAGTCAGGGCATGAATCTCAAAATTTATACAAATTGCAAAACAAGTTGTGGCAGTTGTTTCAAGTTCCCCTTTGGGATTTGAACAACTCAGCATTTACCATCGGCTGTACCATAACAAGTGCTATCAAGAGGCACCTAATTAACAATAACCTGCTCACTGACGCTCAGTTTGGGTTCTGCTAGTGCCACTCAGCTCCTGTCCTAATTACAGCCTTGGTCAAAACATGGACAAACGACTTGAACTCCAGGGATGAGGTGAGACTGATGGCCCTTGACATCTAGGCAGCAGGCGATCAAGTGCAGTATCAAGAAGCCCTAACAAAATTGAAGTCAATGGAAATCGGGAAAATCTCTCTGCTAGTTGGAGTCACGCCTAGCACAAAGGAAGATGGCTGTAATTGTTGGAGGTCAATCATCTCAGTCCCGGGAATAATGCTGTAGGAGTTCCTCAGGGTAGTATCCTAGGCCTAAGCTGTTTCATCAATGACCTGCCCTCCATCATTAGGTTGGAAGTGGGGATGTTAATGTATGATTGCACAATGTTCAGCATCATTCGCAACTCCCCAGATATTAAGGAAGCCCGTGGCCATATGTAGCAAGACCTGGACAACATTCAGGCTTGAGCTGGTAAGTGGCAAGAAACATTCATGCCAGCCAAGTGCCAGGCAATAGCCATCTCCAATGAGAGAGAATCCAACCATCTCCCTGCGACGTTCAATGGCATTACCGTGGCTGAATCCCCCAATATCAGCATCTTGGGCATTACCATTGACCAGAATTTGAACTGAACCAGCATATAAATACTGTGACTTCAAGAGACTTCAGAGGCTTGGAGTTCTGCGGAGAGTAACTCACCTCCTGATTCTCCAAAGTCTGTCTACCAGCTACAAGTCAGAAGTGTGATGGAATACTTTCCACTTGCCTGGATGAGTGCAATTCCAGTAACCCTCAAGAAGCTCAACGCCATCCAGGACAAAGCAGCCCATTTGATTAGCATTCCATCCACCAGCTTCAACATTCACTCCCTGCACCATCAATGTACAGTGGCAGAAGTGTGTACCATCTACAAAATTCACTGAAGCCACTTGGAACTATATCGCCATTCCTTCACTATCATTGGGTCAAAATCCTGGAACTCACTTCCTAACAGCACTGTGGGTGTTCCTACAACACATGAACTGCAGCTGTTCGTGAAGGCAACTCACCACCACCTCCTCAAGGGTAATTAGCAATGGATAATAAATGCTGGCCTAGCCAGTGATGCCCACATTGCATGAGCAATTAAAAAAAGACTGTGTTTTCTCCTTAAGACATAAAAGAGTTCATAAACTATTAAATCAAACCTTACCTTTTTATTTATTTAAAAAGTGAACTTTGCTGAAACAAAAGATGGCTGCTACAGGTCACATGATTCACAAGTTGGCTACAGTTTCTGGAAATTTCCAACAGCATTTACAGGACAAAAGCTGAACCCTCATCCTTGTGGAATCTTACACCTCTCATTGTAAGGACACAGTACAATCAACAAAACTTTGGTCCAACACATGACTGGTCTCCCTAGCCTGGTTTTCTAACAAAGGGGAAGCCATTGAAACTCGTTATGCATGCAGAGGTGCTAAAAGCTACCATTTATCTCCTAAGGTGAACATTGGATTTTGACCAGCGGCATAGAACCTGCTTGTCAGCCTACAACTGACTCATTAATGGACAATATCACATGACCTATGCTTCTGGCCTTTGGAAAATTTTAATATAACATTCCCAGACTCGCAACTCAGTCTGCTGTTTAAACTCCATCCTGCAAACATCAAAGCAGGACTGCAGGCTGACCAGCAGTCTACATAAAGTCTAAGCCTTCTCGAACCCCGATTCTCTGGAAGATTCCTACCATTGCCTAACAAACAGACTAAGTCTCTGGATACCAACCTCAACTTCCTGCATCATTATCAACTTTAAACGAATTCCTCAAAATCCTGCTTCAGCTAACTGAACTGTAGCTCCTCCATGAGGGAGCCCTCATTGGACCCTGGCTTTCTGGACCCTGGCAATCATGTGAACTAACAACCGTATCCGTGGCGCTTTTTCTTTAAGTTAATAATAGTTGTAAAAACTCCTCTTTCCTATCTTCTTATGGTGTGCTTATGAGAATATACGAAGTTGTGACCATTCCCCAGTTTGAATGTGTGAATAAATGATGCTTCTGATTTAACCCTAAAGAGAGTTTCCTGCAAGCTATAATAAAAATTGACCTCACAGAGTTTGGGGAAATGTGCCACAGCTTATTGCAAAACTTAAAACACTTCTGCTTACAGACAGATGGCAAGAAATAAAGGAGTTCAGTTTTGCCTCCCTCCCCTGTCTGTAATAACTGCTATTACACATTTCTTGGTAAAATGCTGAACAAAATAGTATCAGACTTTAAAGGTTTCTGCCTTTATTTTACATAATTTAAAATGTTAAGGCAAGACTATTAAAAATCACCATGTCCCCTGCCAACATAAAATGGCCACTCAAGATGGCCACCATGGTCTGCGCACATGGAGAAACCCAAAGATGTCACTCACTGCGCCCAGCCTGCTAGGAAGATTTTTTTGACAAGGGACAAAACGCTATTATGACAGGTTGATTGACAGGCATGTCGACCAGTGGACCAGTGGGCAGGCTGGGTGGGGCGAGGAGGGTGCTGGTGGTGTGGGAAGCCAATGGGCAGGAGGCAGGAGCAAGACCCAAGCCCGGCCTCAGTCACTAAGTTGTCCTGAACCAAGATTTTATCTTTGAAAAAGCACTGAGGCGGGTGGCCTCATCCAGAGCTCATGGACCAGGGATGTGTTTGTATATGTGGTGCAACCTTCCTCCCCCAACCCCGGTTAACACGTCAGTTTGAGGCTCTCAGGTGCACTTCATTCCGAGACAGGTGGCACTGAAGGCGGGCCCATGGGTGGAGGGAGGGAGACAGAGGCTTTTCCACAGAGGATGAAGAGAGGACGAGTATTCCAATATCCTGACCTGCGGTTTCCTACATAAACCCAGTAAAAGCGCCACCATGTTGCTCCTTATTTATTTATGCTGCTGCCTACTCTGTCGCTCACAATGACTTAACGGAGTAAAACACTAGAACTGCCATGCAGGGCGCTGGCAACAAACGCAGCCATTAAAAATAGTGCCAGCCAACTGAGCCTTCGGGATTTCTTTTATTTAGTGCCAATGAAAGAAAGAAACACTTCTATTGAAATAGCACTTTTCACAACCACTGAATGTCTCAAAGCACTTTACAGCCAATGCAGTATTTTGGGGAGCAGTCAAAATTATAATTGAGGGAACATGGCAGCCAATCTGCATACAGCAAGCTCCCACAAAGACAAAGATGATAATGACCAGATAATCTGTGTGATGTTGATTGGGAATAAACATTGACTGGGTAAAACTCTTCTGCTCTTCTTTGATATTTTGCCATGGGATCTTTCACATCATCCAAGTAGGCCATTGGGGCCAAGGTTTGATGCCTTATCCAAAAAATGGCACTGAAAAGTGCAGCGCTCCCTTAGTACTGCACTGGAGTGTCAGCTTTGATTTTTGTGCTCAAGCCCTGCAGTGCGATTTGAATCAAGGGCCTTTGTGACTCAGAGACAAGTATGTCTCATTAAAGCATTCAAGATTCTGAAGGGGCTTGACAGGGCTGATATCGTGAGGTTGTTTCCCTTGGCTAGGTAATCTAGAACAAGGGGTCACCATTTCAAGATAAGGAGCTGCCATTTAGGACTGTGATGAGGAGAAATTTCTTCACTCAAAGGGTTGTGAATCTTTGGAATTCTCCTATCCCAGAGGGTTGTGGATGGTCTGTTGTTGAATGCATTTAAGGCTGAGATAATGATTTTTTTGGTCTCTCAAGGAATGAAGGATATGGGGAGCAGGCTCAATGAGCCAAATGGTCTACTTTTGCTCCTATTTCTTATGTTCACAATTAATCTACAGTTGACAATGGAACTCAGGAGCTCAACTGATGTGGCTGGCTGCACTGCAATTATTCGCAACAAATTACTTGATGTAACTATCTGTCCTAAATGGATTTTCACTGTTGTTTCAATCCATATCTGGCTGTCAAAAAATACCGATGTACCTGGGATTGCTACTTTTATAAATTTGTCATTGTTCTGGCAGTCTGAAAATATAATTTACTCTGGTGTTGGGAGTTAGAACCAGATGAGCCGGAAAGATGGAAACACCATTGAGAAAAGATACATTTCATGAGCCATTAATGTATTTATTGACTGTGATGTGAGAATTCTTGGTGTCCTATTGGTTAAAGACAATTTCCGAAGAGAGATATCTATTCCACTACTTACAGGCTTTTAATACAATTCTTAAAAGGTCTACTCACTCTTGATCCAGTCCATCCTAAGAGTGCATAGGCAAACTGCTGAGCAGGCACATTAACCAGATCCACACGGATAGCCTTCCAATCTTTAATCTTAGTCTTTACTTCAGGTTCTGCCCCTTCATTGGTTGGTCTCACTGCAGACGCAGAGGACACACTGAGGACTCTGTTGTTCACAAGTGCTTTGTTTAATTTTAGGATTAGAAAACATTTTTCAAAATGATCCATGACGTCATATTTTTTGCTCGGTAGTTTTCTTTTTTCCAATGTGGCCTCCACAAAATCGCAGTACAGAAGCAAACCCTGAGGAAAGGGGAAATTATCTGTGAACGAATTATTGACTGAAATCATAGCCAGAGTTGTTCAATGTAAAATTGTCAAATTTACAAAATTTTCCAAGCATATACCAAGAAAGTGATATCTGTGCATGACCTTTAGTTCAACATTTTTATAGCATCTGTCAAGCTAGTGAAACTCAATTTTTTCCTTCACACTTATGACAGCTCACGTTATTTGACAAAATAGAAAAAAAAAAAGAAATGGTTTAGTAAAAGCGTCCCAAGGGACAAATCTCGTCTTCCACATAGAAGGCCAGAGCTGCAGTATCAAGTCACCCTAATTGCTAATGCTAAATCCTTCAAGATGTTAGCTCTTATGACAAGGTTACGATGCAAAAAGTCGACCTGTGCTTCCTTCAATTTATCACTGATTTCCAGGCCACCAGAAGATTGTCATGCTCTGAGCTGACTGCAAAAGGCATTGTTTTTCACAGCAGTGCAGTTGAACAAGGAGTACAAGAATTGTATTTCTGCAGGTCAGATACAAAAGTAGAATGGACTATTTTACCTAACTTTATTACAATCTGTTTGGGCTAATTACGTAATTAAGCATGAGGAATCATGAGCGAATAGTATGACGGATGTTGAATTCTCTGAAATTAAAAGCAAACTGTTTTTCAATATTGCTGAGAAAAGAGACATGCCGAAGCTTTTCATCTTGCACTCATCAGGACACTTTGCAAGAATACTAATACAAGGGGAAAACAACAATTTATACTGTATGTGAAGAAGAGTCATATGAACTTGAAACGTTAACTCTGTTTCGCTGTCTACAGATGCTGCCAGACCTGATGAGTTTTTCCTGCATCTTCTATTTTGATTTCAGATTTCCAGCATTCACAGTGTTTTGCTTTTATTTTTGTCTAATGACATCATTTGGAGTCCAGCACAACTTTTACCAGTCTAGTAAGAAGTACTGTGCAGTAGCAAACTCGCTAAATAAAAGGTAGCGAGATTGGATTCACAAATTGACATGACTGAAAGCAGAAGTTAAAAAGACTCTCACCTACAGCTCATTAAGATCTGTGTTCCACTGTGAGTGATAACATTTCCAAAGCAGTTCTGACTTCCCGTTTGCTTCTTTCTGATTTTCTTCCCCTAAGCTGTCCTCATTAAGCATTCATTGCTCAACATGGGTGCCTTTTTGACTTCACTCTTTTGGTTGGATAAACAGTTGGAAAAAGAGGAGCAGCAGCAGCCTCAACAACCAGAGCGCGAAGCAGGTAGGCCTGTTAGAAGGCAGCAACTAAGAGTTGCTCATATTCCTTACCTAGCCCACAGGGTCTTTGGCTAAGAATTATTTTCATGTTGAGAGTTGTGGGGGGGGGGGGTGCAGGTGCTGTGATTCTGCGGGGAGGGTGTTGCCAAACTACGCAACCTGTCGCAGCAGCACCTGTTGCCTGCTGGACCGGGGAGTTATGACAGTAGTTGTTAAAGTCACTAGCACCCTTAAGTTTTTCATGATGGTGTCCTACCAGCCTGTTATGTGGGGACAGCGCCTGTATCTCCCAGCCTATAGTGCACAACAGCATCAAACAGGTCACCGTTGCCCTTCTTACAAGAATAAACCAATTTGTTACCTTGGTAATAGATGCCGACAGCCGGAAGAAGATAGCTCTGTGATTTGCAGGAGTTCCTTGCTTCCCTCGTGTTCAGAGCATGATAAATTGATGATGGTAATCATCGAGGCACCAGAAGGTTTCCCAGAACATTAGGTGCACAGAGAAAGTTTCCACACCATCTGTGTTCAACTGGTTTGTGATCGCTGGCCAAACGGCAATGCAAATCTGCCCCAATTTCCCTGGCAAATGCTGATGCATTCAGCCAATCAATAGGGCAGTTAGCATTGGCTGGACAAAGGAATCACTGAAATGAGGAGGCTGCACGAAGTTGGCTTGCTTCCTGCATCATTATCACCGGCTTAGGGTCAATCACTCATTGCAGTCACCTGTTTGCAGGAGTTATTGAATTTACGTCCTAAAATTATGCAGAATCCATCACCAAGTGATCAACCTATAGGGTGGAATTTAGTGGTGGCAATGTGGGTCCTGCCCACGGATTGGAGAATTGTGGGAGTTCTGTGTCACCATTCCATGGGAGGCCTGATGCTATTCTGACTTAATCAGGCACTTACCTGGGCAGCATCAGGCCTCCCACTGAATTAAGGTCCCAGTTGGGCAGAAATCCCGCCACCGAGAACTGCTGGCCAATCAGAGACTGGCCGCGTTGAAGTACTGGGAGTGGCCAGTGTTGCACTGGGCCCCACACAGATGATCGGCAGTGGAGGTAGAGGTGAGTGTGGGCAGGATGGGAGTCACAGGGAGGAGGGCGCTGGCTAGGGATTGGGGGGGGTTCCAGGGGCATCATCAGCAAGGGCAGAGGGGTGGCTTCCTGCAGGTCCAGCGCTTTTCCGATGCCAGATTCCTGGATCGGACACAGAGTATCTAAGAGAATGAGGATTCACCATCCCTTAAAGGCCACAGGCAAACTTAAAGGGGGATTACTGAGCAGCTTCCCAGATGATGCCACTCAGCGGTAATGGGATGATGCCCTTAAGTGGCCGCTGGGCAGGAAGACCACCTCAAGCCTTCCTACCCCAGACTTAATCGGAGGAAAGAGGGAAGGCTTTGAGATCTCCGCCCCGCACCCACCCGCCTGATCACATGGCCCACCACACCCCCAAACCCACCCCTGAACGCCCCTCCGGGGAAGGGCATTAAATTTCACCCATACATTTTTTTTCCATAAATATTAGTTTACTAATTCTACTACACCTCAATGTCTTTAGTAAAGTTGGTGCAGAGCTGATGATGTTCATGTCCCTGGTGATGTTTGTGACCCGAAACTTTGTCATATTGCTTATATCTTTGGCTGTTCCATCAGAAATTCTGCTATGAGCTTGAACTTGTTCTCCTGTGTGTCAGTAAACTGTGTGGGAAAACTGCCCTTGCAATTTCAATGCGGCCTGGGAAGTAAGATACCTAAGCCTGTTTTCTGAGCCAGAGGTGAAATCGCTTTTTAACTCCTGCTGCTAACCACCAACAAACAACCAGCCTGGAGTTAAAATCAGGGCCGCGATTATCATCAGTCCATCTTCGGCTGTTTCAATTAGACCGCAGCACTGACACTCAAAACCAACTATCATTTATTCTTTACATAATAGCCTTCATAAATCTGTTCCAACTTGAATCGAAGTTCAAACTTTCCACACACTTTAGTTGATTTTTGGCTAAATTTTAACTTGTGGTAGTTTTTCCTTTTCCATTAATTGTTGCCATGAGCACAAAATAAATGACATTCAGAAGATGATGTGAATTCACAAGCTTATAGCTATGACACAGTAACTTCTCATTGGAGACATCTACCTGAATGTTCAGCTTATTGACTGTTTTATGAAGAAGGCCTTCATTCTTTCCTTCCTTGAGGCAGCTTATCAGAAAGTCCACATCATGGCCAATCTCTTTACCTCTGTAATAACGAAAAGACCAAAGGTAGGAGCTGTGAGCAATTCAGCTGCATAATTTTTAATACAAATAATCTTAGATAATGGCCAGAATCCTCTGCCCCTGCCAGAGGTGAGGCAGGGGGTGGGCGGGCAGACCTGAGAATTTGGTGGATTGGCATTAGGACTGACAGCCGACACCATCACATCTCCAATGGAAATAGATTCTGGGTGGGAAGGCCCACGGTCGACCTTCCCTCTCCGCCTCCACTTGAGTTCCTTAAGTGGCCAATTAACGACTACTTAAGGGCTTCTTCCCGCCTCCACTGCAATCTTCTGAGTTCCAGGCGGGCTAGCCAACATGCAGCCTGTGTGGGCTGCATGTCAGCTGGAAGTGGGGGCAGGGGTCCCTCAATTTGCACTAGTCTGTACATGATCGAGGGTATGGGCATGGGTGGCTACTTTTGCTGCCAAACCCTGTGTCTTCCCCTCTCCCCATGATCCCCACCCTGTGAGAACCCCGTCCCCCCCACCACCCCCTACCCCCTCCCCTCATAACATCACTTACATTTTTCCTGGTAACACCAGAATCCTGGGGGTGTTGATCTGGGCAGCAGCCATGGCCCCCTCTACGGCAAGTGTAAGAGCTGATTGGCTGGCAGCTCTTCACGGGCAGTAAGACATCTTACTGGTCCTCAGTCTGGAGGGAGGCCCACCGCTGCCCATTTAACTGCCTGATGGGAGAAGATATGGCAGACCTTCCTCCTCAGAGTCAGCACAGGTGTCTCGCCACTTTTTCAGGTAGCGAGCAAGACACCCATCAAGAATGGAAAATTCCACCCAATGAATGCATACTGAAATAATCTTAAATTCTTCTTCTTCCCCAGGTGACATCCTTGGTTGCTCGAGGTTCACTGAACCATGGCTTGTGCCTTGATTTTACTATGGTATAGGGCAAAGAGGCAGTCTACCTAAACCAGAAAGGGGATTGATCCTCATGCTATTGGCATTATTCTGAACCACATGCTCGCTGTCTAGCCAACTGAGCTAACCAGCCTCCCAATCTTGAGTTATCATGGGTAAAAATCATGGGCAAAAATTCTGGTCCCACTTCAGCTGAACTTCCTCCTGGACATGGGGTCAAAACTCATTCCTGTTCAGTGATGATAATCAAATTTCAAAACCATCTATGAGTCGCTCACTAAATGAAAAAGCTATGGCAGTGCAGCAGATGAAAAATTAGTTTGTATAAAGACCTAACATCACCCTCCTTATTCTCCATATATTGACCAATGCAATACAACATTAACAGCAACTATTGACAAGATTTGAGAGGTGACTATTCAATCCTAATTGCTTTAAGAAGAGGAGTAATAATATAAGACAAAATCATTATCTGAATCTACTGCAGAAACAACAAATGGACTCTGAATTCAAGAGGTGAGGTGAGAGTGACTGCTCTTGACATCAAGGCAGCATTTGACCGAGTGTGGCATCAAGGAGCTCTAGCAAAAGTGAAGTCATTGGGAATCAGGGGGAAAACTCTCCACTGGTTGGAGTCATACCCAGCACAAAGGAAAATGGTTGTGGTTGTTGGATGTCAATCATCTCAATTCCAGGACACCTCTGCAGGAGTTCCTCAGGGTAATGTCTTAAGCCCAACCATCTTCAGTTGCTTCATTATGACCTTCCCTCCATCCTAAGGTTAGGAATGGGGAGGTTCGCTGATGATTACACAATGTTCAGCACCATTCGCGACTCCTCAGATACTGAAGCAATTCTTGTCCATATGCAGCAAAGCCTGGACCACATTCAGGCTTAGGCTGATAAGTGGCAAGTAACATTCGCACCACACAACTGCCAGGCAATGACCATCTCCAACAAAAGAGAATCCCACCATCACTCTTTGACGTTTAATGGCATTATTATCACTAAATCCCCCAATATCAACATCCTATAGTTTTCCATTGACCAGAGACTGAACTGGGCTAGCCATATAAATACTGTGGCTACAAGAGCAGGTCAGAGGCAGGTAACTCAACTCCTGATTCCCCAAAGCCTGCCCACTAACTACAAGGCTCAAGTCCCGGATGTGATGGAATACTCTCCACTTGCCTGGATGAGTGCAGCTCCAACAACACTCAAAAAGTTTGACACCATCCAAGACAAAGCAGTTCACTTAATTTGCACCCTATCATCACCTTCAACATTCACTGCCTCCACCACCAACACACAGTGGCAACAGTTTGTACAATCTACAAGATACACTGCAGCAACTCACCAAGACTCCTTCGATAGCACCTTCCAAACTCATGACCTCTATCACTTAGAAGGGTGAGGGCTGCATGTGGAAACACCACCACCTGGGAGATCCCCTCCAAGTCATTCACCATACTTACTTGGAAATATATCACTATTTCCTTACAGTTGCTGGGTCAAAATCCTGGAACTCTCCCAAACAGGACTGTGAGTGCACACCACAGGGACTGCAGCGGTTTAAGAAGGCAGCTTACCATCACCTTCTCAAGAGCAATTAGGGGTGGGCAATAAAAGCTAGCCTAGCCAGTGACACCCATATCCCACAAAAGAATAAATAAATGGAGCAACATTGAGTTCACAGCTCAGAGGAATAAACCAAGTGATACTATGGTATTGTGTTCAATCGTGATTTTGTGTGAATTGATTATTACATATGAACGTATAAATTAGGAGCAGGAGTAGACCATTCGGCCCCTCAAGCCTGCTCCGCCATTCAAGCTGTGAAACACAACTAATATATTAAAACTAAAAGGAAAGATTGTACCTCTTGTCCAAACTGAATACAGTTCAAATATTACAACTGATATGAGAGGTGTCATATTATTTGCCATGAATCTGATTCCATTATCCCTTAAAGCATCAGCAATATCAACAAAACACTGAAGATTAACAAGCTGAGCTGCCTGCTTTTCCATACGCTATTGTCACAACACTGAAATTATTATATAATAGAACACTGCAGACTTCTATGTTTTGGACTACCTGACACTGATAAGAAAAGAATCATCAAGAGAGAGACAAAATCAATAATATCACATCCAACTGTTTCTCTATTTTTCCAAGATTTTGAAATTAAATTACTTTATTTAGGCTTTCTATTGAATGCATGTCACTGGAAGCAACTATCTGCATTATTTTGGACTTTTTTTTCAGTTGATAAATGTATTTATTGAATTACAAAACTACCATGTATTAAACAGGCCATTCTGCCCAACAGACCTATGCTGTCATTTATCCTCCACACAATCCTCCTTTAGATCTTCTTACAAAACAAAATATGAATCAAGAGCAAGAGTAGGCCCCTCGACCCTGCTCCACCATTCAATAAGATCATGGCTGACCTGAATGTAACCTCAACCCTACATTCCTGCCTATCCCCGATAACCTTGCACCCCCTTGTTAATCAAGAATCTATCTAGCTCTGCTTTAAAAATATTCAAAGACTCTGCTTCCACTGCCTTTTGAGGAAGGGAGTTCCAAAGACCCACGGCCCTCTGAGAAAAAAACTTCTCTCTCATTTCTCTCTTAAATGAGTGACCCCTTATTTTTAAACAGTGACCCCTAGCTCTAGATTCTCCCACAAGAGGAAACATCCTCTCCACATCCACCCTGTCAAGACCCCTCAGGATCTTAAAGGTTTAAATTAAGTTGCCTTTTACTGTTCTAAATTCCAGTGGATGCAAGCCTAACCTGTCCAGCCTTTCCCCATAAGCCAACCCGTCCATTCCTGGTATTAGTCAAGTAAACCTTCTCTGAAATGCTTCTAATGCATTTACATCTTTCTTTAAATAAGGAGGCCAGTATTGAACACAATACTCCAGACATAGTCTCACTAGTGCCCTGTATAACTGAAGCATAACCTCCCCTACTTTTATAATCAATTCCCCTCACAATAAATGATTATATTCTATTAGTTTTCCTAATTACCTGCCGTACCTGAGTATTAATCATTTGTGATTTATGTGCTAGGACACCCAGATCCCTCTGAATCTCAGTGCTCTGCAATCTCTCACCATTTAGATAATAAGCTCCTTTTTTATTCTTCCTGTCTAAATGAATGATTTCACATTTGCTCACGTTACACTCCATTTGACAGATCTTTGCCCACTAGTTAACCTATTGATATCACTCTATAGCCTCCTTATGTCCTCTTCACAACTTACTTTCCTACCTATCTTTGTGTCATCAGCAAATTTGGCAACCATTCCTTCAGTCCCTTCATCCAAGTCATTTATATAAATTGTAAAAAGTTAAGGCCCCAGCACTGATCCCCGTGGCACACCACTTGTCACATGCCAACCAGAAAAAGACCCATTTATGCCAACTCTCTGCTTCCTGGTAGCTAGCCAATCTACTATCTACACCAATATCTTACTGTCTATACCATGAGCTTTTATCTTCTGCAATAACCTTTGATGCAGCCACTTTATCAAATGCCTTCTGGAAATCTAAGTATAGTACATCCACGGGTTCCCCTTTACCACAGCACATGTGACTCCTCCAAAGAACTCATGATAAATTGGTGAAACATGATTTTCCTTTCACAAAACCATGTTGACTCTTCCTGATTGCCTTGAATTTTTCTAAGTGCTCTGCTATAACATCTTTAATAATAGTTTCTAACATTTTCCCTATGACAGATGTTAGGCTAACTGGTCTATAGTTTCCTGCTTTCTGTCTCCCTCCCTTTTTGAATAAAGAAGAGGGTTCCAATCTAATGGAACCTTCCCCGAATCTAGGAAATTTTGAAAAATTAAAGCCAGTGCATTAAATATGTCACTAGCACTTCTTTTAAGACCTTAGGGTGAAGTCCATCCGGACCTGGGGTGTTGTCAGCCTGCAGTCCCAACAATTTGCTTAATAACACTTCCCAGGTGATTGTAATTTTGCTGAGTTCCTCCCTCTCTCCTATTTCCTGATTTACAGCTAATTCCGCGATGTTACCTATGTCTTCTATAGTGAAGACCGAAGCAAAATACTTGTTTAATTCATCCGCATCTCCCTACTTTCTATGATCAGTTCCCCAGATGCACTCTCTATAGGACCAACACTCACTTTGTTAACTCTTTTCTTATTTAAACATCCATAGAAATTCTTACTATCAGTCTTTATATTACCAGCCAGTTTTCTCTCATACTCTAATTTTTCCTCCCTTATTCATTTTTTTGCCATTCTTTGCTGTTCTTTATATTCATTCCAATCTTCTGACCTGCCACCGATCTTTGCGTAATTATATGCGTTTTCTTTAAGTTTGATACTGTCTTTATCTTTTTTAGTTAACAATGGATGGTGGGCCCTCCCCTTGGAATTTTTCCTTCTCATTGGAATGTATATATTCTGCGTTTTCTGAAATATCCCTTTAAACGTCTGCCACTGAACTTCTATTGACATATCCCTTAACCTCTTTTGCCAGTTCATTTTAGCTAGCTCTGCTTTCATACCCTCATAATCGCCCTGACGTAAGTTTAAAATACTAGTCTTGGACACACTTGTTTCTCCTTCAAAATGAATGTAAAATTCAATCATATTATGATCATTGCTACCTAGGGGTGCCTTCGCAAGGAGGTTATCAATAAATTAGTCTGCCTTCATGGAGATTTTGAAAAAAAGTAAACAAGGCATATTTTGAAATCAAAAATGGACAGAAAATAATGGGGATAAATCTCACCTTGGGAGGTGGTAAATGACGTTTTTGTCTTTCTTCATGCCAGCCATGAAGATTGAGGTAACATGCCAGATTCATACGTTTTTCTAGGGCTGTATCTGTAATTTTAACAACATTCTCAACCTGGTCTTTTATTTGTGGAGCTGGGGCATGACTCATTGTTATAAAAACTGGTGCAATTCCCTCCAGTTAAGTAGTGGTCACTTGTATGATGGAAACTGATTTAGAATACCAGGCCATGGAATATGAGCTTTCACATTAGCCATAACATTTGACCTTTTTTAAAAAACAATACAAGACAATTCAGTATTTCAAACAATTCAGAGTAACAGATTCAAATAGTTTGCATTAATTTATTTCTCATGGCCTTTCTGGTAGCTGTTGGTTCATAAGTGGTTCCTTTTGCTGTTTAACCTGTAGCTGCTGCCGTACATCATGGGGCAGGACTTTCCTTCCAAGGTGCAAAACGGACATCAGGGGCAGAATTTCCCCCCCGTTTGGGGGGGGGGGGAGTTGAAGAGAGGGCGCGTAGAGGCACAACTCTGATTGGTGCCCCCGATTGGAGGCACGCCGCCATTTTACATGGGCGGACCAATTAAGGCCCACCCAGCATGACGTCTGCACAGAAGTGCTATGCGCTCCCTGTGCAGGCGGGGGAGGGATTCCCTAAACCCGAGAGTGCGCCCTTTCCCGTATGCGCACAAAAGAGCACACTCATCTCCCTGAGGCTAAGTGCTGCCTCAGGGAGATTGGATCTACTGTAAAAAATATTAAAAAATAGCAAAAAAAAATTCCCTGACATGTCCCCTCATGTGACACTGTCACATGAGTTGGGACATGTCCATCACTTTTAAAAACACTTTAATTAAGTGTTTTAAAACCTACATGAAACCTCATCCCGCCCGTGGATGAGGTTTCATGCTTTTTCTAATGTCTGCCAGGGCTCCTGGCCTGCCCGCCAGCCTTAAGGTTGGACGGGCAGGTCCATTAATTACTTAAATGACTCTAACAATGGCCTCAATTGGCCATTGACAGGTCGGTGGGCGCACAGCTGATTTTGATGAGCTCCCACCTACCTGGAAATTTAAATGGGGCGCGGTGACATCAGGAGTTCCGCCCGACATCACCGCGCGTCATTTTACACGTCAGCGAGCAAGGCCCGTCCCCTGCTCGCCAACGGAATAATCCTGGCTCAGGACTGTTTCTGGGTCCCCTATCCCTGAAGGGGAGCAGTCACAGCCCCTGATTTTCATGAGGTGAGACTGATAACTGGTTGGAGGATGGGTTTAATGACCAATTAGAGGCAACGCAGGGGAAACAAAAGTGGGGCTGCAAGTGCTAGCCAAATTAAACCCACGAAGGCAACCATTACTGTGGCTTCCACTTCATTGCATTACCCGCAGTTAGAAAGATGTCTCAGGAGTGGCAGAAGGCTGGAACCGAGGGCAGGGCCGGTCAATTTGTCAATCCAGACCTGGAAGTCCTCCTTAAGGGACTTCCCTCAAGTCCAGAGAGTGGCAGGAGGAGGCCACTCACCCAAACCAAGCAGCTCTGGACAGAGGTCACTGACACAGTCAGCAGAAAACATGTAGTGCACCGAAACAATATCCAGTAGTGAATGAGTTTCAGTGCTCTGAGTTGCTTTGGCAAGATGAGTGCAACCTCTAACCCACAATATAATACAGGTCTTTGGGCATTCAACCTCCAACAGAAACTCCAACTGAAGGCAAATGCTGCTCCTGAACATGGGAGGAATGTAAGCCCAGAACTCTTACTGACTTCTCACAATGGCTCAGAGACATAGCGCTGCTGAGGACCTGCCAGCACTGAGATGTACAACTTCTAATAACTAGGAGGATAGAACAGATGAATTTGTGGCTGGAAAGATGGTGCAGGAGGGAGGGCCTTATATTCCTGGGACATGGGGCCAATTTATGGGTGAGATGGGACCTGTAGAGGCCAGATGGGCTACATCGAAACAGAGCCACAATTTCCTTGTGGGGTGATTTTCTAGTGCTACTGGGGAGGGTTTAAGCTGGCTTGGCAGGGGTGTGGGAACCAGGAGATAATAAGAGAGAGGGATACCAAGGTGTACATAATACTGAGAGAAACAGATAGCAACAGACTAGCAAATAGTAAGGTATTAGGTGGGTTCAGCATAAAGGGGAAAATAATAAAGTCTAAGTTAGGGTTACAGTACACATGTGTGAATTTGGAGAGTGTAGTAAATAAGGTTGGTTAGTCGCAGGTACAGATAGCCACAAGGAAATATGATGTTGTGACGTTAACAGAGACTGGGCTCAAAGGGCAGGGCTGGGTATTAAATATTGCTGGGCACAAGTTGTTCAGGAAAGAAAGGAAAAGGGTAGGGGTGGCAATATTGATTAAGGGGAACATTGCAATGTTGGAGAAAGAAGATGTCCCAGAGGGGTCAAGGACAGAATCTATTTGGCTACAGCCAATGAGCAAAAAAAGATGCTCGGTGTAGCCTGTAGGTCACCAACTATTGGGAAGGATGTAGAGGAACAGGTTTGCAGGGAAATTACAAAAAGGTGCAAGAGTTATAGAGTAGTTATACAGGAGCTTTAATTGTCCAAATATCGACTGGGTTAGTAGTAGTAAAGGGCAAAGAGGGGTAAAAGTTCCTAGAGTATATTCAGGAGAATTTCCTACAGCAGTATGTTTCCAATCCAATGAGAAAGGAGGTATTTCTAGACCTGGTTCTTGTGAGTGGGTGGGTCAAGTGGATCAAGTGTCAGTACAGGAACATTTGGAAGACAGTGATCCATTTTATCTTAAGATTTAGGTTGGCTATGGAAAAGGATAAGGAACAATCCAGGGTGAGAATAATTAACTAGGAGAAATCCATCTTGAATGGGATAAGAATGAATCTGACCCAGATAAATTGGAATCAAAGATTGGAGTCAAAGACTGTGACTGAAGAGATAGTTTAGGCACAGTCAAGGCACATTACAATGAAGGGGGAAGATAGGACAAACAAATCCAGAGCACCCAGAATGACAAAAGAGATAGAAATTGAGATGAAAAAGGAAAAGTGTGCTTAAGACAAATGTCAGGTGGAGAATACAACCAAGAACCCGGCTAAATACAAAATGTTCAGAGGGGAATTGGAAAAGCAAATAAGGGAAGCAAAGAGAGAGAGTGACAAGAGACTGGCAGCTAACACAAATGGTAATCCAAACATCTTGTATAGGCATATAAATAATAAAAGAGCAGTGAAAGGAGAGTGGGGCTGATTAGGGGCCAAAAAGGGTTTCACGCATGGAGGCAGGGGGCATAGCTGAGCTATTGAATGAATACTTTGCACCTAATTTTACCAAGGAAGAAGATGCTATATGCAGATCATGGGGAAAGAGGAGGTATTTCAGACACTTGAACAGTTTAAAATTGATAAGGAGGAGACATTGGATGGGCTGTCTGCACTTAAAGTTGACAAGACACCAGGACACTAAGGGAAGCAAGAGTGGAATTTGCACATCCACTGGCCATAATTTTATAATTTTCCTTTGATTCAGGAGTGCTGTCAGAGGACAGGAAAATTGCAAATGTTACACCCTTGTTCAAAAAAGGGTGTAAAGACAAACCCAGCAATTACAGACCAGTCAGTTAAACCTCGGTGGTGGGGAAGCATTTATTGTCATCATTTCGGAATAAAATTAATAGTTACTTGGAAAAATGCAGGTTAATTAAGGAAAGCCAGCATGGATTTGTTAAAGGAAAGTCATGTTTAACCAATTGGCTTAAGTTTTTTTATGAGGTAACAGAGAGGGTTGATGAGGATAATCCTATTGGTATGGTTTATATGGACTTCCAAAAAGCATTTGATAAAATGCCGCACAACAGACTTGTGAGCAAAGTTACAGCTGATGAAATAAAAGGGGCAGCAGCACATGGATACAAAATTGGCCAAGTGACAGGAAACAGAAAGTAGTAGTTAATGGTTGGTTTTCAGACTGGAGGAAGGTTTATAATGGAGTTTCCCAGGGGTCTGTACAAGGACCCTCGATCTTCCTGACATATATTTATGAACTAGACCTGGGTGTGCAGGGAACAATTTCAAAATTTGCAAATCATACAAAACTTGGGAGCATTCTGAATGTGACGGGGATAGTGTAGAACTTCAAAACGACATAGAAAGGCTGGTGGAATGGGCAGACAAGTGGCAGCTAAAATTCAATGCAGAGAAATATGAAGTGGTTCATTTTAGCAGGAAAAACATAGAGAGACAATCTAAAATAAAGGGTGCAATTCTAAAGGGGGTGCAGGAGCAGAGGGATTTGGATGTATATGTACATAAATCATTGAAGGTGGCAGGACAGGTTGAGAGAGCTGTTAATAAATCATGCAGCACCATGGATTTTATCAATAGGGGCATATAGTACAAAAGCAAGGAAATTCTGATAAACCTGTATAAAACACAAGTTCGGCCTCACAGGAGTATTGTGTCCAGTTCTGGGCACCACACTTTAAAAAGGATGTGAAGGCATTAGAGGGGTGCAGAAAAGATTCATGGGAATGGTTTGGGGGATGAGGAACTTCAGTTCTGTAGACAGGCTGGAGAAGTTGGGACTGTTTTCCTTGGAGAAGAGAAACTTGAAAGGAGATTTGATAGAAGTATTCAAAATCTTGAGCGGTCTGGACAGAGCAGATAGGGAGAAATTGTTCCTGTTGCTGGAAGGATCGAGAGGAAGAGAGCACGGGTTTAAGGTAACTGGCGAGAGAAGCAATGGCACCATCAGGAAGCACATTGTCATGCAGTGTGTGATTAGGATCTGGAATGCACTTCCTGACAATATGGTGGAGGCAGGTTTAATCGAGAGAGACAAGAGGCATTTGGTTTATTATCTGAAAAGGAAGAAATTGCAGGACTACGGGGAGAAGAGAGGGGAGTGGAACTAGGATTACTCCTTCATAGAGCTAGCACAGATACAACAAGCCAAATGGCCTCCGTCTGTGCTTGTCACCATGCTATGATTCTATGTCAGACACAGCCATGATCAGCAAGGCACAGATGCAGGGCCTCGGGGGTCACAGGAAAGGAGGCTCTACTTAGAACAGCAGCAAAAGGTGTGCTTCCACACGTCAGAGCGCCCTGCGGCTATGTTTGGCCATGGGTTGTGAATGGAGGAACCCATACAGCTTATGTGTGCCACAATGGCTCAGGGGTTTGAGTGCATGAGATCCACCATTTGGAGAGTTGCCTATCTCAATGATAGCCATATGCAGCAACAGGGTTTGTTCACTGATGTTCACAGGATGCAAGCGCATAATGCACCATTGCCAGTCAGTGGCACTGATGGTGCAGAGATGTCTGGAAGGAATGCCAGGTTTTCCCTAACTGGTGCCCCCCTCTAGCTATCCTGAGCACCAGCCAAAGGCTGAGGCAGTCACCGAGGAGGATAAAGGTGCCAGCCCTCATCAGGCACTATTCATCATTAGCCTCCTGGGTCCCTCTGACTGAGAAACCATTTATGCAGCATAGTCCAGTGATGGAGGCTGCCCTTACAATAATGCTGGTGCAGCAGCCTCCTTAGGTACCCCCTGGCACCACCATGATGAGGATGACTACCATTTGCATTTCAGCCACAAGTTGAGACAAGTGAGCAGGCTGCCTCCATCACTTCTGAGGCCACAAGGGGAGCTCCACTAAAAGTGGCTGAGAGCAGAGGCCACCGCATTGGGCAGAGCACTGTGTGAGTCACTGGCGTTTCTTTCACTTCCAACTGTGCACTTATTGTCTTTTCAAACACTGTTTTGTTATGATCCCCATGGGGGAGCCATAAACCAAAATAACCACATTTACCAAATGACCCACAACTGAAGAAACTGCCAACAAGATTTCACTTTTTGATCCAAGCAAGTTTTCAATAGAATGTCCTAATCTTGTGATTGAACATTCACAAGTTCTATCTGTTATCTGTTAAAATATCTATCAGCAAGGGGGTTTTTAAATACTTGATTTTTAAAAAAATTACAAACAAATTTAGATATCTATTTTATAAAAAATGATCATGAGAAAAAATAGATTCAAACAATCAAAGTCAGGGGCTACACTTATTCCTATTGAGCTTCATGTGGCTCTGGAGTTGTAAGTTGTCAATACCCGCTTTGCATCAATTCATTCTCAGGTAAATGTAATTATAAATTGTGCAGCACACTAATGCTTTTGATCAATCAGCAGCCATGACTTCCTCATTGTCATCATTTCCATCGTATACGATCAAGACATCAGTAAGAAATATCTCCTTGCCTCTCTTGTTGATAACATTAAATTTCTGCTTTGGTGCAGTAACTATTCCCTGGAGCCTTTTGGGTGCACTTGGATTATTTTTGGAACGGTTTCTTGTTCTGATCATGGTCCTAGTCATCATTGCTGCAGACAAATGTGTCATCTGCAAACCATCCATATTTTCCAAATAGTATTGAAAGAGCAGCCAAGGGACTATCTAATGAAACATATCAAAGCCCATCGTTTGCAGTCACAATGATGAATATTTTTGTTTTTGCTGCTAAAGGCAGAACATTAGTTATGGTTTGCAGTGTGTAATGATTACATTTAAGTGTTTTGTTAGCAGGTTTTCATTAATACAAGAGTACTCTATCAGTCCCTTTCAATAGCACTACCATTGAGACACTGACCAATGAAAGAACTTTCACTAAGACCATTAATGTCCGTCTTGATAAGTTCTTTTACAAGTCAAGGCAGCTTGCTGCCTGAAAACTGTTGCTCAATTAGCTTCAGGACATGACAGAAATTTCACAGAGCTTGAGTTTCATATAGGTTTACTCCAGCTCTCCAATTTTCGTAGGAAACTGAAAAGAAAATTAGGCAGAGACAATAATGCTACAAACTATTCAAAGTACAGTGCTTGATGGATTGAATGTCTTTTTCTCATTCTATACGTTGTTACTTTCATTGTTATATTGAAGAATGTAAAGCATAATCAGTCACTGTATGGAACATACAGAAACTTAATAAAATGGAGAATATACACCATTCCACCATTAAGTACAAACACGAGCTCAAAAAAATGGCAAAGTGAACCGGTCACACCAAGTAATTATTAGCAAATTTTTTACTTAAAGATGTTACAAAACACAATACTCCCATCGCAAAACAGACTGATAAGCCAGCAAACACTGTAGACAAGCACTCAGTGACAAATCAAACAGATATCGGGACACAGGAGTGCATAAAGCATAAGCAAAAAGTGGCTTTGAGGCTATTATTTTCAGCTCTTGATGCGACATTCAGCACACTCAATGAAAAACAGCAGAATCATAAATTAGAGGTGCTAATCCATAACAAACCTAAAAACTCTACTTCTACTTCCACCCACACAAAACACAAAAAAAAATAAAAATCAATGCATTGGCTTTACACCTTTTTTTTACACAATTCTTCAGGTTACAGCTTGAGCTATCTATAACTACATGCCAAACCCAATAGCAACAAAGGGGACAAAAATTTATATTCTAGATAATTTTAGGGAAGATAATACACAACCTGCCATTGTATTATAACTTAAGATGAAAATAAATAAATCACCAACTCCTGTTCTTTGAACAGAAAGACAAAAATGAACAGAAAAAAAGTCTCCAAAAATCAGTTTTCTTGTCTTGTTTGAAGAAATGTTCCACAGTACATCAAACACTTACAATTCCCAGCAACAGTACAGGGAGAATTCTTAAACTACAGCCCCAGGGTGTAGGCTTCTTCTGCTTGACAAACACCACACGCACCACAAAAACTCACTGCAAACTTCTTAATAGAAATTGATTTGCTGTGCTTATATCCAATGCCCTTCTGTAAGTGTCAGCTATGTTTCCACGTTCATCCACATTATATCAACTACTGTCAATTATCCATTGTATGAAACAGTGAAATGTGCAAGTCCTAGTGAGATAAGTAATGTATACAAATAATGTTGGCTAATAGCAAAGCTCTCCAGGTTATTTTGTTGATTTTATGTCAAGAAAATGGGACAGAGAGACATTTATGGCACAGAAGTAAGCCATTCGGCCCAGTTAGTTTATGCTGGCTCTCGTGGAGCAAACCAATCAATCCCATTCCTCCTCTCTATCCCTGTTGTCCTGCAAGTTTGTTTCCTTCAAGTACCCATCTAATTTCCTTCTAAAATCATTGATCACCTCTGCTTTCACCAGCCTCGTGGGCAGCACATTCTATGTCATTGCCTCTCACTGTATAAAAAAGTTCTTCCCCTCAATCCCCATGCATCTCTTGCAAAAACTTTAAATCTGCCCTTGTACCATCAGCTATTGGGAACAGATTTTCCTTGTCAATCCAAACTTGATATAAACGTAGTCCATGTGTATAAGATTATGTTCAATATATGTTAATATTTGTCTTCTCCATCTTTTTTGGCATAATTTTTTTCCTTCTCTCCCAGAGGCCCTGACTCCTTGCTGACCTTTTTCCCTGGATCTTGTAGACCCAACTGGATCAACTCCATTTCAATCAATGGTAGTTAAGGAAGTCTATAATATGGTCAGATTGAAATTCCAGAGAAGTAACCAGCTAGTCTGAGGTTTCAAAGATGTAACTGGAGAGTTTGATATTTCTGATAGAAAGAAGAAATACTGTTGATGGGCAGAATTTTCTGCCTGTCGGGCGGGCGGATCCAACTCAATCTCCAGTGGGCGGGGAGCCGATCCCTGCTGGAGAAACTGGCCCCGCCGCCATTTTACGTGGGGGGGCCAATTAAGACCTGCCCAGCGTGACATCCACTGGGAAGCATTATGCATTTCCTGTGCGGGCGGGGGGGGGATTCTCCAAAAGCGAGAATGCGCTCTTTCACACATCTCCCTGAGGCTAAGTGCTGCCTCAGGGAGATTGCTGACACTTTTAAAAATATTTTTTAAAAAATTCCTTAACATGTCCCCCTCATGTGACAATGTCACATGAGTTGGGACATGTTCATTATTTACATAATAACTTTATTAAAATGTTTACATTGATCCTGACAATGGCCTCAATTGGCCATTGACAGGTCGGCGGGCCCGCAGCTGATTTTGCTGTGCCCCCGCCTTCCTGAAAATCTAAATGGGGCACAGTGATGTCGGGGGTTCTGCCTGATGTCATCCCGAGTCATTTTACGCATCGGGGAGTGGGACTTGGCGCGTCCCCTGCTCGCCACTGGCAAAATTCTGTCCTATGTGTTTAAAAGCTATCTATAAAGATCCATCTCAGTTCTCAGGGTTAAAGGGGCAAAATTGGGTACGCCTAAAGTTGAGTGGGGCTTGTGATGCGTGATTAACCTATCTCTGTGCAGCCTGTTCATTTACACAATTATAGTGTGCAGCCAGCTTGAAGCACACTGTTAAGTAGCCTAATGCCTGTGTAGAGGGCACAAAATCTTCAGAGGCAAGTATGAGTTCAAGTTAACCCAGGAGCTAGCCATGCAGTTAATGCCAGGTGCGTAGCCCTAAGAACCTGGATGCAGTGCCAAAAAGTTCAAAGATCTCACATGAGCGGTCGAGGTCAGTGAATACATCTTCCAATGCCTCATTCCACCAAATACACCACTCGGCTCACACGCTGCTCGATGACCCACACCCCCATCACTCATCTACCAAAAATGTCAGTCACGACTTGCACTGCTACAATTTGCACAGTCAGACCTCTCAATTTGCACATTCTTTGAACTATGCAACCAACTAGAGGACATCACCAAAACACATTGTATCACAATGATTGACATGCTTTGTTCTACAATGGTCCTTCTTATCTGAGGACTCTAGGCTTGGTACTTGGTTACCAGGCAGACTGCAGTCATACTCTGGTATCTTAACACTTGTTTATTTGTACCACATCTAAACAGGTTACAGAGTAGGCATGTTGCTCCTAGGCATGGCGCTCCTACCTCTCTCTAGAGAGTCTAAAACATGACTGACTATTGTCAGTCGTACATCATCGTCTACATCATACATTAGCATATCTCATCTGTTAGCCTCCTAAGTATGCTATTTAATTTTCAACGGTCAGAAACTATATTGTTAACTATTTGCATTGCATTCCTGTAACTCTCTTTTGCAACCACAGCTTCTACCCAACTTCAATCCGTACTCTTCACCCTCCCCAAGTCACTATCCTGAGAAATTCAGTCCCCCCACAGAATTCTCGGCCCTTAGGGACGATGTCTTGGAGATGTGGGGTTTCTTCTTTGTTTTGGAGGACATCATCATCATTATCGGAATGGGACAGCAATTTGGCAGCATTGCTGGTAAGCAGAGTGTAGTTTTCAGAACTGGCAAACTTCAAGACAACAAGCTCCCTTCAACGAAGAACTGCTCCAAGAGGAAGTATTGAAGGGCATGACCTTTGAGCTCAGGACTCTCTGAAGAACGTGTTGCTCCCTCGAATCACACAGGGACAGAACTTCAGAAGAGGAATGATCTTCAATTCCAGGGAAGACTGCCACAGCCGTACCATTCACTGCTGCATCAAAGACTGAAAAGGTATTGAAGATTTGAGATTCCAATGAATATAAACTACGAAGGGAAGAATAACAAAATTCCTATAAGCCTTTCAGGAAAAGATGAAGGGATGATGTGCTGATGATATTTCAGAAGGGCTGTCTACATTCTGTAGGCAGTGGTAACATAGACACACTTCTGTCGTGTGAGGCTGTTCCACTCTGGACAATGGGAGGAATTGCTGAGGATATGGAGACAAGACAGCTGCATCTTCTACAATGAGATAAATTTCCTGTAAATGATTAACTCGAGGGCAAGATTGCTGAACAGGATTCTGCAGCTTCAGGAATGCTAAAGATTCTGCCACAGCTTCTGTGCTGACCTCCAGCTCTGGAGGGAAGAAGGTTTTCAGCTGGGACTGTAGTATATGCCTCAATTGACTGTCACCCCTGGAAATAGATGCTACCATCTCTTTGGCAGTGTGATCCTCTTTGGGCTCTGACATAGAATCAGGCAAAGCATTCTCTCTGGAAGAATTTTCATGAACAAGATAGAGACTAGTTATTACATTGGTAGGTTCAGTGGAGCAAAGATCTAAATGCTGCTCAGCCATGAGAGACACAGTTGACTCCTAAAAAAGCACAAGAAACTTCATATGGTGCATGTATAGATTGGAAAGATGGATCATCCTCTACAACCTCATCCTGCAACAGACCACTGAGCACTACAATGACTTCTTCCACATCACTTTCTTGTGGAAAGGGCCAGTCCAGGTCCAGCAGGTCTTCATGGGGATGGTCACCTTCTGCTGCAGTGCCTTCTGTATCTGCGACTTCTGCCCTTACTTGATGAAGAACTGAGAGGTTCTTGACCTCAATCTCCGCCCGGGGTCTAGTGGCTGGTGTCCCTGTGACAGAAAGTAACTCACTGCTAATTAAATAAACTTCCTCAGCTGCTGTAGGCTGAAGTTCCACTGGTTCTAAATAAAAGGTTGAAGATTGCTCCATGAATGTCAGTGAGTTCTTCAAGCCGTGGGCATCATCTGATTTTTTCAGGTTTCCTAGAAGAATGCCAACACCTCCACTCAACGTGTTGATTGTGGATAATATAGAGAGAAGCAATGTTCTGTTGCCCCTTGTAATAAAGAGGAACAATTACCCTCCCTTTAATTAGAAAGTCTGTGCCACCTGAACCTTGTAATTTGATGTCTGATGGATGAAGGGGTATTGGCTGAAGCCTATCTAGATCATCTGCTAGTGTGTTAACAGCATTTCCAGTATCAACATCGACATCCTCAACATCATGTTGTCTCATGGCAAGAAATCAAATATGGGCAGGGAAATCTCCTGCTGATTACCAGGTACTTCTCTCCCTCAGCTGATGATTCAGTGCTCCTCCATGTTGAACACCACTTGGAGGAAGCACTGGGGGTGGAAAGGATGCAGACTGTAGTCTGGGTGGGGGACTTCACTGTACATCACCAAGAGTGGCTCCATTACTGACCGAGTTGACCAAGTGCGGCACCAAGGAGCTCTAGCAAAACTGGAGTCAATAGCAATCTGGGGGGGAAACTCTCCACTGGTTGGAGTCATACCTAGCACAAGAAAGATGGTTGTGGTTGTTGGAGGTCAATCATCTCAGCTCCAGGACATCGCTGCAGGAGTTCCTCAGGGTAATGTCTTGGGCCCAACCATCGTCAGCTGCTTCATCAATGACCTTCTTTCCATCATAAGATGAGAAGTGGGGATGTTCGCTGATGATTGCACAATGTTCAGCACCATTTACGACTCCTCAGATACTGAAGCAGTCCATATTCAAGTGCAGTAAGACCTAGACAATACCCAGGCTTGGGATGATGAGTGGCGAATAACATTCACACTATTCAAGTGCCAGGCAATGATCATCTTCAACAAGAGAGAGTCTAACCATCACTCCTTGATGTTCAATGACATTACCATCACTGAACCCTCGACTATCAACATCCTGGGGGTTACCATTGACTAGAAACTGAACTGGACTGGCCATATAAATGCTATGACTACAAGAGCAGGTCAGAGGCTAGGATTCCTGCAATCCTGACACCCCCCCTGACTCCCCCAAAGCCTGTCCACCATCTACAAGGCACAAGTCAGGAATGTAATGGAATACTCCCCACTTGCCTGGATGAGTGCAGCTCCCATAACACTCAAGAAGCTTGACACCATCCAGGTCAAAACAACCTGCTTGATTGGCACCCCATCCACAAACATTCATTCCCTCCACCATCGATGCACAGTAGCAGCAGTGTGTACCATCTACAAGATGCACTGCAGGGATTCACCAAGGTTCCTTAGACAGCACCTTCCAAACCTACGACCACTATCATCTAGAAGGACAAGGGCAGCAGATAGATGGGAACACCATCAACTTGAAGTTCCCCTCCTAATCACTCACATTCCTGACTTGGAAATATATCGCCGTTCTTTCACAGTCGCTGGGTCAAAATCCTGGAACCCCCTTCCTAACAGCACTGTGGGTGTACCTACGCCACATGTACTGCAGTGGTTCAAGAAGGCAGATCACCACCATCTTCCCAAGGGCAACTAGCAATGGGCAATAAATGCTGGCCCAGCCAGTGAAGCCCACATCCCATGAATGAATTTTTTTTTTAAATTTAAAGCTGGTATCAAAGCCTTGACTTTGCAATGTAACTGACCAATAGTCTGGACTAAGACTATCAACTTCCACAGGAACTCTGTAATTTTGTCATTATCTTAATTTCCAATTTCTTGGATGGAGCGTGTTCAATAAATACTTTCTTTTCTTCTATCTCGATTAAAGTTGTTGGATTTGAGAAATGCTTGAAATGTCCAGTTTGCCTCACCGGATGCATTCTGCAGGGCAGTCCTGGCATCTATGTTGGTTCTTTGCACCACAATGTAAGCTTCTCAAAATGGCTGCCACTGCAGAGTTTCCGCCTTTTTGGCCGGTTTGGCAGGCTTTCTTATGGGTGGGCCGCTGCCTGTGAGCCTACCCAGTCAATGGAGTCACATGGAGCCTCGGAGTCAAGTTGAATTACAGCCCAGTTGAACTCACTAAGCTCAGCCTGCCTCACACACTGAATCACTTGATCTAAAGTAAGGTCATCCCTGGTCTGCAGAAAGTTGGAGTGCTTTTCCTCCCTGACCCCCCACGACTACGCAATCACTGATCAGCTTGTCTGGGTAATAGTCACCCTGAAACCATTGTTGATTGTTGTAAAAACCCATTTGGTTCACCAATGTCCCTTAGGGAAGGAAATCTGTCGTCCTTGCCCCATCTGGCCTACACGTAACTCCAGACCCACAGCAATACGGCTGACTCTTAAATATGCTCAGAAATGGCCTATCAAACCACTCAGTTGTACCAAAGCACTGCAACATCTACAAAAAGAAATGAAACCGGACAGATCACCAGGCATCAACCAAGGTACCATATATGACAACGGCAAATCCAGCCCTATCAAACCTGTAAAGTCCTCCTTACTAACATTTGGGGGCTTATGCCAAAATTGGGAGAGCTGTCTCACAGACTAGTCAAGAAAACAGCCTGACATAGCCATCCTCACGGAATCATACCTTACAGATAATGTCCCAGACTCCATCGTCACCATCCCTGGGTATGTCCCGTCCCATCAACAGGATGGACCCAGCAGAGGTGGCGGTACGGTGGTATACATTCAGGAGGGAGTTGCCCTGGGAGTTTTCAATATCGAATCATTACGTTTCATGGCATCAGGTTAAACATGGACAAGGAAACCTCCTGCTGATTACCACCTACCGTCCACACTCATCTCATGAACTCCTCCATGCTGAACAGCACTTGGAGGAAGCACTGAGGGTGGCAAGGGCACAAAATGTACTATGGATGGGGGATTTCAACGTCCATCACCAAGAGTGGCTTGGTAGCACTACTACTGACCGAGTCCCAAACATCATAGCTGCTAGACTGTGTCTGCGGCAGGTGGTGAGGGAACCAACAAGAGGGAAAAACTTACTTGATCTCGTCCTCACCAATTTACCTGTCACTGATGTGTCTGTCCATGTCAGTAATGGTGGGAGGTGGAGAAAAAGTCCCCTCTTCACAATGAGGATACACACCATCGATTTGTGAGGCACTACCACTGTGCTAAATGGGATTGATTTCAAACAGATCCAGCAACTCATATCTGGGCATCCATAAGGAACTGTGGGCCATCAGCAGCAATAGAGTTGTACTCAACAACAATCTGTAACCTCATGGCCCAGCATATCCCCCACCCTTACCACAAGCAAAGGCATCAACCCTGGTTCAATGAAGAATGCCGGAGGGCAGGCCAGAAGCAGCACCAGGCACACCTAAAAGTGAGGCATCAACCCAGTGAAGCTATAACTTAGTGCCAAACAGTGAAAGAAGCAAGTAGTAGACAGAGCTAAGTGATCCCACAACCAATGGATCCGTTCCAAACTCTGCGCTCCTGCCACATCTAGACGTGAATGGTGGCAAACAATTAGGCAATTAAATCAAAGAGGAGACTCCACAAATATCCCCATCCTTAATGATGGAGGAGCCCAGCACGTCAGTGCCAAATACAAGGCTGAAGCAATTTGCAACTATCTTCAGCCAGCAGTGCCAAGTAGATGACGAATCTTGGCCTCCCCCAGAGGTCCCCAGCATCACAGATGCCAGTCTTTAGCCAATTCGATTCACTGCACATGATATCAAGAAACGGCTGAAGGCACCAGATTCTGCAGATGCTATGGGCCCTGACATCATTCCGGCAATAGTACTGAAGACTTGTGCTCCAGAACTAATCATGCCCTTAGCCAATGAGTACAGCTACAACACTGGCATCTATCTTGCAATGTGCAAAACTGCCCAGGTATGTTCTGTCCAGGATAAGCAGGACAAATTCAACCTAGCCAATTACTGTCCCATTAGTCTACTCTCGATTATCAGCAAAGTGATGGAAGAGATCATTGACAGTACTTTCAAGCAGCACTCTCTTAGCAATAACCTGCTCATTGATGCTCAGTTTGAGTTCTGCCAGGGCCACTCAGCTCCTACCCTCATTACAGCCTGAATCCAAACAAGGACAAAAGACCTGAATTCAAGAGGTGGGGAGAGAGCGACTGTCCTTGACATCAAGGCAGCATTTGACCGATTGTGGCATCAAGGAGCCCCAGCAGAACTGGAGTCAGTGGGAATCAGAGGGAAAACTCTCTGCTGGTTGGAGTCATACCTAGCACAAAGGAAGATGGTGGTGGTTGTTGGAGGTCAATCAACTCATTCCCAAGGCATCTCTGCAGGGGTTCCTCAGGGTACTGTCCTCGGCCTAACCATCTTCAGCTGCTTCATCTATGACCTTCCCTCCATCATAAGGTCAGAAGTGGGGATGTTCACTGATGTTTGCACAATGTTCAGCACATTAGCAACTCCTCAGATACTGAAGCAGTCAGTGCCTATATGCAGCAAGACCTGGACAATATTTAGGCTTTGGCTGATAAGTGGCAAATAACTCTCATGCCATAGATGTGCAACTCCAATGACCATCTCCAACAAGAGAGAATCCAACCATCTCCCCTTGACAATGGATGGCATTACCATTGATGAATCCCCCACTATCAACAACTGGGGATTGGCAGAAACTGAACTGGACTGGGCATATAAATACGGTGGCGACAAGAGCAGGTCAGAGGCTGGGAATTCTGTGGAGATTATCTCACCTTCTGACTCCCCAAAGCCTGTCCACCATTTACAAGGCACAGGTCAGGAGTATGATGGAATACTGGAACTCCCTCCCTAATCGCAACCACAACTCATGGACTGTCGTGGCTCAACAGCACCTTCTCAAGGGCAATTAGGGATGAGTAATACATGCTGGCCTAGCCAGCTACGCCTAAATCCTGTGAATGAATAAAAGAAAAGCAAAGCAGCGGGAAATGGTCACTCAGATGTCAATTCCCCAGAAGGCGAGATTACACATGAATTCTGCTACAGTGAGTCAGATAAGAAAGTAAATGATGAGCACTTACGATGCTTAACTATCACTTAGTTCATTTGGTTAATTTGTTACATTTGTTTTACTCAAAAGAGTGTAAATTAATGTTTGGTGCATTGGCAGGCCTTAGCAGAAAGCATGTGGCCACTGTCGAGGAGTGTGGCACCAACTTGGCACAGGCTTGGGGGCCGATGCTTTCCAGTGTGGCCATGATGACCAACTCCACTTCAACTTCTGGACCAGCCATGTTGGCCACTGCCTCAGCTTCCATTGCAGCAGAAGCAGAAGCCGCCCTTCATTTTGAATGCTGCTGTGGAAGCTCCGACCGAAATCATGCAAACTCAGCTTGTTTCTATGCAAACTCAGACTGCCGCTGCCATGGCTACAGATACCAGTGCTCAAAGGCTCTCACAGCAACCCATCAATCTGTCCTCAGATAGGTCACTAGGATTGCTGAGGTGCTGCACTGGGGGAGTGACAGTTGCACCCTGGAGCATGAACCTGCTGCCTGCCATAAAATGGCAAGATTAGCCCTCCCACTACTGCCACTCCTCCAGTGCCTTTGATGTTGTGTCTCCACCAGTAAGCCCAGACTACTAAGATGATGCAGTCCGAAATCGAACCCTCTTGGGCATCATGCCTTTGTTACATTTAGGCTTGACTATTCCAACACACTTCTGGCTGGCTTCTCACATTCTACACTCTGGGCCGGTGAGTGGAGTGGCAACTGAGTCTCACCCACTCTTCCAACTCAGGCCAGGTGAGATTCGTCGAGAGCAGCAGGCTCCTGAGGCGTACAGTCAAGGGCAGCTCAGTGGAAGGTAAGTAAGCCACACCCCCTTTTCACGGCACAAGCCTCCGTAAAGCAGTTAAGTTTAAAGCTCCAGCCACTTTGACAAACCAGGGAGAAGGTAAGTGTATAAGGTAAGTGGGTAGGATTTGGGTGGGTGGGGAATGGGGCCTGGGGAATGGCGGAGTGTTGGGTCGGGTCGCACTGAGCCAGGTCGGGGGGAGTCCTGTGGGGGGTGTCCCATGGGATAAGTAGTCAGATGGTTGTGGGGGTGTAATAGAGGGGAGACCCATGTGGGGTTTGGGGGCATAGTCGGAGGGAGGGTGGCAGTTGGGTGGTGGGGGTATCCCGTGGGATTCGGGAGATGGGGGTGTCCAGCGGGGGGTAGTCAGGGTGTAGTGAGAATCCCGTGGGGGAGTTAGTTGGGGGGTGGAGGTGCAGTGGATGGTCGGGGGTGGTGGAGTAATCCCGTTGTGGCGGGGGGGGGAGTCATAGCGAGTACTGGAGGTGTGGGGAGTCCCATGGAGGGGGTCAAGGGGTCAGTGGGAGGATGAAGGAGTCTCGTGAGTGGTCAGGGAGGATAGATGGGGATGCGGAGAGTCCCGTGGGGGTCAGGGAGTAGTGGAGGAGTCTCATGGGGGTGTCAGATCAGTGCTATAGTTACCCCGAAGGTAGAGGTGGTTTTAATTCTTCTAACTTTCTCTGGATAACTATTGCTGTATGAGAAGTGGAACCATCCGAAGTTTGCGATTTAAATCACATTTTTGGATGGATCCCAGAGCAGGGCAATTGCCCAAAGGAAATTTGAACTTCCCATGCAATTGCTGTGCAATCCTTACCTGGGAACCTCCGGGGTGGGGTGGTGGGGTGGGTAGATTTCACATCATTTACACTGCCCTGGAGCTTAGAGGTTACAGCCATCTGTAAACTTGCGTTCATCACACCTATGCTCACAGGTTCCCATTCGAGCAAAGCCCCGATTTTAAAATTCTCATCCTTGTTTTAAGTCACTGACTTTGCCTCTCTCCATCTTTATCATCTCCTCCAGTTCCACAACCCTGTGAGATATCTGTGCTCATCTAATTCAGGCCTCTTGAACAATCCTAATTTTAATTGCTCCATCATTGGTGGCTGTGCCTTCAGCTGCCTGGTTTGTAAGCTCCAGGACTCCCTCCGTAAGCCCTCAGTCCCTTTACCTCTCTTACCTCCTTTAAGATGCTCCTTAAAACCTTCTTGACCAAGCATTTTTGCCCTAATACCTTCTTGTGTTGCTCAGTGTGACATTTTGTTTTTTCATGCCTCTGCGAAGCACCTTGGGATGTTTTATTATAAATACAAATTGTTGTACTTGACTGCTGCATGGAACATTGATTGGCTTGTTTGATAAAGTTGGTTTGGAATGGTTATTTTGTGGTGGCTTTTACTTTAGCATTGTGGCCAAGAGGACCCTGCAATGGTCAGTAACAGAGGGAAGGGAAGTGCTGAACTGTGGTTGAATGAGTAATGTGGAATCACTGGTGTTGCAGGCCGATGAGTGAATCATGGGCAGCTCAGCTGGAAATAGGATATGTTGGTTGCCTCCTTGCTTCCTCCCTCTGCTTCCTCTTCCTGTCCACAAATCAATGTGTTTGCAGTCAATGGCGCCCTGCACCATGGGGAAGCCCACTATCCCAGCAAAGCCACACGCAGGCTCTGCCTGCTTCTCTCTAGTCAGGGAGAACACAGTGTGCTCCCATCTTCTGACATAAACAGCTTATACAGCAGTAGACAGAAAACAAGGAGATGTTAGAGATATTGCCTGTTCTAGCCTGGAATCTCCCTGACAAGCTACAGGTCAAGGGAGGCAGGAACTATAGCACCTATGACTGGGAGCAAGTGGTCTGACCAGAGCTCTTGAAATCAGAACCAAACCAGAAGCATAACTTCCTTTTGACTTCACCAATTTTAAACAACACTTGAGCACTACTACATACCCAGACAGAACCAATAGAAATCAATCGTCAACTAACCTGAAAGTCATTCATGATGCCTCTAAATAGCAGTGGTGGCGCATCCTTCCTGCTACTGAGCATACATGTTCTACAGTTCATATTTCAAAGAGGCCTTTAGCTACAGCATTGAGATTGAAAATGGCAGCACAGGTGTCAAATCGTTATTACACACTGACCAACATCACAATCTGCCTACTATGCATCATTCCAGCACACATTCCTAATTCCTAATGCCCACATTAATGCCTCACCAAGGTGGCATCCAACATGGGCTGTACTGGATATTGGCTCGCTCAACTATTTTGCATCCTAAAGAACACCCACAGCTCTGGAACTATGGCGCAATGGAGCTGAATTTTGCAGGCGCAATCATCATCATTTTGTCCGCTTGATGAGTTACTTGCAAAGTTGACTGTTGTAAATATATCACTACATCACAGCATTGTTTCATTTGTGCTTGTTCATCTTTGTAAAATAAATTGATATCTTAAAATCCACACAAGGTCAGGAATGATGCTCTATTATCTTCAAGGACCAAAGTGGGATAATATGAAGGTATAAATCCAATACTAAAAGCAATTACTAGGTAGCATTTGCTGTCAGTATCCTTGGCCTATCACAGAAAGCTTAGCTAAATCTCAAGGCCAAGTTAGACACTCTTGACTGTAAAGGGAGTTGGGACACACAGAAGAGCTGAATAAGCTAGGATAATGAGGCAGATACTCAGGCTTCGTGGGTCTTGCTGTGAAAAAAGGATGCTTGATTAACATCACATCTCTTTCCAGGCTTTGAGGACACTTGCCAGAATGAAGTGAATGGCAGGGATCTCCGTTTTCTCCATTGGTTTCAATGCTGTAATATCTAGGACGCTTTTTCCACATCAGTTGGATCAGTGGAGAGTGTGACCGTTTCCTGGAGTCAGTGGGCACATCCCTCTCCACTGCAGCAGTGTCCTATTATGCATTGGAACCTCCTACTTGTGGGGAAATCACAGATGTCAGTCTTGTAGGGCAGGCTTGAAAGAGCCACACAATCCAGCTTTCAGATATTTGAGGCCCAGTAATGGTAGATGGTGACTGAGGGCTTTTAGGATTGGGTGAGAACTATCAGATTTTCTACCTTACTGACCACAGGCCCAATGGCATGCTTCCAAGGGTCTTAAAATAAGTGGCTGCAGAGATAGTGGATACATTGGTTGTAATCTTCCAAAATTCCCTATATTCTGGAAAGGTCCCAATGGATTAAAAAGCAGCAAATGTAACACCTGTATTCAAGAAAGGAGGGAAGCTGAAAGCAGGAAGCTATAGACCGGTTAGCCTAACATTTGTCATTGATAAATCTATTATTTGTGCTGAAAAAAGAGATCTGCTGTCGAGGCTTTTCGTCTTGCCCTCATCAGGACAGATTTGCAATGATATTCTAAATTCTAAAGGGGAACAACAATTTGTCCTGCATGAGAAGAGAGTGCTGATTGGTTGGCAAATGGATGTTAATTGGTTAGAGGCGTTGCCATGAAGGATGTACCAGGGAACAGTTAACTGTCAAGCATTTGTTTCAATTCAAACCAGACAGGGCAACTCTAACTGGTCAAGGCATTGCCTTGGGGAATGAACCAGGGAATGGCTGTCCCCCAAGCTTTTGTTTAGCTGAAAAAGGCACAATGCATGGACATGCTCCTTCTGTCTGCAACAGACAAGGCCCTGCATGTGAATATATGTGGATTCTAGAACACATAAGTGAGCCACACCAATCCCGACTGATAATCTTAAATTGGTTGTCATTGCAATTCTTAGCACGATCAGGAATGTTTAGCAAGTGCTGTCAATTCGCAGAATCACATCTAATGTTGCACACTATGGGTTGAATCATCCCAGATTTGCACTAGATGTGGTAAAATGAAGTTTTACCCGCTGGCCACGATGGCAGGTTTTCACGCCGTATCATCCCAAACCCACCGCATTACTTATGCATTCACAGGAAACGTACCGTTTCATGGTGGCTGGGCTCTCATTTGCCCACCGTGTAATCACCTTGGTGCTTCACCACGCCAGGCACCACATTTAAAGCATAACCACTCAGTGCTTCCAGCCCAGGACAGCAGCAAAGACATGGCCCCAAAAGACAAGAAGACTGTAGCCCTCGAACACCTTTTGGACACCGTGCAGGCCCACTGTGATGTCCTCTACCCCCTCTCTGGCTGCAGGATGGGCAGCTACATTACCACTCCAGCTTGGTAGGTGATGGTAGTGGTGGTCAATGCCAATGCTGCACAGAGAGATTGGCCACCCAATGCAGATCGAGGATGAATGAGCTCATCCATATTGCAAGGGTAGGGCAACCATCTCATCACTTTAAACTCACTCACTCAAGCCCATCACACATTCACTGGAATCTCACTCACTGCCAGCTCAAGGGACATTACCACTCACTCTCTCACATAACCCTCACATCTCCACCTGGCCTCATTTCCTCTGGAGACTGCCTCCTCAGCCTTCACCATCTTGAGGCCACTTGCACAGATCAACATGTGTTCTCACACCCACCCTGGGATACTCTTCCTCTGCAGTACAGCTCTTGTCCTGCAGCCTCTTCCCTTACCTGAGGCCACTTCGCCCCCTTCCCCAAACAAGACCTTGCCCTGCAGCCATTGAAAAGCCACCCACATATGGCTGATCTGGTAGGTAGAGACTCACCGTGAGCTCTCCCTAAAAGTGATGTGGTGCTGTCTGTGAAACCTGGTGTTGATGACTGTAAGCGCTGACCGAAGCAAGGTAGGCAAACAAACCTTGAAGTCTCAAGCGAAGTGCAGCCCACCAGGTGCACGTCGCTTATATGCTGTTGTGAAGCAAGTTGGTGTGTTTTCCCATCAACGTGGGTGGATGATCCAGCAGGGGGGTGGGAATCTGGCAGACAGTCCTGATAGTGATATGGTGATGCATTACAATGAAGTTCTTGATGTCCAATGGCGGGAAACTTGGTGAGCTGAGCAGGCGATCGCAAATTGGTTTCACACAACCAATCAGGCCATATTGTCCACTCACGCCACTGAACACACTGATGCTGGCGGGCATGGAAAATCCAGGCCTATGTTTTGAGTTTTGCAAGCACTGGCTAGTGGGGTACCATCAATAATTTGCCTGTTGCAAACAGCTGAAGGACGCACTGTTTGATACAATCCACCAATCACTAGGACATACGGCTGATGTACTTGGCATCACACTGGCACTAAAATTCATATGCCACATTACTCATTCGTGTGATAGGCAGAACGTCTTTTTGGCTTTACAGCAGCATCCTGTTAGTGGCAAATACCACTTGTGTTGTTACTGGATAGTAACAGCGCGGGACAGCTGTCTTCACCTCTTGCACAAATTTTTGAGATATCTTCTCCTTCCAGAGTAATCAGACGTAGATGGGGCACTTTACAGAACCAAAAGTAGCAGCCTTAGGCCCATTCATGATTTTGTGTGATATACAGTGAGCAATGATCAGAGTAGCTATTATCCTACAGGATGGCTTTGATGTGCCCTATTTCAGCATCAAGCTTGCACAGTGAGCAAATGGCTCGGGCCCTATTTAGGGTGTTGTCAATAAGGCCAATCTTATAGCACATGGAACGGTAGAAATCCCAACTCGTAGATTGACCAGTGAAGGTAGGCTTGTGGTAGATAGTAGTAAAGAGCCCAAAGGCATATTTCTCAACTAGTACATCAAGGAAAGGGAGCTAATTTGACTGCTTAATTTCAAAGGTGAACTTGAGCACAGGATGGAGCCCATTAAGGCATGCAAGGAAATTCTTACATGCAGCTGCAGATTCAAATATAGCAAATGTATCATCCACATATCAAAAATATGCAAGAAGTAGGAGGTTTGGTGTCATTCAATCGAAGACGCGTTTCTCGTGGAAACTGACAAAGATGCTTGTGAGAGCTGGGCCTAGAGGGCATCTCATGGCAACACCATTTATTTGGGCACACATGATGTCATTAAAACTGAAGTCAATTGCATGAGTTGCTGAGTTCATAAATTCAATGAATACAGATTCAAACAATGGTGCACATCTAGATCACCATGATACAGTGATGTGGTGCAAATGTCTAGTTTCCTCAAGTGGTACATTAGGCAATAGGCTAGCAATGTCGAACGAGCACATGGACATGGCATTGCTATCAATATGCAAGTCCTGTGTGGTCCTTGCAAAGGTGAAGGAATCCTTCACCATGTATGTTCAAAACTTGCTCAGAACAGTTTATAGCAACTTGTTTAACTATTTGGCCAATTCATGTTGTGCAGAACCTATCATAGATAAAATAGGGTGTAAAGGAACATCACATTTGTATGTCTTGAGCAGCTCATTAAGGATGGCATGCATTTTGTTGATATAGTCACACTTGTTGAGGATGGCTATTCCAGTCCCTTTGTCAGGTTTAAAGATATGTATAACAAAAACAGAATTACCTGGAAAAACTCAGCAGGTCTGGCAGCATCGGCGGAGAAGAAAAGAGTTGACGTTTCGAGTCCTCATGACCCTTCGACAGAACTTGAGTTCGAGTCCAAGAAAGAGTTGAAATATAAGCTGGTTTAAGGTGTGTGTGTGTGTGTGGGGGGGGGGGGGGGGGGGGGGGGGGCGGAGAGAGAGAGAGAGAAGTGGAGGGGGTTGGTGTGATTGTAGGGACAAACAAGCAGTGATAGAAGCAGATCATCAAAAGATGTCAACAACAATAAGATGTTGACATCTTTTGATGATCTGCTTCTATCACTGCTTGTTTGTCCCTACAATCACACCAACCCCCTCCACTTCTCTCTCTCTCTCTCCGCCCCCCCCCTCCACACACCTTAAACCAGCTTATATTTCAACTCTTTCTTGGACTCGAACTCAAGTTCTGTCGAAGGGTCATGAGGACTCGAAACGTCAACTCTTTTCTTCTCCGCCGATGCTGCCAGCCCTGCTGAGTTTTACCAGGTAATTCTGTTTTTGTTTTGGATCTCCAGCATCCGCAGTTTTTTTGTTTTTAAAGATATGTATGTCTGGGTTGACCTTGAGGCCTTGCAATGCTATCAGACATTCGTGTTGCATGTGGAAATCAGCCAAATTGTTGGGTATCCTGCAATATGCATGCATCATATCAGCTAGGCGTGCTTTCAAGGTTTCAGCATCTTTATTGGATTCTGATTTGTGGCAGGATAGCTGGGAGTAAAGGTGTTCAAACTCAACATCTTCATTTAGAAACTTAACTCAGCAACTTAATCTATTATTAAGGGGGTAGTAGCAGGGTATTTAGAAAACCATAACACGATCAGGCAGAGTCAACATGGTTTCGCAAAAGAGAAATAATATTTAATAAATTTATTAGAATTCTTTGGGAAAGTAACAGGCAGGGTGGATAACGGGGAACCAGTAGATGTAGTGTATTTGGATGTCCAAAAGGCATCCAATAAGGTAGCCACATAAAATCTTATTGCAGAAGATAAAAGCTCATGGTTTTTTTGGGGGGGAGGGGTGACATATTAGCATGGATAGAGGATTGGCTAACCAAAAGAAAACAGAGAGTCAGGATATATGGGTCCTTTTCAGGTTGGTTAACTGTAATTAGTGGAATGCCAAAGAGATCAGTATTGGGGCCAGAACTATTTATGATCTATGACATGGATGAAGGGACAGACTGTACTGTAGCCCAATTTGCTGATGAGACAAAGATAGGTAGGAGAGCAAGTTGTGAGAGGACACAAACAGTCTGCAAAGGGATACAGATAGGTTAAGTGATTGGCCAAAAAAAAGTTGGTAGATGGAGTATAATGTGGAAAAATGTGAGTTTGCAATAGAATGGGGTCTTGTACATGAATTACAAAAAGTGAACATTGGGTACAGCAAGTAACTAGGAAGGCAAGTGGAATGCTGGCCTTTATTACAAGGGTGATAGAGTATAAAAGTAGGGAAATCTTGCTATCACTGCACAGGGCATTGGTAAGACTACACCTTGAGTACTATGTACAGTTTTGGTCTCCTTACTTAAGGAGGTATATACTTGCATTGGAAGCAGTTCAGAAAAGGCTTACGAGGCTGATTTCTAGGATGAAGGCATTGTTGTATGAGCAAAGGTTGAGCAGGTGGGGCCTATACTCATTGGAATAAGAGATGATCGACAAGGGAGTCATGAGCTTATTGAATGGCAGAGCAGACTTGATGGGCCAAATGGCCTACTGTTGCTCCTATTTCTTATGATCATTAGCCTTCCAAAAGAGCCCAATGTCAGTAGCATAGCTGGAACCTACTGAAAGAACTCATAGGAGGCAGTACCACATTACCCAGGCTGTCATACAGGAAATGAAAGCCACAAATGCTCCTTCCAAGCTGTCCTGAGATGAAATCACCTCAGTCCCAAGAGGCTTTTGCACAGAACAGCAGCCAATTATCTCTCGTAGCATCAGCTTTCAAATGGCACCTAGAGGCAACATCTGGATAGGTGTTTGAAAAGCAGCACCTGGGGAAACATGCTCATATGAAGGCAATATGATCAATATTGTTGTTAAATAACCATGAATTTGAATTTTGATTTGAATTTGTTACTCAATGAGGTGATGAACACCCTTAAGGTGGCATGTGATTTTTGTTAATGGAGTCAAAAAGACTGATGATCACACATGAAATATTGTGGAGATGTGCTGAAATAATTTTTTTGAGAGCGCCACTTTAATCCGAGAACGCACTCCTAATGATCTGGCAGCTGACGTGGAAGAGTCCTCTGAATTCCTTAACAACCATAGCATGGGACCCACCTTTTCCTGCCATTCCATGCTGAGTGCTTCTGAAACATTAAATTGTGAAGGACACAACAAACAATCGCAGTGAAAGAGACCAGTTTGGAAGTTACCGCAGAGACCGATAACTTTGAAAAAGAGATATGAATTTCCAAGTGACCTATACAAAGGGTCACATGACAAGATTCCAAGTTTCAAGGTTTTCACTGTAACAAACAAACTGAAATCAACATCAACTAAACATTACTTAGTAGGCAACTAATACACTAAACTACAGAAAAGGTATTCTTTATTAACTTCTTAACACTACCAAAAACTTCATGCCACATTTATACATTACACTGCACTCTCCACAGAGTTGCAGTCTTGTGATTAAAGTCTAAAATTCCTCTTTAACAGAATCTATTTTCCCTGCTTCACCAGGGTGAATATTCCATTGTCCTTTCCAAGATCAGTCGTTTTTTTCATTAGTTCATGGATGTGAGCATTGCTGGCAAGGCCAGCATTTATTGCTCATTTCAAATTGTCCTTGGGAAGCTGGTGATGAGCTGCCTTTTGTGAGCCACTGCAGACCATGTGCAGGTATACTCACAGCGCTGTTTGGGAGGGAGTACCAGAACTTTGACCCAATGACAGTGAAGGAAAGGCAATATATTTCCAAGTTGGGATTGTGAGTGACTTGGAGGGGAACTTGCAGGTGGTGATGTTCCCAGGTACCTGTTGCCATTGTTCTTCCAAGTGGCAGAGGTTACTGGTTTGGAAAGTGCTGTCAAAGAAGCCTTGGTGAGTAGCTGCAGTGATAGATGCATAATGGATGGTTGTTGTGGCAGTGCCCTACATATAAATTTGGTGATCCAAATAAGTCTCAAGAAATGGAAACAAGAGTCACTCCTTGTCTTGCAGAAGCCATCCTGATTTCACTGTCTTCCCTGAATTGGTGCTGGATGAGCGTTGGAAGTGTGGTGCATTGAACAATGTGAGAAGCTGATGGTATGGTGGATAGGGGATGTCATGTGTAGGTACATTCACTGAGTGATGATGTTAGGCTTCTTGTGGCACTGCTGCCAGGTCGTCAGGTCCAGACTCTAGGTTGACCTTCCTGCCCACCTACTCCCAGTCCCTTCAGAGAGTGATTCTTGAGGGTCTCCTGGACCCCCTCTCCCCCCCTCCCCTCCAACCAATCATGCCTCTCCTCCTGCTCACCTGCATCACTAATGGCAAGATTAATTCCTGATTGTAAGAGACATGGTATCCACTTATCGTTGACATTGAACCTGGGAGAGTAACTAGCTCTGTAACAATTGAACAATGCAAAATTATGTGAAGACTATGGTTCTAGCTGTGAATTTGTGCTATCCCCTTTGCTTCCTTCACCAAGGGTATTCAAGTAAGATGACAGTCCTACTGTACAAGTGGAAGGGCAGTTTTTACAAGTGCAAGAATTTATGGAGTCCTGTAGCCTGTCCAACATACAGGATGTTTTCATTGATTTAGGATCACCTTGGTAATTCCTTTCCTTGCACTAAGCATCTAAGATGGCTTTTTCATTTCTTGGTATACACAGTTTTCCAGGAGTTCATCATTCTCACTTTCAGTAAGATAGATCATTTATCTTCTAATCTTCCCCTGGCAACACTGAGCAGGTGTTATTCCTCATGCTGAATTTCATGAAGGAGCAATTGAGGGTTATAATTTTGCTAGGGTTGATTTTCTTTCATCTCAGTTAATGCCAGGTGCATTTGATGCATATTCGTAAAATGATATTCACTTGCTAGCTGATTCCTTTCTTGAGATTTGAGAGCCTGGCACTTTAGGGCAAAGGGACCTCAGTCTCTCAGGTTCCCTCACTCCCTAATTCCTTACAGCACCATATCAAGCACCTAGTCAGGGAAATTGGACATCCTGTGCCCTTGGTGCATGGTTCCAACGAAATAGTTGTTCAACAAACAGCTGCATTGTGATGACATATTTTATTGGAAGTCATTATGGTACAGAAGGAGGCCATATGAAGCCAGACCTGGACAACATTCAGGTTTGGGCTGATAAGTGGCAAGTAACTTTGAAATGCACAAGTGTCAGACAATGACCAGCTTCAACAAGACAGAATCTACTCCTCTCCCCTTGACATTCAATAGCATTATCACTACTGAATCCCCCACAATCAACATCCTGGGGGTTACCATTGACTAGAAACTGAACAGAACTAGCCATATAAATTCTCTAGCTACAAGAGGAGGTCAGAGATTCTGACTTCTGAGGCGAGTAATTCACCTCCTGACTCCCCAAAGCCTGTCCATCATCTACAAGGCACAAGTCAGGAGTGAGATGGAATATGTTCCACGTGCCTGGATGAGTGCAACTCCAACAGCACTCAAGGAGTTCAACACCATCCAGGACAAAGACGTCTGCTTGGTCAGCACTGCATTCCACTAACTTGAACATTCACTTCCTCCACCACTGACGCATAATAGCAGATGCATACTATATACAATACACTGCAGCAACTCACCAATGGTCCTTCAAAAGCACCTTCCAAACTCATGACCTCTACCATCTAGGGCAAGGACAGCAGATGCATGGGAATACCACAACCTGGAAGTCCCCCTCTTAGCCACACACCATCTTGATTTTGAAATATATTGCCATTCCTTCACTGTTGCTGGATCAAAATACTGGAACTCCCTTCTTCACGGCAACATGGGTATACCTGCATCACTTGGGCTGAAGCGTTCAAGAGGGCGGCTCACCACCACCTTCTCAAAGGCAATGGGCAACAAATTTTGGCTTTGCCAGTGACACCCACATCCCATGAAAGAATTTCTTTTTAAATCGCACTGAGTCTATCTTGGCTCTCTCCAGAGTAATCTGTTCAGTCCTATTCTCCTACTCTATCAACGTAGCCCTGCAAATTTGCTTCCCATGATCACCCTACCCAAACTCCTCTTGAAATCATTCATCATCTCTGTCTTGTTCTTATAATGATACAAGACCTTAAGCTTATTTACTGTATAAGACACAAGGCACCAATCACTCGTAAGAGATTGGGTAAACACATTGTGGGTTCATTTATTAAGACTAGGCATAGAGGCATACTTATAAAGCTTGAAGGCATCAGAGTTGTGTGTCTGTGCTCTGCTCAAAGTAAAAGTGAAACTAAGACTGGATCATATTTCCCTTCTAGTGATGTCATGATGATATCCCGTAAATACATATTACTACATCCCCCTTTCTTTTTAAAGATATTTCCCCCCTTCCAAAGAAGTATAACTATTTACAATACATATTCATGTTCAGTTACCATTACATAAGTGAATACAACTGATGAATTTATGAGTCTCTAAAATGTAAAGGTAACCTGCTGGTTCAACCAGGTCTTGTGATGCTAACCTTGCTTGGAGGTCTCTGTAATTGCTCACAGTGATCCATGCGGTTGTCATTCTTGGATGTTGTTCCTGGTTGCATTTAGGATCTTGCCCTAGATGTGATATGACTGTATGGTGGTTAAAGAGCTGGAATGAGTTTGATTTGTCCTCAGTTACACCTCACCATTGTGCCTTTGTGCCTTGTGTGTAGGACCTTGGTTCTGAACAAATCCTTATCCCCTTGGCTGGTTGCCGCGTACCTTCTGTGGGATCCTGGATGCGAACATGTTGTCTTACTGTAAACTTGGCAATTCTGTGCCTGCATTTTTATTGTGCACATTAGCCATATTCTCTTGCAGTTTTAAAAGTTGCTTTCTAGTCTCTGAGAGAGTAGAATGGGTAAGAGTAGGTAAGTTGGTACGCACTGGCCTGCCAAATGATGATGGAATAGTTGCAATTGAAGGCATCACTCTCATATGTAACATTGCAATGTGTAGATCTTGCTTGGTCTGTTTACATTTGAGAATTAGGGATTTCATTTGGTGAACCATTTGTTCAGTGAGGCCGTTAGATCTAGAGTAATGAGAAGAAACACTATGATCGATATTCCACTTCTCACACATATCCTGAAATGACTTACCAATAAATTGCGACTGTTATCCATAATCATCTCTCTAGACACACCAAATAAACTAAAAATAGCGCATTAGAGGGTGTGCGACAGGCGTGCTTGACATATTGTGCAATTGCCGGAAAATGGGTCCCTTGGTAAAATAATCGTCGAGATGACGATGAAGTCAGTACTATGGATGTAAAAGAGGTCAGATGCAATTTTGGACCAAGGATGGGTAGGAACCTCATGTGGAATTAATAATGGCCTGTGCTCACTTGGCATAGGCTCTTGATATGCCTCGCAGTTCTTGACGGTGGCTTCAATGTCATTGTTCATACCCAGCCAATAGGCTGTCTCTCTTGCAAGTGTTCTCATCCGATGTATGTCCATGTGTGAGTGATGAGGTTATTGAAGAATATTAAGTTGCAAAGATGACCTGCTGGCCTTTAAAAATGACTCCTCGGGAGATGCCTAGCTCATCCCAATAAGGCCAAAAGGGTCTCACGTGTTCATGGACATGTTGAGGTGAATCAGGCCATCCTTTGACGATGGTTTTCCACAGGTTCTATCTTTTGAATCAGGTTGAATCTTTTGTTATTTCTTCTTATAGCTGCTGGCATTTGTGTTGCACAAAATGTATCAGATCAATCTGGGGAACCATCTTCAAGTTCGATGTCAATGAAGTCAACTTGTAGATCTAAGGATATATCTTCTATTTAGCTGGATTAGGTAATCTGCTAAGTGTATCTGATGTGGTCATCAAGCTACCTGACTTGTATGTAATCTCACAGTCATAGCCTTGAATCTTTATCAAGAGTCATTGCAATCTTGGCAGTGCACTGATCAATAGTTTTCAACAGATCACCTCCACTGGCTTGTGATCAATCTCTACCACAAACCTTTTGCAAAGAGAGAGGTATGAAAATGCAAGATTCCAAACACATGTTTCCCATTTGATGTTGGACTAGTTGGATTGTGTTATGGACAGAGATTTTGAAGCAACTGCAGTCGGCTTGCCTTTTTGTACTTTGCATGCTCCCAGGCCTTTCTGTGAGTTGTCTCCTATGTTGATGCTTCTGACAATGACAGTTTCAGTCCTTTGAAGAGCTATTGGTGGTCTTTGTGCCACAGGAAAGGCACATCCTTTCTCAACAATTCCCTTAGTGATTAAGACTTTTGAGCAAAATTGGGAATGTATGGAGACAAGAAATTAAAGACGCCTAGACATCTTCAAAGATTGTCCTTATTTTGAGGAATTGGCATGGCTTTAATATCCTCTACTTTACTTGGATCAGGACATATGCCAGCACTGGAATAAGTAGAACTGAAGAATTGACCTGCCACATGTTAATGTCACATTTCAGGCTGTTGAACACTAATCCTTCATTACATGCCGCTCACATCAATAAGTGCAGATTATGATCATGTTCTTGCTTTCTTCATCCCACAAAAGCTATGTCATCTGTGATATAGTTGCACCCTGGTACAGTGCATGTGGTGTGGTCCATGAGGGCCTGAAAGAGATAGCCGGAAAGGAAATCTTTGCAAACAGTATCGTCTGAATGGGATACAAAATGTAGTAAGCCCTTGGGACTTCTCTGCAAGATGTACTGACCAGTAACCATGCTTGACATCAAAGTTTGAGAAGAATTTTGTAGCTGTAGATCTTGGATTTAACTCTTCGGATGTGGATATTTTGTAAGGACAATGTTTCAAACCTGCAATTAAACATGGATTGAGGCATACTCTCAATGATCCATTCTTCTTTATGACACATCCTTCTTTATGTGATTGAGCTGCACCAATCTTTGTGCTCTTGTATTCTTCTAATGATTCTGTCTTTCTCCATTTTGTCTAGTTCTGCCTTCAGTGTGTCATGTATGTGGATGCTGTGATTACATGGTGGATGAATGGACGGATTTGCATTCTCCTGCAAGTGTAACAATGTTGCTCTCTTGAAACTGCTAATTTTGTCAAAACATTCTTGATATTTTGATGTTAGGACATGAATTGAGGTGATAGGAGTAGTTTCTGAGGGTATTTGCCTCATGCTGTCAGACTGATTCGATGGATTGTTACTGGTATGAGGTCATAACATGCTGGTAGGCCCACAATCGCTGGGCCTTTAGTTTCCTCGATATCAAACATCTGTGACACCCAGGAGGATCAACTGTACTTGCACTCCAGGGCTATGGACCTTGCACATGGAATTAGGGAAACATTGTATGCTGAAAGTTTCACAGTAGTTGGTTTCGCCATGGACTTCCATGTCTGTGAATACATGTCTTTCAAAATTCACAGAGGTCGGCACTGTCCCCGGTGTCAATCTTGCCAATAACGAATAGTTAGCAACTTTCCTACGACAGATAATTCAAATCTCAGCAAACACTTCGGATAGGCTGATGATATCTAGGTGTTCCATGAGATTGACGGTGTGAAACATGTTCACTTCTCTTCATCTCAGCATGCACATCATCGTCATTTTCTGGTTTATCAATCACTTTATGTATATGTTTCTGACAGAATACCAGATGGTCTCCTCTTTGCTTGAAGGTACTCATTAAGTATGGTATATTTGGATCAGTGCATGGCTCTTTGTAGCTGCATCAGCCTTTGCCAAAGTGCACTGCTGCTGCCAATGGTCCTTTCTGCACATGTCTTGCAGAATTGAGGAAAATCTGGGCATTTCCTTGGTGCATGCAGAAGGTCACACCTTCCACATGCCTTGCTACGTTTGGGTGTTCTAGTGAGTGCGTCAACAATTCGGATTGTACTGAGGACCTGTAAACTTTGTCAACCTGCGAGGATCACTTCATATTTGTGTCCATCATGGAGTAGTTCCTCATCTTGGGCTTGTCCAGCAGATCTTTCCAGAATGCTTTGAACATTCATCATCTTCCAACAGATAAAATGCTCCTAAACTAAAGAGTTGCTGCACATGGAACTCTATGGTATGATTTACATTTCTGAGACAGCCTATTTTAGCCAGTGGCATTGATCAGCACATTAAGATATTTGAGCATTTAATTATTTAAAGGGTAATTGAAAGAACAGTTTCCCTACTTAGCCAAAGCCAATTATATTGGTATGAGGGAGAACTGGCTAAAGTTCTGGCTTCCCTCCAGTGTGAATAATACCCTGCTCCCTTCCTCCTGCCAGCAAAAGTGAGATCTATCAGAAATGGTGGGCTCCTGCATCCAGGTCCCACCTGCCATATTTAAAGCTCTGTGAAGTGGCAAAAATCCAGCTCTACGTGTTTTGAGTCACTCAGTAAAAGTCTGAGCAAAAGTTGTTGCTGGGGATGAGGTTGTGCTTGTCACTTTACATCTGGTTTCAGGAGCTGCTTATGAGGCACTTTGATGCTCAATCAGTTAATTAGGCTCAGACCATAGCAATTAATCACATTTGATGTACTGGTCATTGGAGATTCAAAGGTGGAGGAAAAGCTGCCTTAGAAGCATTAGTGTTAGTGGCAGCTTCAAAAAGAACTGCAAATTCACTGTGGGAACGGGAGGAAAAGTATTTTTGATAATGATGTAACTAAATAGAGGAAAGGTTTGGAGGGGGAGGAGGGAAAATAAATTAATTAAAGCTCTTGCGTCTGAAGCAAAAGCTGCAAATTCAATATGTGCAGCAGGGGAACAATGAGGGCCATATTGGAGAGCCTAAAAACAGGCACAGGGATTGTGATACATGATTAATCTGGGTCGCTTTTTTTCCAATGCTAGTAGCACTCAAACCTCAAGCTGCCTGCTCATTTTTTAAGATTCATTTATGGGATGTGGTCATCGTTGGCTAGGCCAGCATTTATTGCCCATCCCGAAGTGCCCTTGAGAAGGTGGTGGTGAGCTGCCTTCTTGAACTGCTGCAGTCTATGTGGTGTAGGTACACTCACAGTGCTGTTAGGGAGGGAGTTCCAGGATTTTGACCCAGCGACAGTGAAGGAACGGTGACGTGTTATTATGATTGTAGTATGCAGTCCAGTGCCAAAGGCACAGTTGAGTAGCTGCATGTTTCAGCAGGTTGGGGGAGGGGGGGTGGGGGTGGGGGTTGTGGGTTGTGGGCAGCTTAGCTTGTGTGAACCACTTAAAGTTAACCAGACTGATGATAAAGAACCACTAGTTCAGGTAGTGACACAACGTGTACTTCAGAGAGTAACATGGAGGCAGGATCTGCACGTGGTGAATCACTGGACACAAGTAATCAGCAGCCAGGGTAGGGTGATAGTACATTCCAGCTCACCAGAGACCGAGATCCTCCAGAATTTCAGAGGATGTTCATGGGGCAGCTTACAGGAAATGCAGATGGATTTGGTGCATTGGTACATCAGAAAGCCTACTATCACTGTTAAGAAAGATGGAGGAGTCCAGTGCCAATTTGCATAGAGCTTTGCATAGAGCTTGGAGCCCATCCTTTCCAGTGTGGAAATGGTGGCCAACTCCATAACCATACTTATGAACCCAATCATGATGCAGTGTTTGACAGCCGATGTCTCAGCTTTCATTGCAGCACAAACAGAGCTACCCAACATCAGAGGAAGATGCAGTGGAAGCTCAGACTGAAGTTAAGCAAACTCAGTCAGCTGCCACCATGACTGCAGATATCATTGAGCAAAGGGATTTGAAGGCCCTCACAGTAGTCCAGCAATCTGCCCTCTAACACATTGCTAGAACTGCTGAGGCACAGCCCAGGGGAGTCGCAGTGGCTTTGTGGAGCATGTACCTGTAGAGCTCTCTCAGGATGTCAGAGTTCATCCTCTCACCATTGCCATTCTGCCAGTGCCCTTGTTGTTGCCTGCCAGGCAGCCAGCCCAGACCACTGCAACCCATGCCAAGGTGTTGCAGTCCAAAGTGGGCCCTTATGCGGGAGGGCATATGCAGGGTCACCTGCAGTCCCTTTCACTAAAAGTCAACAGCTTTCTACCAGCCATGCCTCAGTCACTGGAGTAGCACAGGCAAAGGCACACAGAAGATGGGCACTAAGGAATGTACAAGAGTGATTTAGTTGACCTTTATATGGAATATTGGATGGTTTGATTTATAAAGTTGATTTGTTTTGCAGTGCATTTTACTTCAGCATTGCACCAAGTGATGGTTAGTGACTGATGAAAATTAGGAGTTGCACTTTTTGGGCAGAGATGAGGAGAAATTCTTTCTCTTGAAGGGTTGTGAGACCTTGGAACTCTGCCTCAGAAGGCAGTGAGGCGAGGTCATTGAATATTTTTAAGGTGGCAGTAGATAGATTCTTGTTAGGCAAGGCAATCAAAGGTTATCCGGCATCAATGGGAATGGGAAATTCAAAACACAAACAGATCAGCCACGAGTTTATTAAATGGCAGAGCAGGCTCAAGGGGCTGAATGGCCTTCCTCTGTTCCCAATTCGTACAAAGGTAAGGTGTGGGCCTGTTGGTGGATGTGAAATTGAGCTTGCTTTCAACAAAACTGCAATCAGGTGAGGCGATCTGGAAATCCCTACTGCCTCTTCTCTTCCTTCTCCTCCTCAGCTGCTCTCCTTGGCAACGGGTGCGCCCTCTTGAGGATGAGTTTTTGCATGATACGGCAGACCACGCCCAATTGTGACAGATACTCTGGCGAGTACTGCAGGTTCCTCCAGAGTTGGCCAGGCAGCAGAAATATTGCTTAAGAATACCACTGGTCTAATCAAGACATTTTGTGTAGAGATGGTTCTTGTTATGTACACACTGTCCAACATGTCCGTGGTTGCACACTGGAGGCATGAGACAGATGTCAGCAGATAGCCGTTTTCACCTACTAGCCATCCTCTGGGTTCTCATGGTGCCTCAAATGCTGATTCTGCAGCGGATTGACACAGAATGAAGGCTTCATGACTGCTGGCAAGATACCGGGCATTGATCTACATAATGTGCTGAGCATACTTGCACACAGGTTGAATACTGAAGAAGTGGAACTCTTTCTGCTTGGCAACACATTTCTGAATTTACATGTGGTGCCCACAAAGTGATCAATGTATAATCAATGACACCCTGCACCATTGGTAGCCCATTATCCTGGCGAGGACACATGGTCACTCTGCCTGCTTCTCTCTGGCAAGCACAAGGCACAGCCCTCCACCTTTTGACTAGGCTTCCAGAATCAACATTAATTTTAACAATTTCAGATCAAAACCCATGCCCTCTTTTATCTTGTATGGCAACTGTTGGTGGTGATTCTACCTTACCATTTATCCCTTCTCTAGACACATCTTTTTACTTGACCCATTACCATTTTTCCTTTCACTATTACCCCTTTAGTCATTTAAATCTCCTGGAGCCAATTACAGATCTTCCCTTTCATTCTTTGAACCCATTCCCCCTTTCCCTGCCTGGTTTAAAAACTGTTATATCTCCCCAGTTCTAACGAACTTGAAACATAAATTGGTTTCTCTCCACAGATGCTGTCAGACATTGCTGCGCATTTCAAGCAATTTTTGTTATATCTGTGTTGCCTATGTGTCTTTCGGAATCACTTCGGTGTGAAACATTTTTGCCTGTGACTGTCATGTAATCTATTACTTCATTGCAAACTTGCTGTATCAATGGACAAATTGTTGCTAGGTTTAGGCTGTTGTGTAACTGTGGTATGTAAGTGAAATGTGTGTCTAAATTTCACAAAACACTCTTTAAGACATTAGGAAAACATATTTAAGGTGTACAAAGTGCAAGAGGAAATTCAGCACTGTAAAGGTTAAAACAAAAAAATTGAAGCCGCTCTCGAGCACTGACTGCCCTATCCAGACAGAATTTATTATAGTAGGAGACAACTCATCTATAGTGTAGATTAATGACCTTGTTTACTTCCTTCCAAAGCACTATCAAAAGATTATTCAATTGAAAGTCCAAAGATAGAGTAGAAGCCATTGTAAGACAGATGTGTCTAGAAATACCTGCAGCAAAGTGGACATTCCACGGCAATTTATAACAGAAGCTGCAGCACTTTTAATTCTGGAAGGAGTGTGGTGTTCATTCACCCCCAGAGCTAATGTTCAAAAAGAAAGGATTCCATTTATACAGTACTTCACCACATTTCTCAAAAACATCACAAAGTAGTTCACATACAATTAATTAATTTTTAAGAGGAATCAATGCCGTTCTTTATGTTTTTAAAGCTGGTCCTTGAGGAAGAAATGCCAGTCAGTACAGAGAGAATTCCCTACTTGTTTGGAATTGTTAATGTCCACCTGAACCACTGGGACAGGCAGGTGGAACCTCTTCTGTTTCACCTCAAAGACAGAACCTGTGACATGGAACGTGCTCTAAGTATAGTGATGGAACATCAGCCCAAGGATGTGTTCAAGTCAGAAATGGTTTCAGATGATGCCAATAGCTACATTGCAATCTAATACACCAGTAAAGATGCTCACAAGTAAAGCTGTAGCAAATTAATCCAAAGTCAGTGTCATTGACCCAGGCACGCTTTGGAATTTATTTCTGAATTCCATTTTCAGGTTGAGAAATTCTATTCGCCAAGTCAGGGCAGGTTACTTTCCAGCTTCGGTGAACTGAAAAACAAAGTAACCTAATAACTTGAAAGTATTAATGTTTTGTTTGTCCCTCAATTGTTGTTTCTTCTTTTCCATTCTTGCTTATTTATCTTCTACGAAACCTTGAAGCATTTCCTGACCCTCATGATAAGGTCGCTGCTTATGGGAACAAAGAGACAGGAGCAGGCCAATTAGCCCCTTGAGCCTGTTCTACTGCTGTTCAATGAGATCATGGCTGATCTGTGACCTAACTCTATGTGCCTGCCATTGCCCCATACCCTTTAATATCTTTCGTAAACAAAAATCTATCAATTTCGCTTAATATCTAGAAAACTTCTAAATTTCATAGCAAACAACACTAATTTGTATGGTCTCGCCTCATACCTTAACTGTTGGAATCGAGGTATTATTCCAGTAAACTTACACGACACTCCCTCCAAGGCCAATATTCCAGCTGTGGTCTAACCAGGCCTTTGTATAGCTCAGGCATAAATTCTCCACTTTGTATTGTAATCTTCTAATATAAAGGTCATCATTCCATTAGCTTTCTTGATTATTCTTCTCCAGAGAAAGAGAGTGTCTCAGAGGGTTCAAGGACAGAATCAATTTGGCTAGAGCTAAGGAACAAAAAGGTTGCAATTACATTGCTCGGTGCAGTCTACAGGCCACCAACTAGTGGGAAGGATGTAGAGCAACAAATCTGTAGGAAATTACAGAGAGGTGCAAATGTTATAGAGAAGTGAGAATGGGGGACTTTAATTATGTAAATATAGACTGGGATAGTGGTAGTGTAGAGGGCAAAGAGGGGCAAGAGTTCCTAGATTGTATTCAGGAGAATTTCCTACAGCAGTATGTGTCCAGGCCAACAAGAAAGGAGGCACTGTTGGGCTTGGTTCTTGGAAATGAGGTGAGCCAAGTAGATCAAGTGTCAGTAGGGGAACATTTAGTTGACAGTGATCATTGTATCATAAGGTTTAGGATGGTGGTAGAAAAGAACAATTGGCAATCCAGAGAAGGATAATTAACTGGGGGAGAGCCGACTTCAATGGGGCAAGAATAGAGCTGGGAAGGATAATCTGGAAACAAAGGTTGGCAGGAAATCTGTGGCTGAATAACAGGCTACCTTCAAATAAGAAATGGTTCGGGCACAGTCAAGGTAGATCTCCTGAAAAGGGAAAGGTAGGGCAAAGAAATCCAGAGCTCCCTGGATGAAAAAGAAGATAAAAATTAAGATAAAGAAGAAAAATTATGCTTATAACAGGTGTCAGGTAGAACGCACAATTGAGCACCAAGAGGAACACAGAAGATTCAGATGAAAGGTGAAAAAGCATATTAGAGAAGTGAAGAGAGATTATGAGAAAAGATTGGCAGCCAACATAAAGGGGGATGGCAAAGTCTTCTGTAGGCACATAAACAGTAAAAAAGTGGTAAAAGGAGGAGTAGGGCTGATTAGGGACCAAAAAGGGGATTTAAGCATGGAATAGGGGGGCATGGCTGAAGTGTTGGAGGAATACTTTGCATCTGCCTTTACCAAGGAAGCAGATGCTACTCAGGCTATGGTGACAAAGGAGGAAACTCTGTCACTAGAAGGGTTCAAAATTGATAAGGAGGAGATATTAGATAAACTGTCGGTGCTTAAAGTTGACAAGACACCAGGACCAGATGTGATACATCCAAAGATATTGAAGGAAGTGAGAGTAGAAATTGCAGGCGCACTGGCCATAATCTTTCAGTCTTCCCTAGACTCAGGGGTGGTGCCAGAGGACTGGAAAATTGCAAACATTACGCCCTTGTTCAAAAAAGGCTGTAAGGATAAGACCAGCAATTACAGACGAGTCAGTTTAACTTCAGTGGTTGGGAAGCTTCTATAAACAATTATTCAGGGTAAAATTAACAGTCACGTGGAAAAACTTGGGTTGATTAGGAAAATACAGCATGGATTTCTTAAGGGAAAATTGTGTTAACTAAATTGATAGAGTTTTTTGAAGAGGTAACAGAGGGTTGATAACGGTAATGCTGTTGATGTGGTGTGTATGAAGGCATTCGATACAGTGCCACACAATAGACTTGTGAGAAAAGTTATAGTTCATGGAATAAAAGGGACAGTAGCAACAGGGATACAAAATTGCCTTGAGTAATAGGAAGCAGCGAGTAATAGTCAATGGATATTGTTCGGTCTAGAAGAAGGTTTATAGTGGAGTTCTCCAAGGGTTGGAATTGGGACCTTTGCTTTTCCTGATATATATTAATGACCATGATCTTGGTGTGCAGGAAACAATTTCAAAGGTTGCGAATGATACAAAACTTGGAAGCATTATAAACTGTGAGGAGGATAGTGTAGAACTTCAAAAGGACATAGGCAAGTTGGTGAATGGGCAAACAGGTGGCAGTTGAAGTTAAATGCAGAGAAGTGTGAAGTGATTCAGTTTGGTAGGAAGAACATGGAGAGATAATATAAAATAAGAGGTACAATGCTAAAGGGTGTGCAGGAGCAGAGGGACGTGGATGTATTTGTGCATAAGTCATTAAAGGTGGCAGGACAGGTGGAGAGAGCAGTTAATAAAGCATTCAGTATCCTCAGCTTTATTAATAGGAGCATATAGTACAAAAGCAAGGAGGTTATGCTGAACTTGTATAGGACACTAGTTAGTCCTTGGCTGAAGTATTGTACACAGTTCTGGGTGCCACACTTTAGGAAGGATGTGAACGCATTGAAGAGAGTACAAAAATGGTTCCGGGGATGAGAAACTTTAGTTATTAAGATAGATTGGAGAAGTTGGGACTGTTCTCCTTGGAGAGGAGAGAGCTAAAAGGTGATTTGATAGAGGTGTTCAAAATCGTGAGGGGGCTGGACAGAGTAGATAGGGAGAAACTGTTCCTGCTTGCAAAAGGATCGAAAACAAGAGGACACAGATTTAAAGTGATTTGCAAAAGAAGCAAATGTGATGTGAGAAAAAACTTTTTCATACAGCGATGTGGTTTGTGTCTAGAATGCACTGCCTGTAAGTGTGGTGGAGGCAGGTTCAATCAAGACATTCAAGGGGGCATTAAATGATTACTGAAAAAGGAACAATGTGCAAGGAAAAGGCAGGAGAATGGCACTGAGTCATGCTGCTCATTCGGAGAGCCTGTGCAGACACGATGGGCTGAATGGCCTCCTTCTGCCCATTACAATCCTGTGATTCTGTGATTTTCTGCACCTGTCATTTTAATGACTATGTACCTGGATCTCCAAGTCTATTTGAACCTCCACTGTTTCTAGCTTTTCACCATTTAAAAAGTACTCTCTTCTAACCATCTTAGGTCCAAAGTGGATGACCTCATATTTGCTTACATTGAAATACATTTGTCACAGTTTTGTCCATTCTCTTAATCATTTAATATCTCTTCATAATTTTATACTTGTATTTACACTGCTAACAATGTCACCTATCTTTGCCATCGGAAAATTAGAATATGAGGCTTTGTATCCCTTGGTCTAACTCATTGATAAATACAGTGAATAGTTGAGGATCCAATACAAATTCTTATGTAGTACCGCTAGTCACGTCTTACCAATTAGACTCTCTGGCTGGAATTTTCTGTCCTCGTTGGCGTCGGGCATCATGGTGGGAAGAACAAAAATTGGTTTCCTGTTGTCATGAAACTAGTTTGCGATTGTCCGCTCCACACGTCAATGGCAGGTGCCTTTCCCACCACCGGGAACATCATTTTAATACATATGCATCTAATTATAAGCACTCCTAGTCAGAATCATCCCCTATGTCTAATTTACCACTCACATCAGTGGGAAAACACAGCGGTGCAAAGCATGCCTTGACAAGCGTGATGTGCAGAAGTCAGGACTTGCCATTAGGGCCTTGCTCACATCGTGGACATCCAAGGAGCAGGAGATACTTGTGCCCTACAGCTACCAGACTCTGGAGGAACATGTGCAGCGCATGCTGGGTAGACTGTCATGGACATGGCTCCATTACGAAGCAGGTCACGATGAGGTGAGAGGTCTCTGTTGATGTCTGGGGTCTACTTCGGGACATCACGGTCTTGGCTATGAGCTGCTTCGAATGGCCTTTGGGGGATGGGGGAGGGGAAGGTCCAACTGTGACAAGGAGAGAAAGGCGTAGTAGGTGGGGGGATGGTGACATTGGGAGGTGTCGGTGGGGGGGAAACAACACAGCAAGGTGTTGTGGGGGTAAGGTTGGGAGGGGGATGAGGGATTATGGCAGGAGGAGGGTATAACAGAGGAGAATGCAGCAACTAGGGAGGTAGGTATATGGGGGAGAGGAAGGTGTAAGGGAAGGAGTTCGGGGGGCGCTGGAGTCCCATGGGAGGAAAGGGTCTTGGAAGGGAGGTAGGAGATCAGAGAGGGAGATGGAAGGGTCCAGGAGGTGTGGGGGGGAGGAGGAAGGAGTCCCAGAGTTGGGGGGAGGAAGGGGTGCAGGGCCGGTGAGGGGGTGGGTGGAGGAAGGAAGGGGTCTCGGGGGGAGGAAAGGGCGGGATTCTCAAAGATAGGGAATATGCACGTTCACCTGGACATCCTGGTAAGAAAAGGGTTCTGGTGGTAGGTGACGGTGGGGAGGTGGAAGGTGATGCCAGGGGATTCAATAGTGATGGAGGAATGGACATGGGTGGCTGGGGGGAGGGGAAAGGACATGGGCAAGCTCAAAATAAGCCTTACACCAACCATGCTTCTGAAATGGAAAGTGAGCGGAGCCTCGTGTTGGACGGGCACAGGTGCTGCATGGGAGTGTGATCAGTGGGTGGGCGGGGATGCAGGTCAGCTCAGATGGAAAACTGAAAGAGAAACCCAGCAGATAGCATTGAAAATGCTCAGGACAGTAAAATGGGTGTGATGGGGAAAGGATCTATGTGTGTGGGAGAGAGCTTGCATGAGGCTGTGAAAGGCCCTGCCACACACACACTTCTCCCTCCAGAATCCCTTGTGGTCCAGCTGCGTGCAGCTAAACTGCTAGCTGGGGGGAGAATGCAGGAGGAGGACTCGGTAAGCCTGTAAATGAAGCTGAAAGACCCCATTACACATTACTCAGATTATAAAGTGACAAAACGCGTTCACCCCGTGCAAACACTTGTGACCAGAAATTCTTAACTTTTCTAAGCCTATCATGTATTCTAGGTGCTGTCCTGATCCGCAGGAGGGGTGGAGACACAAAGTGGCCTTAGGGGCCCCAGCTTGCTTTGGCTGTCCTCCTGTGGGCTTGCTTCGGGTGCCCTAGGGCCCCACCCTGACTCCTTGAGGGAAGGAGCACCTGGATGGGCGTCCAGGTGCCCCGTTCCCCGCTTGCATTGCCACTACAGACACTCACCCATGGCTACCACAATGGAGTGCAGGTCTGCACGCAACTCCGCATTCTGCTGGACGAGGGTCTCCGTGGTGTCCACCATCCTTTCCATGGAGATCTTCATAAGCGCAGAGCTGGGCACCTCCTCATCAGAGAGCAGGCAGACGCACTCCTCCGACTCGGTTGAGGGCGTCCAAAAGCTCTTCGTGATTTTCCCCCATATTCTGCTGACTCAGCAGGATAAGTTGGAAGGCCGAATCCAGAGGTTCTTCATCTGACTCAGACCTCACGGATGCCTCTTCTCCAGCAGTCCTGCAAGTGCCAGAGAGTTCGGCTGAACCTGCCTCCTCCTGCTGCGGACACATGTCTGTGTGGTGACCACCAGATTGTGAACCTGAGCCTGCTCTAGATTTGGTCCCACCAAGGTGTGTGTCTCTGCGCAGGTGGAGGGTGTGGGTAAGCGCTGTGATGGGTCTTCCAGGCTGCTTATTTCCAGCTCTTCAATGGAGGAGGCGTTCCCTTGGCTGGAGGTGATGACCCAAACGGAGCTGAGGGGCTCACTGGCTGAGGGTGTCGGTCACTTGGCAGAGCTCCCTGTGAACCAAAGTAGAGATAATTAGTGCATGGCAGCAGAGCCAAAAGCAGGAGAGAGAGAGCACTCACAGTTGCATTGAGAGAGGGATGACGTGGTGCAAGATCCTCATGTGGGTGTTCGCCGCTGACCTCACCATCGCCACAGGCACAGTCCATAACCTTACCAGTCAGTGCGGTGTGTGCGGGGAGTGTAGTGTGGCCACTCCGCCCCTGGTCTGGGACCTCTCCCTGCTGTTGCGAGACAGCTTCTCCTGCATGAAATCAGATGGAGAGTGAGAGAGCAGGACATATGGCATTGCATGGAATGTTTGTGGTGAGCAGAGCCATGGACAGGATGAGGATGCAAGCTCAAGAAGATATGAGCCTGATGGAGATGTGAGAGTGTGTTTGAGAGCTGTTGTCCCTTAAAGTGTGTGAGCCCTGTGGATATGTGATGAGTTTATGAGTGTCAAAATTGAGAGCGATGAGAAGAGTGACTTACCCTGACAGGACGGATGAGATCATTCATCCTCTTCTTGCATTGGGTGGCTGTCCTCTTGTGCAGGGCTTTGGAGCTGCCACCACCTCCCATGCTGGGTTGGCAACCTTGCCTGCTCATCTTCATTCAGATCGGGCTTAGAGGACTTCGTGACGGGCCTCCTGTGCAGTCAGTAGGCACTCGAGTGAGACGCAGCTAAACTTGGGGGCAGCATGTTTCTTCCCTTTGGCAGCCAACAGTTCCCAGCAGCTTGCTATCCCTTGCTAGCCTTATGCAGGGATGCCCTTTAAAAGGCACCCAGATTACTGAAGGCCTGAAGTGGCAGCAGGGTGGGCAAATCAGAGACTGCCCCGCCAATAACCCAGCAACTTTCCCAGGAAGGAGGCAGTACAGCGTGAAAAGCCACCATTGTGGCCAGTGGGTAAAGTGTCCTTTTTCCCGCCCACCTCCTCACTTAGTGCAAATCTGGGATGATTCCACCCTTTATCTCTTGCCATTCACCTAATTTCTTAACCAGGTCAACTGAGCTTCAACTTTAGTTAACAGTCCCTTAAGAGGGATTTTGTCGAATGCCTTTCGGAAACCCATATGTAAAACATCTGTGGCATTCCCTTGTCCATTATTTTAGTCACCTAGAAATATATAATCAGAGAATCATAGAATGATTACACTTCTCCAAAAAAATCAATCAGGTTCGTCCTTTTACAAATCTATGCTGGCTCCCTCTAATCAGCTGGAAATTTTCAAGATGTTCAGTCACTCTACCCTTAATTAGAGACCCTCGTAATTTCCCAATAGCAGATGCTAGACTATCTGGTCTATAATTCCCTAGTTTTTTTCTCTCACCTTTCTTCAATAGTGGAGTAACATGCTCAACTTTTCAATCCAAAGGAACAGGGAAATTTGGAAGATTATAGTCAGGACATCTTCAATGTTTTCACCAAGATCTTTTAAAACCCTGGGGTGACAAAGCCATATTTATGTCAATGCCTATGCTAAAGGTAAATTTTATTAATCTCAAAGACTAATTAATTTGCCCTGGTCAAAGTTGAAATTGTATTACTCAGTTGAGTTAGACAAGTTTAAAACAGATCTTTACTGCAACAACTTTTGAAACACCTCTCACTATCTGTTTCATGAAAGGATAACGTTATTATTCTGCTAATATACTACCCTATATGACGTAGGAGGTTCCTCAGAGCTAAGATCTATATAAATGTAGCAAAAAATTGCACCAATAGTAATAGGAAAGGAAGAGGAGTAATTCATGTTATCTTTTGAACTAGGATTTTTTAAAGCTGAAGTATATCAATTCAAATGTACAATCCTGTCAGTGTTACACATTATAACATCACTCACATAGGGCAGGGTTTTACATCCCACAGGCAGGCATGTGCCCAATCGAGCGTGAAATAGTGCACAATGACATCTGGTGAGCATCCCGAAGTCATCACGCACTCGCGCGATATTTCAGTTGATGGGCGTGTGAGAGTTGATAGCGCCTCCGCCAACAATTAAGAGGCGTCTTAAGGCCTTTAATTAATTAATTGAAAGCTACTTTTCAATGCCCATCCAACCTTACCTTTGCCGGGCGGGCAAATTGGCCAGTCAACCTTTTTATTTTTTAGCGAACCTCATCCACAGGTGGATGAGGTTCCCACAAGTAAATAAAAAATACATAACTTTTTGGACATAATTTTTATTCTGCTTATGTTATTGTGAGTTAGTCTCATGTCGGGACAATTTTTCTGATTTTAAAAATCTTTCTTTTTGATTTTAAAATTGTTCAGCTCTCTGTCTTCAGGGAACCTTCAGTGTGCACTCCCCTGTGCATGCGCAGACTTTTGTGCTCGCACTCCTCCTGCCCCGACCCTCGCAGCGCTGAGCCTTTCAGCGCACATTTCACACTGACTGCCCACCAGCCCAAAAATCCTGCCCATGAAATCTCTTTGGACTCGTATTAACTAGAAGTACCAAACAATTACCAGTTGCTCGACTTGAACAGACTGATTCTAGAATCTCACTCTCTGAGGAAACAGAGTAAATCAAGCTCAGGTCATTTGTTTCTGGTTTGTCAACATTATAAACCTTGAATCTGGGAAGCGATATGGACAAAGTTCAATTCATCCTGGCTCCAATAAGTTGAGAGTTCCTGCACCATAACATTTGGTGTAAGATCAGTTAGGTGCCCTCTTTGTCTTATGATGCCTCACCTCTCCCGCATCCAAAAGTGCTCTTGTCCTCCCCATTTCTCTCATAGGCCATGCAGAAGGGGATGACATAATGCAGAGCACTTCCCATGCTCATTCTACCAGGACTACAGGTGCATGACTAGTACGGCAGCAAGTTAACTAAATGCACAAACACAATCAGTGGTGCTAAAACTCACTCTAAAAGAGGAAACTGGTGGTCCAAACACATTTCCTTACCCAACACCAAATATGAATACAACTGACCATCAATCAGTCGGAATAGAGAACTGCTTCTTAGGCACAAGTGACACCCTTTGACATCCATCTAGATTCAATTTGCATAGCGATACCTCTTTCAGGTGCACAGAATCAAATTGCAACCAAACCTTCATGAGGCGGTCAGTGCAGTGTATTTGGGTTGGAGACCTGCCCATTTTTAACAAAGGTATTTTCGGAGCTCAATGCAGAGTAAATTCGCTTTATCATTTCCATGTCTAAGAAGATTTCAAAAAAGAAAATGCTTGTACTTACCATAGATATCGCCCAATAAGTTGACCTCTGAAGCCTCAAAGAATCCCTCCAAAAATCGGGGTTGACTTATATGCTGAGTATAAAAGTTGGCATGGGTGCTGGCGGTCAACATTTTGCAATGTCATCAGCATCTGATGCAAAGAGTCTTAAACTGCTGTGCATCTTCGCATGCAGCTGGTACCACCTGCGTGATCTCGGCACCCAGTTATAAAGTACTGTTAAATAAAACACCCATTTGCAGGGTGAACAATTGAGGCTGGCTACTAACATGGCTGAAGAGGGGGGCTGACTTGTGCTCCGGAGTATACGCAAATACATGATTTTTGGGTTCAATAAAAATGGGGTTGTCTTATACACTGGGTTGACTTACATTCAGTGAACTATGATACTATTTGAGAGAAAGAACCACTTATCAAAACTAATGCTCTCACACTGAAAAATTGTCCACTGCTGTGTAGAATAGTATTTTTTTGCCCGTGGGACCTGTGTTCCAATCTACTCCAAACTCAGGCAATAATATTCTCCTTTTAGTGACAACCGTGAGGTCCCCAAGTGAAATCAGTCTGAAAAGTCTACATCTATTTCTTGACTGGCATAAATTAACTGCAAAAAGCTGCCCATATTTCAGCACTAATTGGCCATCTTATTCAGAAAGCATGCAAAGATGCCTGGCCTGGGAAATGGAAATGAAAGCTGTTATCCTTTACCTTAATAGGCACAAAATTTCACCCAAAACTTAAAGCCTGGAGAATATCAGATTGTTCTGGCTGAGAAACCACTCTGATACATTTATATAGCAACTGCAGCATCACTGCACAGTGCTCTGACAGAGATGTGAAAATTACAGTTCAACATTGTAAGATCTCATTTGACTCCAGAGGGAAGGTGTGTGAGATTCTAGGAGTGAGTAGTCTCATACTGTTTGGGATTAACGCCACATGAAGTCTATTTTCAATGCAATATCCAAATAGTGCCACAATATACGCAGGGTACCCCTTGGACTTCCTTGGTTATTTTTACAAAGTTTGGTGGAATCTACAGATAGTGTAACTTGTCCCGTGCATGTCCTCAATACATTTTAAATTAAACAGTCTGAGGTATACATCATCTCTTAGTAGATACAAGAAATGTACGGCTGTTTCCCTCTCCTCTGTGCCCAACTGCACAATGCAAAGGAAAAATGGTTGGGACGCTTTGTACTGAGTATCTTTCAGATTAGATGGCACACCAAAGTCCTCTCGAGTTTTGGATGGAGTGTACTTCAAGAGAAAGTTAATGGGGTCATCTTGATTTTAGCAGGAGTGAAACAGGTGACAGCAATTCAGTCACGCGTTACACAGTTCTCCCGATTTTCTTTTCCATTGACTTCATTTACAATCCATGATTGAACAGGCAGATATTCCTGGGCAAAGTGCATCAACTGTAAAGTCATGCAGAAGCATTAGCATTGAAGTTTTATACGGCTGGAGGCACTGCAAGCAAAGCAATGAAAACATTTTTTTTACCTCAATGATTATCACAAATTAGAATTTGATATTAACCAATCTTGGCACTTAGTAATATTTGAGGACAAATATTTGTATTCTGCAAGCCACTGAGGCAAGAACATGAGATCTGCTGCATGACCACAGCTTCTGTGATATCTGTGCAAAAATGAAAATGTGACAAGGGTCCATAGACATTAAATGTTCTCTATTCCATAAATAACACACATGAATTTAGCATGCAGGTACAGTATTTAATTAGGAAAGCAAATGGAATGTTGGTCTTTATTGCAAGGAGCATGGAGCATTAAAATAGGGAAGCCTTGCCACAACTGTACAGGATATTGGTGAGACTGCTATCATGCCCAGTATAGCCATGTCATATTATGAACTTTCAGTCAATACATTTAAAACTTGAACACATACAAGTTGTTAAGATGGCCACTGCAAATCATGTGACTTTTGGCATTTTTACTATAGGCAGTATCATCTCTTTGGTGAATACCTAATTAAATATGGTCATAGGTGAGGGTGCCTCACAGCCAGCTATGGAATTCACACATCTCATTGTTTAAGGATGGGCCAACACCTAAAGAGTATGGAGTTGCCAGACTGCCTGTCTGCATGTTTCATACTGGACAAAGGGAAAGACTGAAACTCAATGACCACTATCAACTTTCTATTGTATCATGATGGCCTCCCCCATCCAAACTAGACTTAGCGGGCCTCAGAGGTGTTAACCCTGTGGCCTTGTAATCAAAGCTGGTTTCAGGGACTGCACCCTTATTATCCCAGGACTGAACAGACCCATCAGAACCAGCTGTCATCAGCCAGTTTGAGTTCCAGACTCTGAAACTGGCTTCAAGTCATCAAGCAGCCAACGCACTTGTTCCGGCTTCAAAGCTCACTTGAGAACCAAGCTCCTAGAAGTACAGCTACAAGAAACCTCACAACCTGCTATGAACCCTTTGCTTTGTCACTTCACCTTTAAAACATTGAATCCATTCAAGAAACCACAGACCTGCCACATGGGATATTGGAAATCGGAAATCAGAGACTAAATTAACAGTAATCTGTAAAAAATGTACTATCTTTATCTGTATCCAATCTGTATCTGTGTGTGTGTATGTATGTATGCCTGTATGAGACCGAGTGTGTGATGCTGTGTCAATCTGTGGTAAGTATGTGAGAATAAATTACCTCAATTTTAAACTCACAAAAGCTTGCTGCTGAATTAATTATTTGAAATACGCACTCCAAGCATAAGAAGATACACACCTCTTTCCCAACAAAACATTCTGATTATGGGAAGTAGGAGAACAGATACATTCCGTCTGTGACACTGCACCTAATGTACAGTGTACAATTTTTGTCTCCTTATTTAAGGAGGGACACAATTGCTTTAATGGTGGTTCACAGAAGGTTCGATGGGTTAATTTGCTATGAAGAGGTCTTATAAGGAAATATTGAGCAGGCTGTGTCTATACTCATTTGAGTTTAGAAGAATGAGAGGTGATCTTATTAAAACTTACAAGGTTCTGGGGGTGCTTGACAGGATAGTTACTGACAGGCTGTTTCCCCTTGGGCGGAATATAAAACTAGGAGACAAGGTTTCAGAATAAGGGGTCACCCATTTAAGAAAGAGACAAAGAAGAAATTATTCCCTCAGAGAGCTGTGAATTTTTGGAATTTTCTACCCCAGAGACCAATGGAGACTAAGGGCAGAACTTTCTGATCCTGCCAGTGGCTGAAATCGTAGCGGGCGCGTGCGCTAAATTTGGAGTGATGGCAAAAGTTAGTTTCTTGCCAGCAGGGAAATAAGTTGGAATTTTCTCCTCCCGGCTTTCATGGCTCATTGAATTTCATGGCAGGCCAGGTTTCCTGCTGCTCCTTGTCAGGAACTGCTTTTGTATCCCTTTGTATCTCACGAATGCCCATCAAAAACCAAGCTCACTGGAGTCACATTGTCACTCAAAATTCAAATGCCCCGCCAGCGAATAATTAGAATGGTCAGTTTCACGACCGGATATAAGTGGCGTGCACCTGGCGACCTTCACTTCACTGGTGACTTTGAGGTACATAGACGCTTTTTCCGTCTACTTTTCACAATGATGCTGCAACATCTCAGTGCTTCTATGAAGTTGCACCAGGGCTGCTGCACAGAAGGCAATGCCAGAAGGGAGGTGGGAAAGACAGAGGAGTGACTGGGGGGCAACTGAGTGCAGTACAGGAGGCAAGGGGGGGTGCCCACATTTCACTGGCTATGGCAGCCTTCAAGAGGCAGGAATGCCATTGCAAGCCTCACTGCGCTCATGGCAGTATGCCTGGAGGGTCGCAAGGTGCCTGAACCAGACAATTTACTCCACTCACTCCCCCGTCTTCAGTAATGCACCTGCATTTGTCTTCCCGCCCAAGCTCTACTTATTTCCCCCCCAATCATTCATCTGTCTCCCCGCTTGCCTCCTGTACTGCACACTATTACCCATAGTCATGCCTGTGTCTTCCCCCTTGCTTTCCATACTGCACTCAGTTGCCCACCAGTCACTCCTCTGTCTTTCCCCCCCTCCCTTCTGGTATTGCCTCCTATGCAGCAGTCGCTGGTTCTCGCTTGGCTGTCTGAGGACAGATCTAAATCCTGCCAGCGACATCTCTCCAAATGCCATCTCTCTTGCATGATTAATGTTCAGGCCTCAACCTTATACTGAGCCCACAGAATGACATCTTCTCTTCAGGACACTGTGATCTCTCACTCTGCTGCATGGAAGCGATCCTCAAGACCAGTTACCTTTGTGTGCACAGAGAGTGCTTCAGCAGGGCCATCGTCTGAGCATTGACAAGCACTCATGACCCTGCCTTTGTCAGGCGCTTCCCAATTTCAATCCAACATTATCTTGGCATCTGGGAGAGATGTGACCCACTCAGACTTGACACAGAGCAGTTATGGATAACTTAGTACCATCATTACTACTAAAGAGCACTCATTAAATGCACAACAGCTTCACTCTCATGCCATTACTGTCTTCCACATTGTCATTTCATTACCAGAGATCAATATGTACAAGGGAGCCGAAGGCACTAATGGCACTGCCATAATCAGAGAACCATGCCAATTACCCTTATGTGAGCTAGCACAGGGATGCTGTCAAGCCACGCTAACCAGGCCTTCAGGTGCAAACTAGCATCCTCACATGCAATAGGCCGGCATCCTGAGGCTAGGCACACACCCAAAGCATCACCTAGTCATGGCCATCTAGCAGACATTTCAAGAGTCACCAAGTGCAAACTAGGTCCATTGCTCTGCATCATGCATGTGGAGAGTGGGAACTAATATAATGGTAGCATTTAGCCATAAACGTGGTAACAAGTTAATGCTGCAGGCATGCAGGAAAGGCTAAGGTCCTTGACGATTAATTATATAGAGGCCATTGAAAAGTGCACTTGTTTGGAATGGCTCCAAGGCAGGTTGCAATAAATACTTATACACAAAGAATAGACTTCAATGCAGCTGCATCAGGATAATAACAAACCTTCCAAGATGTATACTCATTAACCCACATTATATGATCCTCTGACACAATTGTCATTGACATATGCATTGTCCAACCACCACCCTCACATAGGAACTGGCTTTGCTCATGTTGCTTACCATGTTGCAAACCTGAGGAACTCAATGGGAGATGCTTGAAGAGAGGGGGACATGTGTTACACTTGGATGCCCGCAGAAGATTGCATCACATGCAAGAGCCATTCATTGCCTGAGACTTTGAAACAGAAAAGCAAAATATATTTACACTTGTGCAAAGTATATACAGTGATTGAACAACACCAGTGCCACCATTGTACTCTCAGTACATCTTAATTTTTGTTACCCTACCGCTCCGTCTAGGGGCAGCCCCAACTGCTGCAGCAGAAGTGGAGGCAGCCTGGTGACTGCCACCTCCTGTTGTCTGAGACGACCTTGATGTGTGTCCTCCAGAGGCCATGGCCTAGAGGGCCCCAGCCTGGTAAGGGTCTCCTGCTTTGGGTCAGGTACACTTTGCTCGGTCTGACCTGTTGGAGTGGATGGGGTCATAGGCAGAGGGGATTTGGAGCAGCAGAAGCAACACCCTTGGAGCGTCCTATGTGGATGGCCCCAGGCTGTCCAGCTGACCTTCCTCCTCCCTCCTGTGGGTGCCCAAGGGCCCCTCCCTGACTCCTTGAGGAGAAGAGGCACCTGGAGGGAGGTTGAGGTGCCCTATCCCCCTCTCACCCAGCCACTGATGGACCCACTCATAGCTACAGCAATGGTGTGCAGGTTCAAGCACATATCCAACATAAACTTCTGGGCCAGGGTTTCCACGGCAGCTGCCACCCTTCCTATGATGACCTCAGTGTACTTGTCTGATGTCGTGGCTCTGGCATGCAAGACCTGGGTGGACTTCTCCATCCTTGTTCTAATTTGCTGACAGCCTCTGACAACTCTGCCTGCTATCCCCTGCCTGCCTTTGGAGCTCTGGCATTTATTTGAGGGCCGAATCCAGAGGCTCATCATCAGACTTGGGCTCAGCAGGGGCCTGATCTCCAGGAGTCCTCCGAGTGTCAGAGACCTTGGCTGTCACTGCCTCCGCCTTCTGTGGACCTATTTCTGTGCCATGCAAATAGTGACCCCAAGCCTATTCTGGAACTAAGTCCCACCAAGGTGTGTGTCTCTGTGCTGGTGGAGGGCGCAGTGGAACACAATGATGGGTTTTCATCCGATGGATCCTTAGTCTCCTCATCTGAGGTGCTCTGGGGGCTGGAGCTGATGGCCTTGTTGGTGCTGGCCCTCTGCCTATTTTTGCTGGTGGCTCTAATGGAGAGAAGAGATAATTAGTGATTGGCTACCTACATTAAAGATCACTCACAGTCATTGTCCGTGGCTGGCTGATGACTACTACATAGACACTCACTGGCTTGTTGGAGATGCCTATCTCACCTTCAATACAGGAATGGTCCCTGTCCTCCTGAGCCAGCTCTACCGCCCACTCCTCGTAGGGAATGAGTGGCCTCAATTCCAAGACAAAAACAGAATTACCTGGAAAAACTCAGCAGGTCTGGCAGCATCGGCGGAGAAGAAAAGAGTTGACGTTTCGAGTCCTCATGACCCTTCGACAGAATTCCAATTCCAAGATCCTGGTCTGGGATCTCTCCCTCTTGTTGTGGCCCATCTCGTCCTGCATAAAAACAGATGGACTGACTGTGAGCAACACTGATGAAAGAGAAGATCATAAGCATGCATGCCTGCCGTATGTGCTGAGTGCCACCCAATAAGCGCAGAAGACACAACGTGCACCGGATGTTACAGGAGATGATGATGTTAAAATGTCAGTGAGACAATCAGTACTGGTGTCCAATCTGCTGGTAGTGTGTGAGATCCCTGTGGGCTGTAACCCCTTGAATGCCTGATGGCCTGATGAGTGTGAGAGGTTGGAGTGAAGAGAAGGTTGACTTATTCTGGCGGAGCGGATGACATCTTTTATCCTTTTCCAGCACTGCAGGGCAGGCTTCTCCTGTGGTCCACAGGCACTGGCCTCTCTGGTAGCCCCCTCCGAAGCCAGCGGAGTGAGGTTGATGGGCCTCCAGCTTCCATTCCAAGGGTAGGGGAGCTCCCACTGGTCCTGGACTTCCTGGAGGAGCTTCTCCAGGGAGTTGTCGCTGAAGTTCGGGGCAGAAGGTTTCACTCTTCAGGCTACTATTTCCAATAGGTTCCCGCACAGCTGTCCTGCAGTGAGTAAATGGGAGTGTGGGAGCCGTTTAAATATGGCGCCAGGACCTTCGACCCCGTGAGGTAACGGCGGGCCAGACAAATCCCAGCCAGCCCTCTCACAAGATTCGACGAGCTCCTCGTTGATGTGTAATGAGCTGAAAAGCAGATGATCTGGCGTGAGAACCCACACTGCCATCCAGCGGGAATCACACCGAGTTTCCCACCCACCACTGCACTTAGTCTTCAGAACAGAAAATTACACCCTAAGTCACTGAATATATTCAAGGTTGAGATTGACAGATTTTTAAACCAATGGGGAGTCAAGGGTTACGGGCACAGGCAGGAAAGTGGAGTTAAAGCCAAGATCAGATTAACCATGATATAATTGAATGGAGGAGCAGATTCAAGGGGCCAATTGTCCTACTCCTGCTCCTAATTATTTTATTCTTATGTTCTGCTATTTATGGTTTATAATATGCAACTATCAACGGTCACAAAGTCATTCGAGGTTCTATGGCCTGGATGTTCCTCTCACTGGTGATTCTATAGCTTTGTTCGTTCACTGGTGTCATCTTCTCCCCAATGGTTGACTGTCATCGATTTCTACCTCTGCCTGTCCTGTACTGCCCTTAAACCATCCACATAAACAAACCGCATCCAGCCCATTTTACCCCTCATCTATTTTCTCCTCTACTTCCCTCCCCTACCCTTTTTGTCATTCTCTCCCTTGAATAATTCTTTCCGTCCACTATCTGCTCTAATGATGTGACCAAAATATTGTATCTTTCTCTCTGATATTTTAAACTAAATTTCTTCTTCTCTCCAGCCATTTCCAGCACTTCTTCATTAGTCTGTTTGTCTGTGTAGGGTATGCGGAACATCCCCTTATTTGTCTGCATCTCCAATGCATTCAGCTTCTTTGTTTGTTATTCATGTCTCCGAGGCATATAACATTGATGACAAAATGTAGCACCTCAGCATTCTTTACCTAAGATTCAGGTTAAATTTCTTTGATATTAACACGTCCTTCATTCTGACAAAGCTGGTCACAGCTATCTCAATCCTCTTTCGAATCCCACAATCACATCTGCCATAGTCTGTGATAATCCTCCCAAGGTATGTAAACATTTCCACCAGCTCCAGGTCCTGTCCATTTACTGCAATTTTCATGTCCGGGTTAGGTCTCTGTTTATCAATATTGTCTTGGTCATCTTCGCGTTCATTCTTAACGTATGTTCCACACTCCTCACTTTCACTTTGTTTCCTGTAGTGCCTCTTCTGACTGCGATCAGTGCAGTCATCTGCATATCTCAAATTGTTGACGTTAAACCCACCAAAGTTACAATCTGCTAGATGTTCCAAGTCTCTGACAATAGCTACAATGTACAAACCGAACAGTTCTGGGGACAAAACACATCTCTGCCCACTCCTCTTTCGAGTGGAAAGCTGTCTGACAAGCCACTATCAAGTCCCATCACTGCTGATTGATTCCAATATAGATTCTGAATTATGCTTTTATCAAATTGTCAGTTGGTAGTACAGAACTTGAATATTTCAGAAAAGAGATATTGGAGTAGTTTTCCGCCTTGCACTCATCAGGACAAATACAAGAATACCAAATTTCAAATGACCACAACAACTTGCAGTCGTTTGGTAGTACAGAGCTTGAGTATTACTGAAAAAAAGAGATATGTCTAAGCTTTTCGTCTTGCATCAGGATACTTCACAAGAATATCAAGATAAAGGGAAAACAACAATTTATACTGTATGTGAAGGGACTGCTGATTGATATATGCAAGGACCTGTTTTCTGCAAGAAAAGGAATAAGTTCAAATCTTGTGCCTTTTTTGTGCCTGGGAGCTTGAGGAGCCTGTAGTTCCCTGTTGATTTCTCCTTGGCAACACCTCAGCCAATAAGAATGGACTTGCCAACCAATCCAACTCCCCAGTGGGGAGATGGCGGAGTAGTGGTAATACTACTGAATTAATAAACCAGAGGATTAGTCTAGCTCCTCAAGCTCCCAGGCACAAGAATTGAACTTATTCCTTTTCTTGCAGAAAACCGGTCCTTGCATATGAATGTATGTTGCTTCTAGCAAGCATAAATGAACCATGTTACACGTTCAGTTGATTTTCTTAAATTGGTTGCTAGTGTAGCTATTTAGCACACTCAAGATTGTTCAGCAAGTGCTTCCCAATTGCGGAATCACATCTAACGGTAGACGTTTTGTTTTGGTTTTTGCAAGCATGGGCTGGATGAATACAGTCTGTACTCTCTCTATGACAAACAACTGGAGCAGCATGCTATTTGATTTGATCAGCAATCACTGGGACATACAGCCTACATACCTGCCATCGCACCAACACTGAAATTCATACACAACAATGCTCAGGCAGAACAACGTGGTCTGTTCAGGTGAGATGTTATTGTATACCCAGCTAAACAAGCTTTTCTATGCTTCACATCACATGGGGTGCCTTGTGGGGAAAGGCTGGCCACAATGATAATCACTCAGGCATTTTCACTGGCGGTAACTGCCAGAATCACAACTTCAACTGCTGTCACTTCCTTACCAACTGTATTGTGGCATCTTAGTACAACAAGCACCACTGCAGAGGCACCTGCTCAGAAGGAAATAACTAGTGATTCAGAATGGAATTTGCTGTGTGAAGTACTGTGAGTATGAGGGACTTGAGTGGAAGACTAGAAGATTGACATTGCTCCATGGTAGGTGGAGAAATTACCACACTTGGCTCAGGGACGTAGAAACCCAGATCTCGGGGGCTCAGATTTCAAAAGAACAATGATTAGTGAGACAGTAAGAAATAGAAGTAGGAATGGGCCATTTGGCCCGTCAAGTCAACTCCATCATTCACTGAGATCATCACTGATCTGACTGGGCCCTTAACTCCAGTTTTTTGCCTTTGACTCCCTTGTAGATCAAAAATCTAACTCAGCCTTCAATATATCCAATGACAAAGCCCCCACTGCTCTCTGGGGCAAATAATTCCAAAGATTTGCCACCCTCTGAGAGAAGAAATTCCTCTGCATCTCCACCTTAAAGCGAATACCCCTTATTTTGTAAGTGTGCTCCCTGGTTCTAGATTCCCGTTGAGGGGAGATATCCTCTCAGCATCTACCCTGTCAAGGCTCCTCAGAATCTTACGTACTTCAATAAGATCACCTCTCTTTCTTCTAAACTCCAATGCAGGTCCAACCTGTTCAAATTTTTGTTGTAAGATAATCCTTTCATCTCAAGAATTAACCTATTGAACCTTCTGAGAACTGCCTCTAATGCAATGTATCCCTCCTTCAGTAAGGAAACCAAAACTGTAGGCAATACTCCAAGCACAGTCCCACCAATGCCCTGTACAGATGTAGCAAGACTTCCCTACTTTTATATTCCATCACCCTTGAAGGAAAGGCTAACATTCCATTTGCCTTCCTACTTACTTGCTGTACTTATTGCTAACTTTTTGTGATTCATGTACAAGGACACCCAGGTTCCTCTGTGCTGCAGCATTCTGCAGTCACTCTCTCCATTTTTAAGTAATATTCTGCTTTGCTATTCTTCCTGCCAAAGTGGACAATCTCACATTTTCTCACATTCTATCACCAGCCAAATTTTTGCCCACTCATTTAACCTATCTAAAACCCACTGCAGACTCAGTATCTTCCTCACAACTTGCTTTCCTACCTATCTTTGTTTCATCAGCAAACTTGAGTAGATTACAGTCAGTCACTTCATCCAAGTCATTAATATGGATTATAAATAGTTGAGGTCCCGGCACTGATCCATGTGCCACTCCAGTAGTTACAGTTTGCCACCAACCTGAAAATGACCCATTTATCTCAACTCTCTGTTTCCTGTTAGTTAGTAAAACCCTCTATCCATGCTGGTATATTACCCCCAACACCATGAGCTCTTTTCTTGTGTCATAACCTTCAATATCGCATCTTACAGTGTGGCTTTTGGAAATCCAAATACCCTACATCTATTGGTTCGTCTTTAACTACCCTATTTGTTATATGAATGCCGACTGATTTACACACATAGGGCAGAATTTTATGTCCCGTGAGTGGGCATGTGCCGAGCCGATTGGGCAGAAAATTGCGCGCGATGATGTCAGACAAGCGATCCAATGTCATCGTGCACTCCTGCAATATTTCAGTCAGCGGGCACGTGCGAGAGTCGGCAGCAAACCTGCCGACAATTAAGGGGCCTAGTAAGGTCATTAATTTATTAATTAAGAGAGATTTTTTGCTACCCGTCCAATGTTACGGTCGGTGGACAGGCAAATCAGCCAAGTGGCCTCTGCATTTTTGAGGAAACCTCATCCACCAGCGGGCTGAGGTTTCTGACATTAATTTAAAAAATAATGTTTTAACCTAATTTTTATTATGTGTATGTGCATGTGAGTGAGTCCAATGTGGGGACATTTTTTCAGCACTTTCAAATCTTTATTTTTGATTTTAAAATTCTTGAGCTCCCTGAGGCAGCTCTCCGCCTTCAGGGAGCTTTCATTGCGCACTCCCCTGTGCCCGCACAGACTTCAGCACTCACCCTCCTCCTGCCCCTCACCCTCCTCCTGCCCCTCGCCCTCCTCCTGCCCCCACCCTGGCAGTGCTGAGCCTTTCATCGCGTGTTTCACACTGGCTGGCTATGGCCAGCATGAAATCGCAGTCAGGGGCCAATCGCAGGCAGCGGACCATTTCACAGCCATTCCCAGGCCCGCCCACTGCGCCCACCCAACAACCCAAAAATCTTGCCCATCAAGGAAACAGGAACAGCTTTGAAGGGCACTGATAGCTTCTGGAGTGGCAGCTCACGCTGCTGCAGTTGTTGCTTTGAACAGAAAACTTTCACATGGATAATCAAACACTGAGCAGTAGCTCTTCTGAGCCTGTGCAACACCAGAGTGCTGTAAGTAGTGGACACAGATATTACTGTCTCCTTGGAGAATGGTACTAAGCCTGTTGCCTTAGAGCCCCCTCCAATGCCCACATACCTGGGAGTTTAAGACATGGACCTGGTACCTCTTGCCACTGTTAGAGGAAAGCTGTTGAAAGCTGCTTCCCCAAGACAAGAGTTAAAAAAAAACTCCGGCGGAACCATCTCTGCCATCCACCTCTTAACCTCATCTCACTCAGGAGGAACCTCATAAAAGAAGATTAGGAGCATAAGCAAATAAATTAGCTGACACAAAGGGTACACAGGATGTTAAGAAGAGATTGTAGACAGGGTGGTTGAAATTACTGGAACATTTTGAAGAAAATGGTGTGTAAATTAACATGGCTTGCACACACAGAATTCTGATTTCCTTTCCCTGTATGCTTTCAGATTTTGGAAATTGAGATGAGGCAGAGGAAATGTAGACTTCTATCATAAGAAAGATGTTGGCAGGAGTATGTTACAGTAAGAGATGTGAGAACATGAGGAGAGAAGAGGCAAGAATGAAATGCCTCTTTGTGATGAGTGAAAGCATTGATCTGTCAGCTGCATCTTCCTTCCTCTGGCTGCTGCTTTTTCTGTCATCCAGTTTTTCCTTTGCACCCTCCCTCTTCAACACTCTCAGTTTTGGCAAGCCTTTCAGCGTTGTGATAGTATGCAGAACACAGCGAGCAAAAAGATCACGAGGCACTTGATGGCCTATATTGCAGGAATCCATAATTTGAAGAGTAGCATCTGATGTGCTCCAACTAATATTGGAACACAAGCAAATGCTCTCCTGTGGCCTAAGTTCGTAAGGAACGTCAGGGACGAGAAGCAACATTTGGCCTATCAAAGCTCATCTCTCGAGCACTCTATCTCTCCAATCACCACGACTAACTATCTTGATAAACCACAATACTTTTGGTCATAAAACTCTGCCTGGAAGGCCATTTACAAGATTTGATTTGGGGTCAGGGCAGCAACTGGAAATCCAAGCCAGCCCTCATCTGGGGGGGAAGAGGAAAATCCAAGCTTTAAAATCAGCAAAACTAGAAGCGAACATTCAGCCAGTTAGAAGTGGAAAAGCACAAAAAATCAGTTAAGGAAGTAGAATTTGCTAAAAGTAGGGGGTAGAATTAAAACCTTCTGGACTTTGCAGCAACAGCAGTGCAGATGCCACTTTAAGGGTCAGATTTATGCTCCTGCTTTGGAAATCCCACCATGCATGTCCACACTCCAGTGGTGATGCAAATCATGCTGGCAGCTCACGAAAATAAGTAAATTGGGGATTAGCAGAAAACCTGTTTAGTAGAATTTAATGCCCTCGGGAATGAGCTGGGAGACAGGGGGGCCACTGAAATTAGGCTGAAAGGTGCAGGGTGGTATGCCCTTCACCTCCTGACACCCGCTTTTTAAGTCAGGGGCAGGGAAGGTTGAGGTCAGCCTTCCTGTCCTCAGTCAATTATGGCCCTTAAATGGCCAATTATACCCCATATACCCCATATATACCCTGGCGGGAGTGGGGCTGGTGCATGAGGTCATTACTATGAGGTCTTTACGCCACATGGGCATACCACCAGGTGCACCCTAAACCTGCCTGCAAGCTTGCGAGGACTCTACCGATCAGGCAGCCTTTGCTCCACTGAGAGCCCTGCCAGTGGCAACAGCAAGCCTCTCCTGAAAGCCACAGCTCATGCCCTCCATAATCAACCACCAACACCCCTCACCCCGCCCCCTCCCTCATCAGGGGCTGCTTGACAGGCCCCAGCGAGTCCGCCTCACTTACCTCTCCTTCAGGCCAGCAGCACTGCTCCTAGTCCCAGACCTACTGCAAATTCAGCAATGGTCACACTGCCCCATGGCACTGCTGGGACTCACCTCTAATGGGCCAGCAGCACTTGGAGGCGGGATCTTTGCCTCCGAAGGCCTAGGAACCCCAGTAGCAGGCAGGTAAATAGGTGATTGGAATTTAATTCTGTCAGGGCTCCCGGAAATGATGCAGCGGGGTTTTCACCAGCTTTCCAGCCAGTGGGTGAGGCCCCGGCCATTAAATTCAGCCCCGACAGTGCACTTGCACCGCGGGCTTTCACTGTCAGTGTGTGCTTGCTTGGCCAATGCGGCCTTGCAATGCCACTGTGCCCACAGTAACATCACACCCTGATTCCATATAATGCACAGCACTGTCCTCAACTGAACTGACAGAACGAGAGAAAACATTCATTAATTGAAAAATTCAACTGAACCTATTCTGTCGTCAAGTTAGAAGACAAAATAAATTGTTCCATCTTGCAGGACCACAGTGTGTGAAATCAAAGTGATTTCTGCCTAAAATAGATGAGAAATAAAATTACAGTCCACACATTGGTTGGTACTAAAAATGCATCAGTGTTAAATTAACGCCTTAGCCCATTTGACAGAAGGCATGTGGACATCTTGGTAACACTATTACACTGCCGTAATATAGAGGGCTCTATTTCGAGGTTTGCTGTCTGTGACTGATACTGTGAACAGCAAGAAAGTGATTAAAAGGAATGAAAATCACTCACCTTTAAGGTCAGAATTGCTGGGCCCACACTATTGAAAAGGGAACTGGGTCGAAATAAAACAAATAGAATTACAGGGAACATTTTCAAAAGTTAGTCACCTGGAAACAAGGACAGCTAGGTGGCTAAAAAAAGAGATAAAGAACCCAAAACAAACAGACTACTGCAGCAACATAGTTCTAAATTAGCATTTAGAATATCAACACCAACAAGTATTGAGCTTTTTTGTCTTTATTTTTACCTCAATTTTATTTCCACCTCTCCTGAAGCTACTACTGTCAATTTCTTAGGCTACATTCGGGCTTAGTGGGGGGACCAGGTTTTGAACCTTGGAAGTTTGCATCTGATGCTGGGAGTCGGGGATGGGTGGGGGGCATTTCAGTGGTTACTGATAAAGAGTGAGAGGAATATTCCAAGACATTATTGCACGTGATAGCGAAAATCATGCTCTCTTCAAAAAGAGTAGGGTCTGGAAATTCCTGGGGTTGGAAAAGAAGATCTAATTTCAGACTGGGGGGTGGGAGGGGGGATGGGGTGGGTATGAAACCACCATATGGGGCAGAACCCAGTTGTACCAGCTTTCTGGCCATTCTACTGACCCTTTAAATTCTGGGAGAGAAAGCAGGTTCCATCTCTCCACCTCAAATGGGGGTGATTGGGAACGCCTCCACGTTTCCCCAGGGATTCCGTCCTTTACGCCCTCCATAATCTTGCACGGAACTTATGCTCCACGATTCAAGAAGGAAAAGGTAAACAAAAATCTTGTTTTCTCCACTAGGAACGAGAGGTGTGATGAAGAGGATTCTCTCCAGCTTCACCCAGCTTCCTCTCCGTCATCAGATCAGCACTGTGCTAATCCTGACGTTCCAGCGAACGGTTGGGACAGGCACAACTGTACTGTGCGTTGGCACGACACATCTATCCTGGTCAAGCAGAAATAAATTTGGATGCCAAGCAACTTTCCTTTAACATGAAAAAAATGAATTAACGTTCCAAACAACAGATGGTGTGAGCAGCCTCTACCTGTGACGAATATTAGCACGCTGGACAAAAGCAAAAAACTGCGGATGCTGGAAATCCAAAACAGAAACAAAAATACCTGGAAAAACGTGGCAGGTCTGGCAGCGTCTACGGAGAGGAGCACGGTTAACGTTTTGAGTATGAATGACCCTTCAACAGAACTAGGTAAAAATAGAAGAGCGGTGAAATATAAGCTGGTTTAAGGGGGGAGGGGTGGGACAGGTGGAGCTGGATAGAGGGCCAGTGATAGGTGGAGATAATCAAAAGATGTCACAGGCCAAAGGACAAAGAGGTGTTGAAGGTGGTGATATTATCTGAGGAATGTGCTAATTAAGGGTGGAAAGCAGGACGAGCAAGGTACAGATAGCCCTAGTGGGGGTGGGATGGGATGGGATCTCTAAAAGATAGAGATAAAACAATGGATGGAAATACATTTAAAAATAATGGAAGTAGGTGGAAAAAGAAAAGTCTATATAAATTATTGGAAAAAAAGAGGGGGGAATCGGAAAGGGGGTGGAGATGGAGGAGAGAGTTCATGATCTAAAATTGTTGAACTCAATATTCAGTCCAGAAGGCTGTAAAGTGCCTAGTCGGAAGATGAGGTGTCGGAAGATGAGGTGCTGTTCCTCCAGTTTGCGTTGAGCTTCACCGGAACAATGCAGCAGGCCAAGGATGGATGTGTGGGCATGAGAGCAGGCTGGAGTGTTGAAATGGCAAGTGACAGGGAGGTCTGGGTAATGCTTGCGGACAGACCGAAGGTGTTCTGCAAAGCAGTCACCCAGTCTGCATTTGGTCTCTCCAATGTAGAGGAAACCGCATTGGGAGCAGCGAATGCAGTAGACTAAATGGAGGGAAGTGCAAGTGAAATGCTGCTTCACTTGAAAGGAGTGTTTGGGCCCTTGGACGGTGAGGAGAGGGTAAGTAAAGGGGCAGGTGTTAAACCTTCTGCGGTTGCATGGGAAGATGCCGTGGGAGGGGGTTGAGGTGTAGGGGGTGATGGAGGAGTGGACCAGGCTGTCCTGGAGGGAACAATCCCTGTGGAATGCCGCCTGGAGGTGGGGGGGGGGGGGGGGGGGGTGGGGGGCGCGTGGTGAAGGGAAGATGCTGCCAGACCTGCTGAGTTTTTCCAGGTATTTTTGTTTTTGTTTCGCATGTTGGATCTTAATGAGGTTGTTTCTAAAAGTAGTGGGAGAAATTAGCATCGATATACACCCCAATGGGAATATTTGTGCAGCAATTCTTCATCATGGAATAGAAGCAATAGCTAGCTCCCGGTTGTCACTTAGAAATTCCCAGTTGCCATTCATCTGAATCCTACCAGCAGCAATTATATTGCTCAGGGTTACATTCATCCCGCCGACTGAGGAGCTTTTAACTCATTGTTAATCAAAACGATAGGTGGAAGCAAATTGGGTGAAGGACTTGGGGAAGGGCTCACACAGTGACTCGTTATTGACCAAGAGGCATCATAGGCCAGGATTTTTCAGTCGGGGTGCAGGGGCGGACCTGACACACCGGCGGGTAAAATAATGCACGATGACGGTGGGCGTACGTCCCGACATCATCGTGCTGTCTCACGATGTTTCGCTCAGCAGCCGCAGTCAGCTGTGCGCCCGCCGATAACTGATAGGCCTATTAAGGCCATTAGCGATGTAATGAATGTCAAATTTACGCTGCTCGTCCAACCTTACAGTTGACGGGGAAGGGGAAAAGGCCAAGCGGCCTTTGAGCTTTTTAGCAAACCTCATCCACGAGCAGGATGAAGTTTCCTAAAGCATTTACTACTTAAACAAAAAGTTTCTATGAAAAATAAAAACATGTCCCATCTCATGTTTCATTAAATTTTTAATATCTTTAAACATTTTTTTAAAAACCGCCTCAATCTCCCTGAGACAGCTCCGTGCCTCATGGAGATTGAAGCGCTCTTTCGCACAAATGCACAAAAGGGCACTAGCCCCGACCCTCCTTCCCCTCCCGCCACCTCCCCCTCCCATCACCCCACGCCTGCACAGGTAGCGCTGAGTACTACCAGGCGCGCATCATGCTGGGCGGGCCTTAATTGGCCCACCCATGTAAAATGGCAGTGCGGAGCCAATCGCCAGCGACAGTTGGCTCCACAACCACCCCCGCCCGTTCCCTCTGAGCCTGCCCGACATGGGAAAAATTCAGGCCATAATTCTTGCAGCATGTTGGATAAATACAGTTGAAGATGAAATGAAGAAAATAATGTAAGTATCTATGGACAAACAAAACATTAGAACTAATTTTAAGCAAGTAGAAAGATCCCCAGATTCAAATGTAAAACCCACTGCAGTAGAGTTTCTGCTTCTAGCACAATCAGTAACTTGGGCTGGATGCAAATTGCACTTCAAGTTCTGTCAGTTTTCAGAAGCAACGTTATGGCTCAAGTTTTCTCTCAAACTTATTTGTATAATCTCAAACATAAAATATTCCACCAACAATGAATTAGTTGGGAGAAGATGGCATAGTGACAATATCACTGGACTAGTAACCTAGAGACCCAGGTTAATGTTCTGGGGACAAGGGTTCAAATCTCACCAGGGCAGCTGGTGGAATTTAAATTCATTTAATAAAATATGGAATTGAAAGCCAGTGATGGTGATGATGAAACTATCATTGATTATTGTAAAAACTCCTCTGGCTCACTAATGTCCTTTAGGGAAGGAAATCTGCCATCCTTATCCGGTCTGGCCTACATGTGACTCCAGACCCACACAGCAGCAATGTGGTTGAATCTTAGATGCCCTCTGAAATGGCCTAGCAAGCCAGTCAGTTCAAAGGTAATTAGGGATGGGCTACATATGCTGACCTTGCCAGTGAAGCCCACATCCCATGACAGAATGAAGAGAAAATAAAACTAGTGTAATCACGCCACATAATCGCTTCCATTTTCGCTCACATTAAAAGGTATTCCTTGATTTATTTAACAGCAGTAACCTGGCGCAGTTTTATTCATACTGCTGATAATGGGTTGAACCCAAAAAGTAGGCATTTTTAGTAAGAAGATCTAGTCCACCACTCCTAAATAACATGACTTTAAAAATCACTGAATCATTTACTAGATTTATCATTGTACACAAAACGTTTAAAACATGTCTTGGCGCCTAAAAAAACAAGCTTAATTTGAACAGCCTCCTTGACAGTTGCAAGTGGACACAACCAATGGAACTCAATATGGTCATTGTTTCGATCTTGGGGTGAGGCCAGTTTTGTAGGCAGGGCCAGATCCCACAGCAATATTTTTAAACCAGCGTTAAAGATCAAGGAAATTCAATCTACACTCAACAAAATTTTTGCTTAGATCTGATCAATCTTTTATGCTGGCAAACCAATCTCAGGCAAATAGCAGCAACCTTCGGCCAATATGTGTACTCTTTGCCCACATCAGTCCTTAAGTTAACATTTGAAATCGCTATGCATATGGCTTTCATATTTAAATAGCACCCAATTTTCATGGGGCAGAATGCCACTACAAGTTCCAGTCCTCACTGGATTCCGGTCCAACCCGGTGCCCAATTGGAATTTTGAGTCCACTAATGTGCCACAAGCTTGTCATTTGATTCACCTTAATCACAAGCTTTAATCAGGCACCAGTTTCATTTTAACTTGAGGGAGAAGCCTGGAATAAATTGCAGTTGATTTGTGCTCTGTTAATGTTCAAGATATTCAGTTTCAAGGTAATTTGCAAAACCAGCATGTCCATCTCTTCTGTTTTTACTTCCTAAAATTGTGTAGACATCATGTCAGAGACAGCCATGTCCTCCAAACATAAACTTCCAGAATATCATTATTTATAACATAATTCACACTAATTAAAAAGTTTGTATGATAGCAGATGGACACGTTAGGGATAATACACTAATGAAAGAACTCCATCTGCTACAGTAGACACCTTTACACTAGAAGCAAATATGTAAGCAATGGTGCATTGACAATTATCTTAAACTAATGTGAAAAGGTCATTTTTGCCTGTGCATACGAAGAGCATTTTTTGTAGTAATGGGAAATTAGTAATACATCACTTGTACTTTCAAACAAATTTCTGATAACAAGCCTCATGAGAAGAAAAAACAAGCTAAAAATAGTAACGGTGTTAACATTGAAGAAAACAGAAGGCAGTGAAAGACTGGCAAGAAAATTCAACACAATAAAAAGGGACATGATAGAGGTAAGGAAGGAAATTAAATACTGAGAAAATGAATCCAACTAATAGAGCAAAAAGATTAACAGAAACAATCAGCAAATCTACACGTAGATAGGAACATATATATATTGTACAAACATTTTGTATTTCAATTATAGTTGTCATATTTTTGTGTTCTTTTGTAATTATAAATTCCGATGTCCATAATTAAAATGGAAATGCAGATATAAAGTCTACATTCCTTTGCATAATCTAGCCCTAGGTTGCAAATTTTGGCAACTGGCTTCCAAAATTTTCTCAGAATACTTTCTAAAAATTGATTTTATCCAACAATTTTTTCCCCTAGTAACTGATATTTCTAGTGTACAAAGTAAGGATTTAGCGAAAGTCAAAAATGACATATTTCACAATTACATGATTAAATTTGTGCATTGAATTATATGTTGTGTTCTTTAATGCCTTTAGTTTTTATTTGAAGGCCTCTGCTGCTCCAAAAGCCCGGACATGGGGCAGAATTTTTAGCTCAGCGGGTGGGCGGGCACCCAACCTGCTCGAGCGTAAAATGACGTGCGTTGAAATCAGGCGAGCGTCCCGACATCAACGCGCAGCCACGCGGTATTTCATTCAGCAGGTGCGTGCTGGAGTTGGCAGCGCGCCCGCCGACAATTAAAAGGCCTGTTCAGGCCATTAAAGGATCAGTTAAACAGAACTTTTGGCTGCCAATCCAACCTTACATTTGGCGGGCAGGCGAAAAGGTCAAGCGGCCTTTGCATTTCTTAGGAAACCTCATCCACGGGCTTGATGAGGTTTCCTAAAGCAAATAAAAATAAAATTCAAAAATTTAAATTTAATTAATAACATGTCCCTGCATGATTTATATCATTTTTGAACATTTTTAATTTCTTTATTTTTTTTAAAAGTTCTTCAACTCCCTGAGGCATGGAGCTTATGAGGCATGCACATGCACGAAGGTCGCACTTGCCCCGCTCGCACTCCCCCCACCCCCACCCCCACCCCCTCCCTCCAGCACAGGCAGCGCTGAAGGCCTGCCAGCGTGAAATCTCCTTCTGGCCCTGATCGCAGGCAGCGGCCGGCTTCCTGACCACCCCCGCCGAGCCCACACGACAAGGGTGAAATTCTGCCCGTGGAGTTGATGGGCCTGAATTTCCACGGAGTTGTCAGTGGCAAATAGGCAGAGTTCCTGGAAAAAATGCAAGAGACTGAAGAAACGCCAACTTCAGCCCACATTGCCATTGCTACCGGGTTTCCATCCATCTTCCAGCATAATGACAGGAGATTGGAAAAACCCCTGCAGACCTACAAGGTCAATATTTTTGCTCAGAGCTGTGAACTGAATTTTTATTGTGCAGTTTAAGTATCTGCAGTTCACCTAATTTTATAGAATGCAACGCTTTAGTTCAATTAGCTAAACTAAAGAACCTTTTTCTCTTTGGCTTCAAAAGGTTTTCAAAATTATTTCAAGTAAGGCTAAAGGCCAAATTTCAAAGCCAAGTATGGTTTAAAAAGAAAACAGAGAAGTCTTGTGTTTCTGGGTGAGAGAGGGAACAAGAGAGAAAAAGTGACAGTGATTGCATACCTATTGTAACCTTTACTTTGTGTTTTACAAACATTGAGAAATGAAAGAGAGGGTGGTGTCAAAGAGAGAGGACAGGAGTGATTGGGGTGGACCAGAAGCAAATGCATGAGATAGGATTTTTCTTTGTGTAATGTTACTTCAATTGTCAAAAAAAAAATACAGTTAAAAGCCAGCTAATTACCCCACTTATGTTTTATTGACAGTAATGATTAATGTTAATGGATTATGCTTGTGAGACAAAGATGCTAATTTCAAACACCTAGAAAACACAAATTGAAAGGCAGGCAGTTTTTTTTCTCATTCTAACTTAAGAGTTCATTTTGAGTTTTGAAAGCAAATTATCTTCAAGGGAAGAAAATAGGAAAGGAAGCTTAGAATGGAGCGGAGGGTGGTCGGATGGTGGTGGGGGGGTGGTTAGTGGGGGGAATGAAACTGATTGAAGTTGAGGAGGATCTTCGCTTTAACAACAAAATTGTTATCTATTATTGGCGCCTCAAACTGGACAATGGACAGCATTACCTGTAGTCATCAAGGTCAGTGTCATACCTGTCACTGGTTCCTTGCAGGCTGCAACAAGTGACATTGACTGTATCTCACAGGTCAGATTACAATGGTGTATTAGGGAAACCACCAAGGGTCTCTACTTTAGGAGGAACACTTATTCTATTGATGGAGAGAAGCAGGATGAGATAGCATGAGGTTTCAACTGCCTGGCAGATTCCCTGTGGTGCAAGGTGCCATTGACTGCATGCTCATTGTCTTGTGTGCTCCGCATCAGTTTGCTGGAATATTTATCAATCACAAGGGATTCCATTCACTCAATGTACAAATGGTTTAGGATGACAGGCAGCACATCCTGAGGGTCTTTGCCCATTATCCTGGCAGCAGTCATAACTCTATCAATCCATGTCAGTCCTCTGTACCACCTTTATTAGAACCAGCTCTCTAAGCTGGCTATTGGGCAGCAAGGACCTTCCCTTCCGTGCATGACTCATGATTCCAGTTAGGAACCTGTGCAATGCCTACAACGAGCATGAAAGTGCCAAAAAAAATTTCATCAAGCAAACAAGTGGGATACTCAGGCAATGCTTCCACTGCCTGGACCATTCTGGAGAAGCTTTGCAGTAAACCCTAGAGTGCACTTTCAAAATTAAAGAAAATGGTCATGTCACCTACCCATTGTTAGTGAGCAGCATCTTAGCTGTTACATCCTTCTCTTCAACATAAGCATACCAATCATGTGAGAATGATTGATGGAACAATAAGATGGGTTCTTTATTGGAAGAAAAGACTACATACAGTTAGAACTAACTGAGGAACTAAATATAGTACATCTGATATCTACAGCTGCTGCATGTAGACCAAGTACAAGTCACAGGATTAATACATCACATCTTGTGGAGGTGGTTGCGACTGACAGCAGATAAAGATACACTCCCTTAAAGATAAATGTACTTCATATGCCAACATCCCCCTTTTTGCTAAACTAAAGGTTTACATTTAAAGAATAAAACTATTTGCTTGGCAGTAAAAAAAAACAAAAATAAAACAGGGGAGAGCTTTTAGCTTATCGAGAGGGTGCGCGTCTGACCCGACCGAGGGTAAAATGACGTGCGACGATGTTGGGCGAGCATCCTGACGACATCACACTCTCATGCCATATTTTGGTTGGTGGGCATGTGCCAGAGTCGGCAGTGCGCCCACCAACAATTTAAAGGCCTATTAAGGCCATTAAAAAGGTAATTGAAAGAAATTTTTCACTGCCCATCCAACCTTACAGTTGGCGGGCAGACACAAAGGCCAAGCGGCCTTTGCATTTTTTAGGAAACCTCATCCATGGGCAGGATGAGGTTTCCAGCAGCAAATAAAAATAAAAGAAAAATGCTTCAATTCCATTTATAACATAGCCCGGCTCGTGTGACAGAGTCACATGAGGGGACATGTTTTATAACATTTTTAAAATCTTTATTGTTGATGTTTTAAACTGTTCTTCTCCCTGAGGCAGCTCTGTACCTCAGGGAGCCTTTCCAGCGCGCACCTGTGCACATGCACAAAGTTCACGCTCGCCCTCCTCCAGCCCTAGACAGGCAGCGCTGAGCCCTGCCGCTCCCATTTCACTGGGCGGGCCTTAACTGCCCAACCAGCATGAAATAGTGGTCTGGCCCCGATCGCGAGCGGTGATTGGCTTCTCAACCGCCCCCGCCCACCCTGCCCATGCTGAGTCCACCCGACGAGGGAAAATTCCTCCCCATGATGACTGAATAAACCATGATACAAAAGCAAGAAATTTACAAGTCTCTGAAATATATCAGCAGCTTGCTTATCCATCCAGACTTAGTTGTGATCATCTTTTCTCAAGGCTGCTGTACGTTTTCAGAATGCTGGTTAGGAATGCTCTGTTGGTGTTGCATCTTCGGCCGTGTTCAGTTCGCAATAGGATTGCTCGGTGTTTCTGGTTGTGGTACTGTTCTGATTTGGCATCTATTTCATCACACTGTCATGTCATTTGATGTTAGTACTTGATACAATCTTGGTTTTGGGCATATCCTCACAATTTCTGCTGGATTCCAACTGCCATCATTTGAGTGCTGTACTCAAACTTTCTGTTCTATGTTCATGTTGGGTAATTTGTTACCTGCATGGCGGTCATCTGTATCTTTCATCCTTCCCCATTTTTCAATTACTGCAACACGTATTCTGAGAGTATTGATGAGTCGTGACTGGGGAGAGTTGGCTGCACTTGTCTGCCAAATAGTGATTCTACATTGGTTCTGCAGTAGGATGAAGTGTGCATGGTCGGAATGAGTATATAGTCAGTTTCAACTGTACCATGTAGCTTGTGGCTGATAATTTGCATTGCAGAGTTAGGTGATCTTCTCAGTGTAAGCGCAGTATTTACAAAGGCAATCCTTGTGATCTTAATCATACCATTGATGGTGACCAAGAACAGGTTCTTGCACACCAGTCGGCCTGCGTTCACTAGACCTGTGGTGTCCACAATATGATATCTGGGGTGTCCAGAGCAAGTTGTTGTAGCCACACTTGAGTGTAATGGATCCCAGGGATAGAATCTCTGAGCTATTGTGCGCAGTGAGTTTGAAATTGGTTAGCTGAACCAGCACTTGCCACTTTTGTAGGTACATACATTTCAGTGTACAACATGGAAAGATGTTTGCACCTGCACCAGTATTCAGTTTTGCAGATACGTTATGCTGACCCTGCTTCTGTGGGCATATAATCGGAATGGTGGTCAAGGCTTCTGTTGGTACCACGGTGCCAATACATTCTTTGGTGTTCACCGTGTTGAATGTTTGCTCAGCTCTTGTGTCAATGTGCTGATCATTCTCATCATCTGGCTGGGCATTTTGTAGATCTTGTGTTGACACTGTTTGGAACGTGCTGGTTATGGCTTCTCATGATCTCAAACCACTTGTTTTGGCCTTTGCTTTCTGCATTGGTGCTTCCAGTGTCCTGTAGTGCTACGTGCCTTGCATATAGCATTAAAAGCTGAGCAATTTCTAGCTGCATGTATGAGGACCCATCACCTGCATTGCTTACTTGTCTTGCCTGAGTTAATAGTGGACAAGTACTCATAGTCTGTAGGCTCTGTCTACCGAGTAGTGTAGTGGCTTCATACGTGCATCTGCTTTGTAGTAGTGCTTCCATGGGTAACCTTTCGGTTAGTGCAAGTGGTCTTTTTGGAACACTTCCATGGGCAGATGCTATCTCCAGCATGATTATTCTGTCGGCCAGCTCCTCTGCCATGAAGTCACAATTATGCCCCTTGTCCCTGCATCTATTTATGAATTGATCAATGGTCTCTGTCGGTTGTTGCCTAGACTTGAATTCTAGATGGTGTATTCAGAAGTTGGGCTTCACTTGTAATTAATGTTCGAGTGTTGACCATATTTTATCTGGATTTTTAGGATGGTTGTCGTGTGCAGTCTGTCCTTCATTACCTATAGTAATTTTAATTTTAATATCTAGTTCATCTGGTTTGGAAATATTGAGGGCTAGAAAACAGCTTTACACGTTGCTGTAATAACAAGCTCAGGTAGGGTTATCTTGTGGCTTTTTGCAGGATAGTTAGGACATTATCCCACTTTTCTAAATTTAATGTAGTTTGGAGTTGCAGTACTGTAAGTAGCCACTGCCTTAGCTGGTCATAGATTGCTCTTTGAATGCAATGGTGGTGGTGTTAAGCTCTTTCTTCTTTTCCTGGGCCAGGATTTTCCGTTTGGGTGGGGGAAGGGGGCAGTGTTGGGGGGGGGGGAGGGGGCGCAGGAGCTGGCGTGGACCAATTAAGGCCTGCCCAGCGTAGTTCGCGACTCTTGTGGATAACGGGAGTGTGTGTGCGGCGGTGGGCATGCACAGACCACAGGGCCCGATGGCGACCCAGCAGTCTGTTTAAAGGAAGGTCTAGCAGCCTTCTGTAGGCTGCTCACAATGGCCAGTTCTAGGCCGCACCAGAGGGGTCCGGGTGTGCAGGCCAGGCTGCAGGGTAGACCAGAGGAGCAGGCCATGCTGCAGGGTAGGCCAGAGCAGCAGGCCAGGCTGCAGGGTAGGGCAGAGGAGCAGGCCATGCTGCAGGGTAGGCCAGAGGAGCAGGCCAGGCTGCAGGGTGGGCCAGAGGAGCAGGCCAGGCTGCAGGGTAGGCCAGAGGAGCAGGCCAGGCTGCAGGGTAGGGCAGAGGAGCAGGCCAGGCTGCAGGGTAGGCCACAGCAGCAGGCCAGGCTGCAAGGTAGGCCACAGCAGCAGGCCAGGCTGCAGGGTAGGCCAGAGGAGCAGGCCAGGCTGCAGTGTAGGCCAGAGGAGCAGGCCAGGCTGCAGGGTAGGCCACAGCAGCAGGCCAGGCTGCAGGGTAGGCCACAGCAGCAGGCCAGGCTGCAGGGTAGGCCACAGCAGCAGGCCAGGCTGCAGGGTAGGCCAGAGGAGCAGGCCAGGCTGCAGTGTAGGCCAGAGGAGCAGGCCAGGCTGCAGGGTAGGCCAGAGGAGCAGGCCAGGCTGCAGGGTAGGCCAGAGGAGCAGGCCAGGCTGCAGGGTAGGCCAGAGGAGCAGGCCAGGCTGCAGGGTAGGCCAGAGGAGCAGGCCAGGCTGCAGGGTAGGCCACAGCAGCAGGCCAGGCTGCAGGGTAGGGCAAAGGAGCAGCCATGCTGGTGTAGGCCAGCAGGGGGGGCCAAAGCGCCCCTCGTTTTTCTGATGAATGCCTTGCTGCCCTCCTCAAGGAGGTGGCAGCACAGCAGGAGGTGTTGGTCCCCCAGGATGGGAGGAGGTGGCCTCCCCACATGACCAAACGTGCCTGGGAGGAGGTGGCGGAGGTGGTGAGCCCCAGTGATGTGGTGCAACGCACCTGGATCCAGTGCCACAAGCACTTCAATGATTTGTTGCAGTCTGGCAGGGTGAGTGCCATCTTGGCATTGGGCATTTAACCCAGTAGGTAGCCTTACCCTCTGAGGCCCCCCACCCTCCCAAGTCTTAATGTTGTGACTGCATTGAATCATTTAGGGCAATTTTCCTTTGCTGTGTGGCCAAACAGATAGTGCCCACACTGAGGTCAGCCTGAGTGGGTCATGAGGACATGAGCTCTCCCCCGCACCATATGTTGTTCTTAGTAGCACATGACTAGTCTGGGGGCAACCTGCAGGAGATACAGCAAGGCACATACTCAGAACTCCAGCACATGTCCTATTCAGGGCGATGAGAAGGTAGGAGGGGAGTCTCAAGGTGTCTTGGCTAAGAACCATCTGCTGCCCTCATTAGGCACACCATTCATTTTTCACTGGTGCTTTTGTGTTGGCCTGAGATTAGGTCCTTATGATTTATTTTTGATTGTTCACAATAGTGTTTAATAATTGTGAGAATTTCTGGGTCACACATTAAATGCCAGATGTGTGACCATGGCTGAGGGTGGCTCATTTCTTCTCCATGTGTATGTTTAAGAAAAGTGTCATGAGTGTTTGTTTGGACATTCAGCTTTATATACAAGGCCCTTAGTTCCTGCTGATGATCTGGCAGATTTTGCACTGAGGTGTCCAGTATTGAGGCAGCAGCCCAGGCTCGTCCTGGTGATCCAGCTGTGCTGTGCTAGCTGAAGGTTCATTGGAAAAGCATCCCGGGTGTCCCTGCCTCCCTGGAGTAGTCCCGGGTCAGCGTCTACCTCCTCAGCATTTCCCTGTGTGTGCTCATCCTCGGACTCACTGCTGGACTCATTGTGTGCAGCCACAGCCACTGTGTCTACATCTTCATCGTTAACTGCATCCCCCTTTCCAGCGCAAGATTGTGGAGAGCGAGGCATGCAACCACCATCACCGACACACGATCTGGGGGGTACAGGAGTGTGCCCCCTGAGCAGTCCAGGCATCAGAAGTGCATCTTGAGAAGACCGATGGCTCTCTACAGCCCTTATGGAGGTGTGGCTCCTGTTGTACCGCTGCTCAGCTTCTGTTCTTGGACGGCAGAGAGGCGTCATGAGTCACCTTCTGAGGGGATCACCCTTATCACCCAGCAGCCATCCGTCCAGCCGGGCTGGAGCACTGAAGATCCCCAGCACCTGGGAGTGTCTGAGGATGTAGGCATTGTGGAGCTTCCTGGGTACCTTGTGCAGACTTGTAGAATCAGCATCCTGTGATCACACACTATCTGCACATTCATGGAGTGGAAGCCCTTCCTGTTGACGAAGGCACTGGGCCCACTCACTGGTGCCTTGATGGCCACATGTGTACAGTCTATAGCACCCTGAACACGGGGGAAGCCAGCAATGGCTACGAAGCCTCTAGCTCACTGTGTCTGGCTTGCCTGGTCCCAACAGAAGTGGATAAAGGTCAATGCACGCCTGAACAGAGTGTCTGTGACTTGCTTGACACAAGTGTGTACAGCTGATTGGGAGACACCACAAAGATCACCCACCGAGCCCTGTAATGAGCCAGTGGCATAGAAGTTGAGGGCAGCTGTGACCTTCAGAGCCGCTGGCATGGGGTGTCCACCTACACAGTTAGGGGAGATCTCAGGCCCAGTCATCTGACGATATAGTTGACTGTCTTCATTGAGAGACGGAGCCTCCATCGGCACTGCACTTCAGACGTATTGAGGTAACTGTTTCGCCGCCTGTATACCCTGGCAGCAGGATAGTGGCATCTTTTACGCCCCCTTCCTACCTTTTGGCCCTGCACCCCTTGTGCCTCACCTCCCAAAGGTGGCTCCCCTGGAGGCTGAATGGCCTCCTCCTGGCCTCCTCCTCCTTCTAGCCCTCCCTTCCTCCTCAGAGGAGCTGCCTCCAGTGGACAGGTCAGATCCCATACCCAGGCCAAGGGAAGGCTTCCTGAAACCTGCAGGCCCGGAAAAGAGTCCTCAATGCAGAGTGCAGACCTGAAGGTTAAAAGTCCAGAAAAAGCTGCTGGGATGCATTCTGAAGTCCTGCAGGTCACACAGGCAAATTTAAAATACTTCTCCAATAAATACACCACAAAGCAGATTCATGACCTCACTGAACCCTCTTACCCCACCCGTGGATGAGGTTAATAGAAAAGTCTCTTACCCACCTGCCCTTTGCGCCCGTGCGCCAGCCCGAAGATCACACGGGCGCTGAAAAATCAGCGTCAATTGAAGGCTTAAGGGCCTTAAGTGGCCCATTAATTAATAGCGGGTGCCCGTCGGAATTCATCGCGCTCCCACCCAGTGAATGGAACGCGGTGATGTCGGGACGCTCGCCCAACGTCACCGTGCGTCATTTTACACGCGGACGTGCAGGGCCCACACCCCCCACAGGTCAAACGGAAAATTCTGCCCCTGAGCTTACTGAAGCTCCACCCACAAAACAGCGATTTTAGGCACGAATAGGAACTGCAGCCTTCAAAAGTAAAATAAAACAGTGAAAAAAGCTTTTTTTTTACAGGCTTCTTCTGGCTCTTAGGAGCTGCTCCTGGATGGATTCTTCTTCCCAACCCAGTATGCAGTATTTTAACTTCCCCAGATCTCCAGCTGGAACATCAGGCAGCAGTAATGCAGTCTCTCCTGTCTCTAAGCTTCTCTTAAGGTTACGCTTTCCACAGTCAATTATTTAATTTCTATTCCTGCTTAAACCTCATAGCAGGTAGACTTATACTAATGAAACTCTCCCAAATTCAAACAAGGACTTGGTCCTCCTGGCTGGAGTGAGGGGGCAATCTCAAAATTAAGATGTAGTGTGTAGGATTCATACAGTGCTGCAGAATTACTTACATAGTGAATATTTTACAGTTGTTTTATTTCTACGCCAATTGTTCTTCTGCTGCATGTGAAGGGTTGAAGCTGTGTACTTTAGTCAAATCTCCAAAAAAACCATGCTGCAACCATGTTACATTCTTCTCTTTGACATAAACATACCAATCACATGGCAAGAGTTGGTGAAACAATAATGTGTGTTCTTTATTTGAAGATAAGGCTATATACATATAGAGTTAACTAGGAGGCCAAGCATAGTATATTTGATCTCTCCTGCTGCTGCTTGTAGACTTACTACAAGTCATGGGACAGATGCATAGCATCTTGGCGAGGTGAAAGTGATTGACAGCATTTTAAGATACATACCCTTAAAGGCGTATGTACCTCATATTACAACACTAGCCACCCAATTTTCTACCACTTCCTGCCCTGTGGAACTTAAATCAGGCCAGGCTATTCAATTCCTAACAGAAACCTCCTGAAAGTTAAAATCCAGACCTGAGAATCATTTTCTTCTAGCTAATTAACACTAATTAGGTGAGCAGCAGACAGGTAGCTCTATGTTATATAACCACAATATCTAGCAGAATGATGGTATGCATCTCAAGATCGCTATAATTCATCAGTTATTCCTTAGGACAGCTCAAATAAGTGATCCAAAAAAAAAATCTTGGTTGTTTACTCCTACAATTGAAATCAAGGTATCAGGGAAACCTAAGATGCACACAAGAAATATATGCCTGTGAAAAGGATAGCATTGACTCCAATGCTCTAGTAGAGATTCATTTAAACTGAGAGTATAATGGGACAAGGAAGTAGTCATAAACTAAAGAGAGGTATTTGGAGTGGGAGAGAGCATAATTCAGAAACAGAACACAGTGTAGAAAGAAAGCGCAAAATGAAAAATGTACAATAAACTCTGAGCCAGCCAGCAGAAAGAGTAGAAAGAATAGCTGAAAATAGGGCAGTGATCAAGCAGCCCACACTGAATTTTTTCCACTGGGATTTGTAAGTAAAGGTATAATTTTTTTAAACATGTTAAAGGGCTTACATTCAATAATATACTTTGTGCAATAATAATAAATAATGCATTGATGTAAATTGGACTCCAAGGACTTTCCTTCCATTTATTGCCAATTTTGTGGCAGATTTTGGGAAAACAATGGAGAAAAAGGAGGCAGAAAGGCCAAATGTTCAAAGCCCCTTAGCAACATTGCATTTTTCCTCATGGCAGCCACAAGAACTGTCACAATTGAACTTGCATGCAAATCAAATTTATGTTAAAATTGCTTCCTTTGCTGTCCATGAACTACCTCAAAAAAACTCTATTAAAGTGACACTACTGATTGATAGGTAGTGGTTGACATGCAATAGTATATTAGGATAAGGTACTTAATAAAATTTTGTAGCTAAAGATTCATTTTTGGGTGACATTCCTGCATTACTGTGAATTATTTTTTTTAACAATTACCTGAGAAGCACAGGACACAATTCCATTTCTGTTAGGCAATCCCTGTACTTTGAAGGGATGGATGAGGATAGTGAGGAAGGGCTATGAGGTCAGCAGGTAGCCTAAAGCCTACTTCAGAGAGAAGTTGTTGACTAGTACCCATTGCCAAAAGTTAATAAAGGAACTTTAAGGAGGAGATAGACAGATTTTTAATTAGCAACGGTTTGAAAGGTTATGGGGAGAGGGCGGGAATTTGGAGTTGAGGCCAAAATGAGATGAGCCATGATCGTAATGAATGGCGAGGCAGGCTCGAGGGGCTGAATTGCCTACTCCTGCTCCTAGTTCTTATGATCTTATGTTTAGCTCTAAGTAAGACTTATGAGAGTTCATGACACAAGGCATTATTAATGCACAAATCAGCCAATAAATTCAGGGGAGGAAGAGATATCGTGTGAGCAGCAAATCTTCAGAATATAATGGTTGATTTACTGGCTCGCACAAATGACTCATCCTCAATGTCCCTGTTATTTTTTTTTTAAACTTGCTTGACTTGAACATTAATTGGCCACACATTAAACTTGCCACAGATAGTTAGGGCTCATATTTAATAACCCAGCTACATTTTTAGCAGCATAATAATTAATGCAATGCCAATCAACCTCTCTATCCCAGAAAGGGAACTACTGAACTGTGGAATCTCATTCCTGAATATTGTAAATTATTTATAGTGATTTTTAAAATTTAAACTTTAAATATTTTTTCTAGCTTTTGTGGCTCTTTTTTTTCTCTCAGTCCAAATTGTTCCTTCCCTATTTCTCTTTCTGTGCCTGATTTGTCTCTTTATTCCCCCTCCTTCTGTCATTTCTCTGTCTATTTCTTTCTCAATCGTTAAATCTCATTGGTTAAGGAGATGGAGTGCTGGTCCCATCATTCACTAAGGTCACCAGTGTCAAAATGCATTCACTGCAGATTGTTCTTCCAACAAGTTATAGCACAAATTATATTTGAGCTGAAAAGCATAGGAAAAACTAATGTAATATGCCACTAAACCACAAGATTTGGCCCATTAGGTTCAGCCATCATGGTCTTGATTTGGCAAATACACCTACTCCAACATTTTGCTGGCCCTCGCCTTGCTCCAAATCATTTCTGAAATGTCCCATCATTGATTAAAACCATCACAAGGCAAACAAATCTGTGAGCCTTCCTACTGTTCTTTTCATCACTCAGCCACACCTTGGTGCCTACAACCGTTCCAGCCTCTATCTATTTGTCCAAGGCTGGGGTTTCTGAGATGGCTGACCAATGCTTTTCAGGAGAATCCCAGAAGAGAATGAGGTGGAAGTTCCACACCATAGGTTGTGGTCTGATTTCCCCTTTCACAAGAAGATAAAGGGTGGGAAGGCAATCTGCTTGTAATCATAGGAAATACAACGTAGGTCAAAAAGCATTTCTTTTTGGGGCAATGACAGGTGTAGGAACGAGGATAATATATATTATCAGCCCACTTCATTGGCACCGCATCCAGCAACTTAAACATTCACCACCGGCCCACAGTGGCAGCCAAGTATGTACCATTTACAAGATGTACTGCAGCAACTCGCCAACTCTCCTTCAACAGCACTTTCCAAACTTGCAAACTTTACCACCTAGGACAAGGGCAGCAGATGCATGGGAACACCACCAGCTGCAAGTTCCCCTCCATGCCCCACAGCTGACTTGGAATTAGATCGCTGTTCCTTCACTGTCACTAAGTCAAAAACCTGGAGCTCACTACCGAACAGCACTGCAAGCATACTAAAGAAGAATAGTAAAGGGAGGACAAGGCAACCATGACTGACAAGGGAAGTCAGGGACAGCATAAAAACTAAAGAGAAAGCATACAATGCGGCGAAGAGCAGTGGGAAACCAGGGGATTGGGAAACCTACAAAGACCAACAGAGGACAACTAAAAAAGAAATGAGGGAGAAGATTAAATATGAGGGTAAACTAGCCAGTAGTATAAAAGAAGATTGCAAGAGTTTTTTTTAGATATATAAAGGGTAAGAGAGAGGCAAAAGTGGACATTGGGCCGCTGGAAAATGACACTGGAGAAGTAGTAGTGGGGAACAAAGAAATGGCGGAGGAATTGAATAGGTACTTTGCGTCAGTCTTCACGGTGGAAGACACGAGTAACATCCCCAAAGTTCAAGAGAGTCGGGGGCGCAAAGGTGAGTATGGTGGCCATTGCCAAGGAGAAGGTGCTAGGAAAACTGAAAGGTCTGAAGGTGGATAAATCAAAGAACAAAGAAAAGTACAGCACAGGAACAGGCCCTTCGGCCTCCAAGCCTGCACCGATCATATTGCCTGTCAAACTAAAACATTTTGCACTTCCGGGATCCGTATCCCTCTATTCCCATCCTATTCATATATTTGTCAAGCTGCCTCTGAAACACCACTATCGTACCTGCTTCCACCACCTCCTCTGGCAGCGAATTCCAGACACTCATTACCCTCTGCATAAAAAACTTGCCCCGAACATCTCCTTTATAGTTTTCTCCTCTCACCTTAAATCTATGTCCCCCAGTAATTGACTCTTCCACCCTGGGAAAAAGCTTCTGACCAACTACTCTGTCCATGCCAGTCATAATTTTGTAAACTTCTATCAAGTCGCCCCTCAATCTCCGTCGCTTTAGTGAGAACAATCCGAGTTTCTCCAATCTCTCCTCATAGCTAATAACCTCCAGACAAGGCAGCATCCTGGTAAACCTCCTCTGCACCCTCTCCAATGCCTCCATATCCTTCTGGTAATGTGGTGACCAGAATTGCACGCAATATTCCAAGTGTGGCCTAACCAAGGTTCTATACAGCTGCAGCATGACTTCCCAGCTTTTATACTCAATACCCCTGCCAATGAAGGCAAGCATGCCATATGCCTTCCTGACTACCTTATCCACCTGCATTGCCACTTTCAGTCACCTGTGGACCTGTACACCCAGATCCCTCTGCCTGTCGATGCACTTAAGGGCTCTACCATTTACTGTATAATCCTACCTGTATTAGACCTTCCAAATGCATTACCTCTCATTTGTCCAGATTAAACTCTATCTGCCATTTCTCCACCCAAGTCTCCACCCGATCTATATCCCGTTGTATCCTTTGACAATCCTCTTCACTATCTGCAACTCCTCCAACCTTAGTTGCAAGCTTACTAATTAGCCCAGTTACATTTTCCTCCAAATCATTTATGTATACCACAAACAACAAAGGTCCCAGCCCTGATCCCTGAGGAACTCCACTAGTCACAGCTCTAAATTACCTGGACCAGATGGATTACACCCCAGAGTTCTGAAGGAGACAGCTGAAGAGATAGTGAAGGCATTAGTGGTGATCTTTCAGGAATCACTGGAGTCAGGGAGGGTCCCAGAGGACTGGAAAATCGCTAATGTAATCCTTCTGTTTAAGAAGGGAGTGAGGCAAAAGACAGGAAATTACAGGCCTGATTACCCTGACCTCGGTCGTTGGTAAGATTTTAGGGTCCATTATTAAGGATGAGATTTCAGAATACTTGGAAGTGCATGGTAAAATCGGGCAAAGTCAGCATGGTTTCATCAAGGAGAGGTCATGCCTGACAAATCTGTTAGAATTCTTTGAGGAGGTAACAAGTAGGTTAGACAAAGGAGAGCCAATGGATGTTATCTACATGGACTTCCATAAGGCCTTTGACAAGGTGCCGCATAGGAGGCTGCTCAGTAAGATAAGAGCCCATGGTGTTAGAGGCAAAGCACTAGCATGGATAGAAGATTGGCTGTCTGGCAGGAAGCAGAGAGTGGGGATAAGGGGGTCCTTCTCAGGATGGTGGCCGGTGACTAGTGGAGTTCCTCAGGGGTCAGTGTTGGAACCACAACTTTTCACTTTATACATTAATGATCTAGATGAAGGAACTGAAGGCATCCTGGCTAAGTTTGCAGATGATACAAAGATAGTTGGAGGGACAGGTAGTATTGAGGAGGCGGGGAGGCTGCAGAAGAATGTGGACAGGTTAGGCAAATGGGCAAAGAAGTGGCAGATGGAATACAACGTGAGGAAGTGTGAAGTCATGCACTTTGGTAGGAAGTATAAAGGCATAGGTTGTTTTCTATACGAGGAGAGAATTCAGAAATCTGGAGTGCAAAGGGACTTGGGAGTCCTAGTCCAGAATTCTCTTAAGGTTAACTTGTAGGTTGAGTCGGTAGTTAGGAAGGCAAATGCAATGTTGTCATTTATTTCAAGAGGACTAGAATATAAAAGCAGGGATGTGCTGGTGAGGCTTTATAAGGCTCTGGTCAGACCACATTTAGAATATTATGAGCAATTTTGGGCCCCGTATCTCAGGAAGGATGTGCTGGCCCTGGAGAGGGTCAAGAGGAGGTTCACGAGAATGATCCCAGGAATGAAAGGCTTAACATATGAGGAACGTTTGAGGACTCTGGGTCTATACTCGATGGAGTTTAGAAGAATGAGGGGGGGTCTGATTGAAACTTACAGAATACTGAAAGGCCTGGATAGAGTGGACATGGCGAAGATGTTTCCATTAGTAGGAGAGACTAGGACCCGAGGGCACAGCCTCAGAGTAAAGGGACGATCTTTTAGAACAGAGATGAGGAGAAACTTCTTTAGCCAGAGAGTGGTAAATCTATGGAATTCATTGCCACACAAGGCTGTGGAGGCCAGGTCATTGAGTGTATTTAAGACCGAGATAGATAGGTTCTTGATTGGTAAGGGGATCAAAGGTTACGGGGAGAAAGCAGGAGAATGGGGTTGAGAAACTTATCAGCCATGATTGAATGGTGGAACAGACTTGATGGGCCGAATGGCCTAATTTCTGCTCCTATGTCTTATGGTCTTATGCGAGTATACCTATACCATATGGATTTCAGCAGTTCAAGAAGGAGGCTCACCATCACGTTCTCAAGCAAAATTAGGGATGGGTAATAAATTGTGGCCTTGTCAGCAATGATCACATCCCATGAAAGAATTTTTAAAAATCACAAGAGGCTTACACTGTGCCCCTACATGTACATGTGTGGCTCCTGAACCATTTGCTGAAAAAGGAAGGGAATATGAAAGGTATTTTAGTATCTCCCGTGCATTGGTGGTAAATTGCAGATAATGGTCAATGGATTGAAGGGAAGATGACTGGGAGCAGGAAACATGTTTAATACAGTGCACTGTTACAAGGTATATCTGCTTCCTACTAAACATCTGGCAACATTGAATAACCATGCATGGGTTTGTGGAGGTCACATTCACCGCCAAGACCACAATCACCCATGGGGCCTGACTCATAACCTTTTTGGCCCTCTTTCACTCAAGCCCAAGAGGAAGGGGCTCTTTGCTGGATATCAGGCAATATTTCAAATGAAGAGTCATTAGATTAGGATTCAATAAAGAACCAAGGACCTCAGACAGTGCAGTAAGCCAAATTGTTTTAGATACAGAAAAGCTGCCTTTGCCCTTTCAGCTTCTTTTGCCAACCCCCTACCAACCCTGAGGTGGGCTCTCAATAGAGAGTAGAAATAGCAACAGGAGTCTGTCCTAAATATTTAATTAGAGCTCACTAAGAAAAATTCAACTGGGTCAATCTGAGGTCAGACTGGTGAGCAGAAGTGCATTCTGATAGGAGAACGCACCGAAGAGGAAAACTTTCTCCTAAATATTTTGGTGGCACAGCTCTATCATCATCCTTGTTTTGCAGAGTTTTATAATGAGCCATTTTTCCCCTTGTCAACACTCTGAGGTCATTAAACTGTTTGCTTTTGTGGATAACTTCTCTCCAAAAAAAATCCACTTTCAGTAAACGCATTTTTTAGCCATGGTTTGCCTTTTCCTACAAAAAATTCTTTCACTACAATATCAAGTTTATGCTGCCTGAAATGGCACTTGCATCTTAGTAGAGTTTATTTTGCTGCATTGTTCCAGTGAAGCCCAACGCAAACTGGAGGAACAACACCTCATTTTCCGACTAGGTACTTTACAGCCTTCCGGACTGAATATTGAATTCAACAACTTTAGGTCTTGAGTTCCCTCCTCCATCCCCACCCCCTTTCTGTTTCCCCCTTCCTTTTGTTTTTTCCAATAAATTATATAGATTTTTCTTTTCCCACCTATTTCCATTATTTTTAAATATTTTTAAATCTTTTATGTTCCCCCCACCCCCACTAGAGCTATACCTTGGGTGCCCTACCATCCATTCTTAATTAGCACATTCGTTTAGATAATATCACCAACTTTAACACCTATGTGTTCTTTTGTTCTGTTGTTTGTGACATCTTTTGATGATCTGCTTCTATTACTGCTTGTTTGTCCCTACAACGACACCAACCCCCTCCACTTCTCTCTCTTTCCCCCACCCAAACCGCCCCCCCACAACCCAAACCCCCCCCCCCCCCACCCCCACACACCTTAAACCAGCTTATATTTCACCCCTTTCTTGGACTCACTCAAGTTCTGTCGAAGGGTCATGAGGACTCGAAACGTCAACTCTTTTCTTCTCCGCCGATGCTGCCAGACCTGCTGAGTTTTTCCAGGTAATTCTGTTTTTGTTTTGGATTTCCAGCATCCACAGTTTTTTTGTTTTTATCTTAGAGTTTATTCATGTTGTTTTGCTTCTGTTTCAATCAGTGTAAGTTAATTTTGACTTATTAAAGGTCAAATGGTTAAGTTTTGGTGGTGAACCTTTTAATTTGCCCGATTCCAACTAATGCCCGATTGAATAGATTAATTTACTCCCGGCAGTAAATGAAAATGCAAAGAAGTCAGTAAATCAATCAACACTTGAATGGAGTGGGCACAATTGTTCTGCATTTACTTTCCGAATACCTTCAATAGCCCATGCATTACTTATCAGTTTCCTCATTTGTTGAATTAAATATTTTAAGTTATAATAGTACAATAAACATTCATATAAGAACAAAAACAAATCTTGGTACTGTAGCTGACTTTTGACATTTTTATAATTTAATTTTATGAGGGTGAAAATCATTTCTCTTCACCTCTCCTTTCAATGCTACATGCCTCCTTCTAACTGGAACACCAGTGGGATTACATGGTCTCAGGCCTCCATCAATATTGCCCTCAAACTGGGCTGACCTTCTCTCCCTTCTGAAGTGAATGTCTGGCCTCTTGATTAACCACTATCCCTAGCAGCAAATGCTGAGAGCCAAACCCCAGCATGTGAGAGATTCATAGCTGCAAACTTGAATTCTACTGCCTTTCTGCCAGGAGGTATTTTTAGACTTCATTAAGTGCTATTGCAATTTACAATTCAGGATATCTTTTCACAGCAAACACATTTTTAAAGAGAGAAAGGCTCTGTAGTTTACAGCAGTGCTTACAGAGTTGCCAGCACAGCATAACACGTTCCCTTCTGTCTCTGTCATGAATTCAGGAAGATAACAATTACTTCAGATTTCATTTGATGCTGACGTCTCTGATGCTGTGCTTGCAAATCAAGCATATGTGTTTCTCATCACTCCGTTTCAACAATTTGACAACAGGCTGAATACATTAGTTCTATTTTTTGCTGTCATGCAATGCTTAAATAAAAATGGAATCAACTTCTAAGAGTAGCATGGGAGAATAAAAATCTGTGGCATGTTTTCCTTCAAGATTGATGTTCTTGTATATTATGCTGGCAAATGAACAGTTTCAACACACTATGCATTTTTACCTTCTATTACTGTGACAAAATGTCCACAGTGTCCTCAATGGTGTCAAAAGTTTCACACTGTAGTAATTCACAAAGGGAAGGAATTTGTGTTAGTTACGTTACAATGTCCTGCACAAATTTTCTCATAGAAACATGCCTCATTATCAATGAACTAAGAAACCAAATTTAAAATCCACCCACACTCCATGGATACTGAGTAGCATCATTATGCGGAGTTGCAGTTGTGTTGTTTGGCATTCAGGCACCCTAAGATTTCTGTTAAGTTGTTCTTGGCCTTTAGCGGATAATATGCCATTTTCCTATTGCAGAATCATGGTATTCAAAATTTACAATGTAGCTTTTCAGTATGAATATGATTCAAGTGTCGGGTATTCCAGAACTTTAAGCCAAACGCAAAATATTGCAGATGCTGCAACTCTGAAAACAAAGATAAAATGCTGGGGAATATTCAGTCAGTCTGCAACTGTGGACAGGAAACAGTTAATGTTTCAGGCCAATGACCTTTCATCAGAACTGGAAGATGTTCAATGTACTTCTAGACTCTGAGACATCAAGTGTTCTGATGAAAAGTGATTGACCAGAAGTATTAACTCCACAGATGCTGCCTGAGAAGCTGAGTCTTTTCCAGTTTTTTCTACTTTTATTCCAGAACTTGGGCCCAAATTTTTGCCAAGTCAGGGGAGATCTGTGCCTTACAGAATGGACTTGGAGCCCCAATTCTGGAAGTCCTACCCCCAAACACAGACCCACCATTTTTGCCAGGGTTTGGGTGGGGTGAGGGGGTGCGGGGAGTGGGGAAGGATAGCGGCAGGTATTTCACACATTCACAGTTCACAGAGGCAGCAGTGCATTTAAAAATGCAGCTGACCTGACTCAGAAGCAATTTTTGTCACCCAGATTTCCGAAGAATGACTCGTGGGCTTTAGGTACTTGAGGAAAAGGTCTAAATCTGCCAGAGCTCCGTGGAGGGGGTCAGGTATACTTTGGAGAGCTTGAGTAGCCTTTTGGAGAGGTCAGGTACCCTTTTGGAAAGCTCAGGTAGCCTTCTAGATGGTCCAGGTATTGCTTTAGGATTGCTAACAGCAGATGTTAATGTGAGTAAAAGGTGGGTATGCTCTGTGGAACTGTCAAGCTGTCAAGTCATTAAAATCCCCTCTCCTGCTAACCATCTAAGAAGCAATGTCTATTGCATGGTGATCCAACAAGAACTTCTTATCAGCAGTTATTAGAGCTCATACTGCAATTAGACTTTGGTAATGAAGTCACAAATCTCTTAAAGTCTGAGGGCCAGATTTTCATCATGGAGATGGGTATCAGGATTCAGAAATTTTCCTGACCCTGCAATTCCAACTCAGTCCTGGAGGAACACACCTGCCCTAGTTGGGGAGATGGGCATGGGCTGGAGACAAATCTGCCACCTCAGGAGCACAGCCTGAGGTGGCAACAGAGGTGGGTGGATTATGAGGTTACAGGTTAGAAGGGCCTCTTCCATTTATTGGGACATCAACGCAGTTCTGTTCATGGTTGTTAGGCCTTCTATCCCTAAACAAAAGCACTTTAAAACACTGTAAAAGACAACTGTAAAAATAGATGACTGGCTATCTGTTCAGCCTGCTTCTGTTGATGCACTTGCCAGAATGTCTCATTATGAATGCTTGGTTGAGCTCCAATGCATTCAGCTGCTGGGCAGTTGTTTATAAAATTGCGAAGGAGCTTTGATCGATTGACAGTTTTATTACCTTGTCAAAACTTGATATTTTTTGAAGGGGTGTTTCATTGCCTGTGTGTTTATTTGGACAGGAATAAAGGGCTCTTCAATTGGCTTCTCACTGTCTGTATTTGATTAACAATTTTATGAGAAGGGTGAAATCTTTTCAAAGGGAATATTGAAAGCCTGATTTTTTTTTTTTTAGTTTCCAACTCTAGGCTAGAGTTTCAAGATGGTTTATAACTCCTTGGAGGACTAATGAACCACATCTCTTGAAAAAGCTGACCTGACTCCATCAAAATTGCAGGGGATTCTGAAATGTCCACTTGCTCCGTCAGAAGCGCTGTGTGTGAGCTCATTACCTGCACTCGTTTCTCATGCCAGCAAAAATTGCCTTAATGGGAATGAGGTAGGAATCCCAGAATTGGGCCCCATTCAACATTTCTGCCCTTCTGCCTCTGCTTGGACGTGTACAGAGGTATGAAAATCTGGCCCTAAAAGATTATTTCTACCAGAAAGTTTGCAGCTGTACAGATTGTGAAACTGTCAATGTTCGCCATCATCACAACTGTGCAACTGACAGCAACATCTGGCATCCTAACATGTTCAGCTAAATATGAAGACCATAAATTTCTGTCAATGATACTCTGCTCATCAACAGCATGCACTGTTGAAATCGGCACAGATGACAATCTTTAGAAATTACTGCTCTATGAGAACTTCCACTTATACTCTGTAAAAAAAAAAGTTATGCCTTGTTAATGAGGTTTAACTGCAGTATTAACAGAATACTAAGCTCATGATTATGACTGCACTGCCTCACTGGCCCTGAATAAACAATTTTATATTTGTAGAATGATAAATGTTTAATATTGTTAAAATTGTTATTTTAAATCCGGCTTATGATATTTCAACTTCTAATGTGTGTGTCACAATCTTTATTTTGCTCCCTGAAAAATATATTAAAAAGTGAGGGATGATCAGGTCATTTAATTCCTGATTTGCTGTGCCAGAATTCTTCAGCGTGATTGGCTGCTTACCCTGCTTGATGACATCATTGCAGCTGGATTCCCGAAGATCTTGTTGAATCTTGTTGCCAGATTCTCGTTAACATCGGAAAAGGTGAAATCCACACCAGAGAGAGATCGCTAGATCTTTGAGGGTAACTTCCTTAGATTTCAGCAGCAGGTGCCATCACTTCATCGCATGATCATAAAATCTGGACCAATATTTTGAAAGCTAGATTCTTTGACAGCTACATACTTCTGGACTGTTAAATGGAAACTGTACTCATGCCCATAGTTTTGTGATGTTGATTAATGCAGTAATTTAAACAGATCTGACTCACTTATGAATATTAACAATTAGAGGGGAAGTTATTTCCTACATGTGTTAGCTGTTACAAAATTGTCACTGTGAATTAACAGGTTATTAAGATGCATTTAAAGCTGCAGTGGACTTTCCTTCTAATTTTGCAATTTGTCTTAATTTTGTTCTTTTCCAGGTAGTGGTTACCATCTGTTGGCACAAAATTATGCTCCTCTGTGGATCAGTCACTCTCTTCCTACTTGGGTACGTTTTACTATCAGCCATGGTTCACTGATGCTATTTTCGCATGAGGCAAAAAGTTGTAGGTTCAAGTCTGATTCCAGGGACAATACTTACATTTTATTTTGTAACTACTATACATGAAGGCACAGTACCACAACAGACCAATATACAAGATCTTCTCATGACCAGCATCTGAAGTGCCTCTAATTTACTGGTCTTAGAAAAAGACGTATAAACAGAAGCATCAGAGTCCATTTGCCATGTAAGATTCAACAAAGCCTGATCAGTACTGCATCTTCAGCAGCTGTTCACCTGGACCTCTGTCTCATCTTTCATCTTTTACGCGTCAGCCTGCGCATACGCTTCTTCCACCACTTAGCTCTCATGTCAACAAGGGTCTCAAAATCCTAGGCTGACATTCCAGTGCAGCATTGAGTGTTGAGTGTTAATTGCATATGAACTATGTTTTATTATATGCAGGTGGCAGGCATTAGCTAGTCTTCCTATAAAGAGGAACAGACTGAAACTGTGGTGGTTAGGTTAGGAGGTGCATGTACATGATGCACATCTCTGTAAACAAAAGCTTGTAAAAATATGTAAAGACTAGCTCCAGTTCTATCCTTCACCACCTTGCTATGTTTGATATAACTACTGTTGAAATGCCTTCTCGATGAAATGTTAAACGGTGGCCTGGTTTACTCTCCCCGATGGATGTAAAAAATCCCATAAATTGATTTCAAAGAAGAGCAGAGGAGTTCACTTTGGTATTGTGGACAATTTTAATCCCTCAAGTGACTTCACTAAAAATGTTTATCTGATCATTACCATTTTGCTGTTTGTGCAAGTTTGCTGCCATGTTTTCCTTCATCTTAACAGTGACAATTCTTCAATAAAGTATTTCGTTGGCCGTAAGGTGTTTCGGGATGAACTGAGTTTTCGAATGGAACTATATAAATGCAAGTCTATCCTTTTCCTTTCTTTATGTTCTTGATTTCAAGCATTCAATACATCTTTTCTACCTGTAAATGATAAATAGAAAAATCACAGGGCTGGAGCATGCAATTTTCTGATATAGATGATTACTTGATACACCAGGCATGCACCAGGAATGCACTAATAGTAGGCCCGATTTTAACTTGGGTGCCAGTTCTCTGTACAGGATTGGAGACAGGTGGTAAATCATCCCGATGTCAGCAGCTGTTTCTAAGTATTGAGGGAACATAAATCACTAAATGTCAAAATGGTTCCTATATAATACATACAGGGGAGATGGTGGACTATTAATCCTGAGGCCTAGGCTAATGCTCTGGAGACACAGGTTCAAATCACACCACAGAGCTGGTAGAATTAAATTCAATTAATAAAATGTTGAATTGAAAGCTAGTCTCAGTAATGGTGACCATGAAACTGCCATTGATTGTTGTAAAACGCCATTTGGTTCACTAATGTCTGTTGTGAAGGAAATCTGCTGTCCTTACCTTGTCTGGCCTACATGTGACTCTACAACCCAAGCAGTGTAGTTGGCTCTTAGCTACCCTCAAAAATATCCTAGTAAGCCACTCAGTTTAAAGGTAGTTAGGGATGGGTGACAAATGCTAGCCTAGCCAGCAATGCCCACACCCCATCAACCAATAAGAAAAACTATACGGCCTGATTTTAACTCTGCACAAATGAAGAATAAGATCTTGATATAATTAAAAGTGGCAAGTGACTCATAAAGAAATTTAATTTCCATTAACAAACTGTGTTTTCCTTTCCATGCAACAACAAGTAGGCTATGAAGTTGGTATTCAGTCATGTTTCTCACATAACAACTATTCTGTATTTATTGTAAGTGTTTAAAACAAAAAAAAGCACAATTATAATATTTTTATATCAATTCATCACCAGTCTGAAATAAACAGCTTTGAGAAGGCAATCTGTTTCTTTCAAACTATCTTGGAAAAAAGACAAAGAAATAATCAACTCCTCACCATTCTTCCTTTCAACTCCTGTTGATGCATAGATTTCATGAAGGGACATTCTGCAAAATGCACATGTTCAAATGCATTGCTATGACTGCACACTGAGACTTTCAATTAAAAACTGTAGTATAAGGTACTGGCACATAAAGAGTTAATGTGGGACTGAGCACAGTACCACTCACACATGACCACACTTAGAGGTCAGTATAGCGTTGGACAGAGCCATGTGTAGAAACAAGCATGGAGACGGCTCATAGCTTGCACCTTTACTGTACCTATGTATATTGTTTCTCGTAGTTAATAAATACTGTTGAACTACCTAATACTAAGAATACCTTAATAAGACTTACAGAACTATGCCCAACACCTTACAACACAGTGGCAGCGAATGGAACAACTCAAAACCTCACAGAGACAGCAGAAGAAAATCAAAATTCTGGCAAACTGAAGGAAAATCAATAAGACCTACTGAACTACGCCCAACACCTTAGAACAAAAACTATAATGTAGGCCTTGCAAGACAATTCAATGGATAAATTTAATCATGCTATTGTAAAATTGATAAAAGTTTGAGCTTTTTGTTCTGTTTAATGTGTTATTTTGAACATTGAAACTTTGGGACTAAGTCCAGGTCAATATGAATAGTTGTGAAATAAAAATAAAAATTGTACAATTCTGATCAACTGATAAAGTTACCCACAAAATTACTTAATCAACATTAGAAATGTTTGCAACTACATCACTTTTCTATGAAGGGTGAGCTACGAAAGTTAAAACTTTCACTTACCCCTAATTGCTGGAAAGTTTTTGCTGCTGTTGACAAATTGTGTGTGTGCACAGAACCCAAAGCATGAAGTAAATCAGACATCCTGTGTCATGTGGTAAGGTGAAAAGGATGAGCAATCCCCCGTTCCTCTGGAGAAATTGTGCATTTGTGCATATAAAAATTCTCAAAATCTACAGAGGTCTCCCCTTTAAGATGGAGATGTGGAGAAATTTTTTTGCTCTCAGAGGGTCGTCAGTCTGTGGAATTCCCTTCCCCAGGAAGCAGTGGAGGCTGGGTCATTGAATTTATTCAAGGCACAGTTAGATAGATTTTTGGGAGACAAGGGCATCAAGGGTTATGGGGGGCTGGGGGTGGGGGGGGGGGGGTGGCTGCGCAGACAGGAAGTGGAGTTGAGACCACAATCAGATCAGTCATGATCTTATCAAATTGCTTACTCCTGCTCCTAAGTCCAAGGTTCCTATGTTCCAGTGTGTGTGAAAGAAAGGTGAATCAGGGGAATTGCAATTTCCAATCTGTTCCTGTGAACCACAATACTTAACGTGTACTGTAACTCATTCTGCACATTTACAAGTAACAGCTGTCAGGAAGGAGTGGAAAATACTCTATAATCCTAAAAAACAAAAAAATCCTTTTCTTATTTCTTTCAAAGTGTAAGCCATTAACCAAAAAGATAGTGTTTCTTGAGATGTGATTTTCTCATGTTTCACTAATGTTTGTACTTTGGTCAGCAGTGAATGTTTATGAGACGATTTGATACTGACCACACACAAGCCAAATCAGTCAGATGATTAATGGTACAGAGAAAACATGGTAGGTAAGGAGGTGCTTCTATCATTCTTAATGGTTGTGAACAGGGCATGGTGTCTTCATTTACTTTGGTCAACAGTGTGGGGCATTAAACCTGTTTGGTAGTGTCTGGCATATTACTAGCTGCACCGATTGCCTAGGCAACCTGCCTCCACAATGTCTGTACCAACCTCTCATGGGCCTTCCTATTCTGAGTCCCCAAGGAGACCATTCTTTGTAGCCCTCACTTCCACAGGTTAAACATCCATGGATGCCAAAGGAAGCCTGGAAGCCTTTCGGCTGCTGAACTCTACCCCATGAGACTACTGCTACTTCACACGTTCTGGCTGATTTCCTGTTCTTCTGTATGTTTCCAGAATCCCCACAAGCACATGCTCCTTTGTTCAGCTGCAGCAATTTTAATTAGATAATTTTCTTCACTCCCAGTGGTGATATTGTAATGAGCAATAGTTTTACCACTGTAAACCCACCGTGAATACTTAATAAGAGACACATCAAGAAAAAGAAGCAGATCAGAAACTAGCACACAAAGGCACTTCAATCACAACCAGCTCCCATTTTTAGTACAGCTGATAGAGTGCTGATGAGACCGAGCGGATTAACGGCCCATACCAGCTCTTGCTTCTCCTCAGAACTGCAGACTGGGGTTGGGAACGAGGCAAGCGGGCACTAAAGCCTGCCTGTCTGCCAGTTCCCAGGCTCCATTCTGCCCCCTACCAGCCATTTTCCCAAAGGTAGGAGGAGGGCAGTAGGGCTACCCGCCTGCATATGGCAAGTAGCCGGTTGTAATAATTGACAGCCTGTAAAGGCCTGCTATTGTTGGTCAACTGGGATCTTCCATTTGGCCTTCAGGTTCTAGAAGGTGGTGGAAGCCAGTTTAACTGCCTGGTGGTGTGCCACTCCCTGGGCGCCAGCAATCCAGGCAGACCTAGAGGCCCTCCCTGCCTGCCTGGGTGCAGTCCGCCCTGTAAGATGTCCCCCCCATTGACCCCCGCAATGGTGGCCAAAACCATGTTTTATTTAAACTTTAAAAACACTTGACTGAGGACCAGTTTGAAGCACCCTCGTCATCACTTATCTTTCATAGAGTCCTGCAGCTGCTTTCACACTGGAAGACTTCTGATTGGTTCTCTATTTTTGGGAATCTGCCTGCCATCCTTAACTGAACAGCAAGCCTACCTCTGGCCATAACTGACCACTCCATGGAAAATCTCAATGAGTGACTCTTTCTCACACAGTGCGGACCACTATTTAAGCCCAACAGTGGGTTTCAGGAGCCCGCAGAGAAAATCCAACCCATCTTTTCCATTACTAATCAGCCAAGAGAAATGCACCCACTGAAAGTGGACACTATCTCCTTGACAATGTAGGGAAATGATGGCCACAAGCCTCTGGCGCCAAGCAGTGGTTTCCTTGGTAGACCCAGATACCATTCAGAAATGTTTTGAGAGGGACTATAGGAATTTATTATATTAATGGACATTGAAACCTTCTCTAGTGGAATCCGCTTGGGATCCCCTGGGGTAGAATAATGTAGGAAAACAGAGAATTATAAATGTTAATGCTATTTAAGGAAATGTGGTGTGCAATGAAGCAGAAGATGTTTAAGGACACTTTTTGGGTTATACATGATCACTTAAATGGAAACTAATGTTAATGGTCAAGTGCCTGGACTACCAGTGTTGCACTGACGTATTTACAGCTGCATTCTCTCTGTCAGTGTGCATGTAATGTTCTGGCCTTAATTCAAGAGCTGCTAGCCAATCAGAGGCTGGCAGCTCAGCACTGCCAGCAGTGCCATCGGGAGTGGTGGTTGCTGCCGGTAGTTGTCATGGCTGGATCCCTGGAAACAGTTAAGTGGGCGGGATGGAGGTCACAGGGAGCTAGTTGCCGGCAAGGTCGAATGCAAGGGCAGGGGCATGACTTTCATCTCAATTCCTGGATGCTGGCTCCCTCGATGGGACACGGAGTGCCTGTCAGTGAGGGGCCCCCTCACCATGAGGCCCAACAGGGTTGCTGGGCAGCCTTCAAGAGCTACAGGAGACCCATGGGATTTCCATTAAATCCCTGAGCCACCATTAAATCCCAATGGGCTCAGGGATAATTGGCTTTAAGTGGCTCATTAATGAGCCTAATTAGTATCCCGCCAAAGGACGGGATTCCTATCTCAGGTCCTTCCCGCCCCCCACTAAATTCAGTACAGTCTTCCCACCGCTGGGAATCAGATGCAGGTACTCCCACCCAATTCCTCCATCCACCCACCATCATGCCCGCTTTGACAGGCTCCACTAAATTCTGCCCCAGGTCTTTGAGTAGCAAAGTTGTGTAGCATGCAGCAGATAATGATGTTCCTGGAAGGCTGTGTTACAAGGTGCTCCTGATGTTCTCAGCCATCTGAAATACTGATGTGCGCAATAATGATCCTGGAAGTTCCAAGGGCCTTGTTATAAACTTCCCTTTGCCTGTGCCTGTAGTTTCTGCCAGACATCATCAGTTAGGATTGACCAGGTTACTTTGAAGTCCCCTATTGATGTTGTGCTGCAGAAAATTGTCTGCAGGAAAAGTGTGTGCACCCAGCATTTTGAAATCAACATCAGTAACCTCTCTTTGCGAAAAAGAGGAAAATGTACCCATAAATTTTTAAAGGGCATTGTCATCCAATTCGGCAAGATTTTAACAGCAGGTTTAATTCATTGAACAGCTAGAACCAAAAACTTTCCAGTAACAGTATGTTGTATCTGTGAAAACTCATGCCTTTTTCAAGCCAGTTGAAAAGATATTGGATAGGATTGTCGGGCCAACGGGGGTCTTGTCTACCGGTCGGAGAACCACAGGGAACCCCAGTCGGTTCTATCGTAGGCCTGGCGGAATCTCGGTCAGTTCTATCGAAGGCCTGGCAGAATCAAGTGCCATTCAGGCAGTTAAGTGGCCACCTTCGGGCCTTCCCCCATGGCTGAGGCCCCCGGCGGAATCTTGCCTGCAAAGAACTGCCAGCCAGAAGCCGGCAGCTGCCCATTATCGCCAATGCCAGCAGGAGTAGTGTCAGCTGTCGGCAAAGCACCTGCCAGAGGGCCCAGAATCACCATGGGATCCCAGACCAAAGACAGGTGAAGGACGGGTGGGAATTGCAGGGCGGGAGCCATGGGAGGGAGTCAGGGAGATCGGAGGCGAGGCTAGAGGGGTGGCTTACAGCATGCCCCCCCCTTCCCGATGCTGGGTCCCTCAATCAGGGGCAGAGGGTGTCCGAGTGAGGGATAGCACAGGAAACCACTGGCAAACCTGACGGAGCTTGTTGGACGGCCTTCCAAGGGCACAGGAAAGCCATGGAATCCTCACTTAATCCCTGAGCCGCCACTAAATTGCAGTGGGCTCAGGGGTAATGGGTGCCAATTGGCTTATTAATGAGCATCATTGTCATCCTGCCACCCGTCTGAGATTCCACATCCGCC